>NC_092176.1:35523784-35686284 GCF_045791955.1 Oncorhynchus clarkii lewisi | reverse complement strand
GGGCACCCCAATAGAAAAATCACATCAATATTTTGTAGAGCCTCCTTTTGGATTCTGGATGAAGGTATTTTGGATGAAGGTAGTTCCTCACAGTGGACACTGACAGCTTAAATCTCAGCGATAGCTTTATGTAGCCTTCCTCTAAACCATAATGTTGAACAATATTTGTTTTCAGGTCATTTGAGAGTTGCTTTGAGGCCCCCATGTTGCCACTCTTCAGAGGAGAGTCAAAGAGAACAACAACTTGCAATTGGCCACCTTAAATACCTTTTCTCATGATTGGATGCACTTGTCTATGAAGTTCAAGGCTTAATGAGCTCACCAAACCAATTGTATGTTCCAATTAATCAGTGCTAAGTAGTTACAGGTATTCAAATCAACAGAATGACAAGGGTGCCCACATTTTTGCATAGCCTATTTTTCACATCTGATTTAATTTCATACAACTTAATATTGCTACACTAAAAATCTTTGTCTGGACAATACCCCGGTATTGGCATGCCACTGTGATCATTTTCTGTGACGACAGAGTAAATTATTATGCAGCCTCAGAGTGGTGCCCAAACGTTTTCATACGACTGTAGCTGTCGGCTATATTAGCCACGACTTACCATTCTTTGTGCAGCTTCAAATGTCAAACAAAGTTGGAAATTGTTGCGCCTCCGTCTGTAATTTTCTTCCCGCATGTTTTGTAAGTTGCAATACGTTTTGTGTTGATACAGCTTCGTCTTTATATCCGAAAATAGTAATTTGGGGTGTCATCTTTCCAAGGGTTCCATCTGAATTCACCGCCGATGTTCCTCTACACTGCCACGCACAACTTTTTCTCAGCTGGCACAATTTGTTTGGCTGCTGTCTGATTCAAACTGTAATCGGTTAAATGAAGAGTTGATGTGCTGCACACTTTTTTTAATAGCATAATTTTTTATATTTGGACTTGGGGAGGATATCAAGTCAGGTCGAGTCATAGGGCTCAAGGCAAAGTCACGTCACGAGTCATTGGTGTTAAAGTCAATGTCGAGTTGCAAGTCATCATATTTGTGACTCGAATCCACACCTCTGCTTTATGTAGTTCTATGTTCAGGCCCAAGGAGCCTGAACATAGAATTAAGGGAAGAAATTAAATCTACTTTCACACCTGGTCATTTCAATTTTTTTCAGATCTGCCATTACCATATTTCCTCAGAGGACAGATGGCAAGCACGACTTCCGGGTGTGGAACACACAGCTGATTCGCTATGCCGGTTACAAGCAACCCGACGGTCAGATTCTGGGAGACCCAGCCAACGTAGAGTTCACTGAGGTACAGTTAAATGACATTGTGGTCACTGTTATTCAAAGTGAATTATAGTTCGTAAGAGCATGGCATATGTATCCCTCATGGGATATAAAACCACAAACTATGTCTTGTCAACTATGTCTTGCCAGCTCTTGAAGCTGGCTATGTCTTGTCAGCTTCAACCCACTGAACCACTTACAGTATGAATCAATCAATCAAATTTATTTATAAAGCCCTTTTTACATCAGTAGATGTCACAAAGTGCTATACAGAAACCCAGCCTGAACCCCCAAACAGTAAGCAATGCAGATGTAGAAGCACAGTGGCTAGGAAAGACTCCCTAGAAAGGCAGGAACCTAGGAAGAAACCTAGAGAAGAACCAGGCTCTGAGGGGTAGCCTGTCCTCTTCTGGCTGTGCCGGGTGGAGATTATAAGAGTACATGACCATTTAAGGCCAGATTGTTCTTCAAGATGTTCAAACGTTCATAGATGACCAGCAGAGTTAAATAATAATCAGTAGTTGTAGAGAGAGAGAGAGAGAGAGAGAGAGAGAGAGAGAAAACACAGCAGGTCCGAGAAAAGGTAGCATGTCCGGTGAACAGGTCAGGGTCATCAGGTAAGACAGGAGAATTACATCAGATTTAACAGACTGACCCTAGCCCCCCAGCACGTAGACTATTGCAGCATAGAGACTTGAGACTGAGACAGCTGGGTCGACGATGCCCCTGGACCAGGCCAACCAGGCAGGATATATCCCTACCCACTTTGCTAAAGCACAGCCCCTACACCCCTGGAGGGATATCAACAGACCACTAACTTACTACCCTGAGACAAGGCTAAGTATAGCCTACGAAGATCTCCTCCACCGCACAAGCCCGAGGGGGCGCAAAACTGGACAGGAAGAGCACGTGTGTGATTCAACCCACTCAAGTGACGCACCCCTCCTAGGGACGGCATGGAAGAGCACCAGTAATCCAGTGACTCAGCCCCCGTAATAAGGGGTTGACTACACACCCCTGGGCCAGACTACACTCAACCATAGGACCTACTGAAGAGATGAGTCTTCAGTAATGACTTAAAGTCGAGACCAAGTCTACGTCTCTCACATGGATAGGCAGACCATTCCATAAAAATTGAGCTCTATAAGAGAAATCCCTGCCTCCAGCTGGAGGCCTGCATCTTGTGACCGAAGTGTACGTGCAGGTATGTACGGCAGGACCAAATCGGAGAGATAGGTAGGAGCAAGCCCATGTAATGCTTTGTAGGTTATCAGTAAAACCTGTCGGTTAGCAGAAATCAACCATAGCCTTAACAGGAAGCCAATGTAGAAAGGCTAGCACTGGAGTAATATGATCATTTTTTTTGGTTCTAGTCAGGATTCTAGCAGCTGTGTTTAGCACTAACTGAAGTTTATTTAGTGCTTTATCCGGGTAGCCAGAGAGTAGAGCATTGCAGTAGTCTAATCTAGAAGTGACAAAAGCATGGATTCGTTTTTCTGCATCAATTTGGACAAAAAGGTTCTGATTTTTGCCATGTTACGAAGATGGAAAAAAACTGTCCTTGAAATATTATTGATATGTTCGTCAAAAGAGAGATCAGGGTCCAGAGTAACGGTCCTTCACAGTTTTATTTGAGACGACTGTACAATCAAGATTAATTGTCGGATCCAACAGCAGATCTCTTTGTTTCTTGGGACCTAGAACTAGCATCTTTGTTTTGTCCGAGTTTAAAAGTAAACATTTGCCGCCATCCACTTCCTTATGTCTGAAACACAGGCTTCCAGGCCTGTCAATTTTGTGGCTTCACCATGTTTCATCGAATTGTACAGCTGTGTGTCATCCGCATAGCAGTGAAAGTTGACATTGTGTTTCCAAATTACATCACCAAGAGGTAGGACATATAGTGAAAACAATAGTGGTCCTAAAACGGAACCTTGAGGAACGACGAAACTTACAATTGATTTGTCAGAGGACAAACCATCCAGAGAGACAAATTGATATATTTCCGACAGATAAGATCTAAACCAGGCAAGAACTTGTCCGTGTGGACCAATTAGGGTTTTTAATCTCTCCAAAACAATGTGGTAATCGATGGTGTCAAAAGCAGCACTAAGGTCTAGGAGAACAGGGACAGATGCAGAGCCTTGGTCTGACACCAATATGAGGTTATTTACCACCTTCACGAGGGCAGTCTCAGTGCTATGATCGGGTCTAAAACCAGACTGAAGTGCTTTGTATACATTATTTGCGCAACAGCTTTTTCTAAACATTTTGAGAGGAATGGGAGATTCGATATAGGCCAATATTTTTTTTTACATTTTACAGGTCTGTTTTTTTCAAGAGAGGCTTTATTACTGCCATTTTTATTACTGCCATCTGGCGGATAGGGAGCCATTTATTATGGTCAACATAGGAGGACCAAGCACACGAAGTAGCTCTTTCAGTTGTTTAGTTGGAATGGGGTCCAGTGTGCAGCTTGAAGGTTTAGAGGCCATGACTATTTTCATGAATGTGTCAAGAGATACAGGATTTAAAAAACGTGAGTGTCTCCATTGATCCTAGGTCCTGGCAGACTCAGGACAACTGAGCTTTGGAGAAATATGCAGATACAAAGAGGAGTCCGTAATTTGCTTTCTAATGATCATGATCTTTTCATCGAAGACACTCATAAGCTATCCTCTCTTGTTGAATGCTGGTTTTTATTTTTAGTTAGCTTTGCGACAGTATCAAAAATACATTTTGGATTGTTCTTATTCACCTCAATTAGGTTGGAAAAATAGGATGATCGAAATGCAGTGAGGGCTCTTCGATATTACATGGAACTGTCTTTCCAAGCTAGTAGGAAGACTTCCAGTTTGGTGGAGAGCCATTTCCTTTCCATTGTTCTGGAAGCTTGCTTCAGGGTTCGGATATTTTCTATATACAGTACCAGGGAGCACATTTCTTGTGACAAATGTTTTTTGGTTTTATGGGTGCGACTGCATCTATGGTATTACGCAAGGTTGAATTTAGATCCTCGGTTAGGTGGTTAACCGATTTTTGTACTCTGACGTCTTTGGGTAGGTGGAGGGAGTCTGGAAGGGCATCTACAAATCTTTGGGTTGTCCGAGAATTTATAGCACGGCTTTTGATGATCCTTGGTTGGGGTCTGAGCAGATTATTTGTTGCGATTGCAAATATAATAAGATAGTGGTCCGATAGTCCAGGATTATGAGGAAAAATATTTAGATCCACAATATTTATTCCATGGGACAAAACTAGATCCAGGGTATGACCGTGGCAATGAGTAGGTCCAGAGACATGTTGGACAAAACCCATTGAGTAGATGATGGCTCCAAAAGCCTTTTGGAGTGGGACTGTGGACTTTTCCATGTGAATATTAAAGTCACCAAAAATGTGAATATTATCTGCCTTGACTACAAGGTCCGTTAGGAATCCCGGGAACTCAGTGAGGAATGCTGTATACGGCCCAGGAGGCCTGTAAACAGTAGCTATAAAATGTGATTGAGTAGGCTGCATAGATTTCATGACTAGAAGCTCAAAAGACAAAAACACAGACATTTTTGTTTTTGTAAATTTAAATTTGCTGTCATAAATGTTAGCAACACCTTTGCGGGATGCGCAGGGTTATGGTCACTAGTGTAACCAGGATAGAAGCCTCATTTAACACAGTCAATTCATCAGGCTTGAGCCATGGTTCAGTCAGGCAAATCACATCAAGGTTATGATCAGTGATTAATTCATTGACTATAACTGCCTTGGAAGTGAGGGTTCTAACATTAAGTAACCCTATTTTGAGATGTGAGATATCACAATCTCTTTCAATAATGGCAGGAATGGAGGAGGTCTTTATTCCAGTGAGATTGCTAAAATGAACAACGCCATGTTTTGTTTTGCTCAACCTAGATCGAGACACAGACACGTTCTCAATGGGGATAGCTGAGCTGACTACACTGACTGTGCTAGTAGCAGACTCCACTACGCTGGCAGGCTGGCTAACAGCCTGCTGCCTGGCCTGCACCCTATCTCATTGTGGAGCTAGAGGAGTTAGAGCCCTATCTATGTTCATAGAGAATATGAGATCACCCTTCCAGCTAGGATGGAGTCCGTCACTCCTCAGCAGGCCAGGCTTGGTCCTGTTTGTGGGTGAGTCCCAGATAGAGGGCCAATTATCTACATATTCTCTATTTTGGGAGGGGCAGAAAACAGTTTTCAACCAGCGATTGAGTTGTGAGACTGCTGTAGAGCTCATCATTCCCCTTAACTGGGAGGGGCCTAGAGACAATTTGTCGATGCCGACACATATTTCTAGCTGATTTACACGCTGAAGCTATGTTGCGCTTGGTTACCGCTGACTGTTTCATCCTAACATCGTTGGTACTGACGTGGATAACATTATCCCTATACTCTCTACACTCACCAGTTTTAGCCTCAGCCAACACCATCTTCAGATTAGCCTTTACATCGGTAGCCCTGCCCCCTGGGAAACAGTGTATGATCGCTGGATGATTATTTTTAGGTCTAATATTGGAGTAATGGAATCGTGAATGACTAGGGTTTTCAATTTGTCAGAGCTAATGATGGCTCAGACCCCGTAATGGGTGAAGGAGAAACCCGAGAAGGCTCGGCCTCTGACTCAGACTCGTTGCTTAATGGGGAGAACTGGTTGAAAGTGTCTGTCGGCTGAATGAGTGACACCGGTTTAGCATGGCCACAGCATTTCTATCCAGAAGCCTTGATAAAATTGTCCGGCTGTGGGAACTGTGCGGTAGGATGTATACTACTAACTGTACTTACTGGTGGCACAGACACTGTTTCCTCCTTTCCTAAACTTAAATTGCCCTGCCTAACGATTGCACCTGAAGCTGTGCAGGCAGCACGGCTATACTCACCATAAGGTGATAGTTCTCCTGTATATTATGAGAACAGCAACTGCAATTAGATGGCATCATGTTAATGTTACCACTTAGCTTTGTTGCCTGGTCAAGGTCCAGTAGAACCATGTCCAGATAAAGCTTCCAGGGTGAAAAAGCTGATTGAAAAAAGTATAGCGAGGAAACAACAAACGAAGTCGTTGGTCAATGTATAAAAAATAAAAAAAAATAAAGGTTTTTGCAGATAGCCAAGTAGTGACAAACAGCACAACAAATGGCAACAAACAGCACAACAAACAGCACAACAAACAGCACAACAAATGGCAACAAATAGCACAACAAACAGCACAACAAATAGCACAACAAACATAACAACAAATAGCACAACAAACAGCACAACAAATAGCACAACAAACAGCACAACAAACAGCACAACAAACATAACAACAAACAGCACAACAAATATAACAACAAACAGCACAACAAACAGCAACAACAAAACAGCACAACAAACAGCGCAACAAACAGCATAACAAACATAACAACAAACAGTACAACAAACAGCAACCATAAAACAGCACAACAAACAACACAACAAAAAGCACAACAAACAGCAATAAACAGCACAACAGCATGGAGACAAGTCCGGAAGTCGATAACAAAACCTGAAAGTGTTCAATGTCTTTATATAGCATGCCTCTGAGCAAGGCTAAAACTCTGACAAAACAGATTCTGGAGTGGAAACCACTAAACAGGATTTATGAGTCTACTTGAGTGAATCCATGTTAAAATGTAATGAAATGTGTTGGCTTGGGTCTGTAGATCTGTATCCAGCAGGGCTGGAAGCCTCCCAAGGGCCGTTTCGACGTGCTGCCTCTCCTGCTGCAGTCCAACGGAAACGACCCAGAGCTGTTTGAGATACCTCAAGACCTCATTCTAGAGGTGCAGATCACACACCCCAAGTGAGTGAGACAAGACACACACATGCCACATGCACCCCCCCCCCCCCCCCCCCACCGAACACACACACAAAACACACATCCCAAGTGAATGAGACAACACACATCACAGTGGGCAGATTTGTCATCACAGTGGGCAGATTTGTCATCACAGTGGGCATATATGCCATCACAGTGACGAGATTGGTCAGCACAGTGGGCAGATATACCTTCACAGTGGGCAGATTTGTTATCACAGTGGGCAGATATGTCATCACAGTGGGCAGATATGTCATCACAGTGAGAAGATATACCTTCACAGTGGGCAGATATATCATCCCAGTGGGCAGATATGTCATCACAGTGACGAGATTTGTCATCATAGTGGGCAGATTTGTCATCACAGTGGGCAGATATGCCATCACAGTGACGAGATTGGTCAGCACAGCACAGATATACCATCACAGTGGGCAGATTTGTTATCACAGTGGGCAGATATGTCATCACAGTGGGCAGATTTGTTATCACAGTGGGCAGATATGTCATCACAGTGAGGAGATATACCTTCACAGTGGGCAGATATGTCATCACAGTGGGCAGATATGTCATCACAGTGAGCAGATGTGTCATCACAGTGGGCAGATATGTCATCACAGTGAGCAGATGTGTCATCACAGTGGGCAGATATGTCATCACAGTGGGCAGATGTGTCATCACAGTGAGCAGATGTGTCATCACAGTGGGCAGATATGTCATCACAGTGAGCAGATGTGTCATCACAGTGGGCAGATGTGTCATCACAGTGGGCAGATGTGTCATCACAGTGGGCAGATGTGTCATCACAGTGGGCAGATATGTCATCACAGTGGGCAGATGTGTCATCACAGTGGGCAAATATGTCATCACAGTGGGCAGATATGTCATCACAGTGGGCAGATGTGTCATCACAGTGGGCAGATGTGTCATCACAGTGGGCAGATATGTCATCACAGTGGGCAGATGTGTCATCACAGTGGGCAGATGTGTCATCACAGTGGGCAGATATGTAATCACAGTGGGCAGATATGTCATCACAGTGGGCAGATATGTTATCACAGAAGAATTCTAACATCTAACATCTCTTGGAGAAATCCTTAACTTCTTTGTACCTACAAACTGTATTTTCTTTCCATGACGTACTATACAAATGTCAATGTCAGAATATAAACTTGTCACTAGTCTCTTCCAATGGCTTTTCACCAAGATAAGAAAGTGTGCTTTTACATGTATTCAGAATGTAAACAACAGCAGCAGTCAGCTACAGTTCAAGCTATGTATAATATATCCTCTCAACCATCTCTATATACCTTGAATGCTAGCTTATTCATTTGAATCAACAAGTCAAGTTATAAGTCACATTCTCCATCTTTCCTCCATACCTTGAATGCTAATAATTTGAATCAATGTCTTTGCTCCCCCGTCCTTGCAGGTATGATTGGTTCAAGGACCTGAATCTGAAGTGGTACAGTCTGCCTGCTGTATCTAGCATGCTGCTAGAGGTGGGGGGGCTGGAATTCACTGCTTGTCCCTTCAGTGGCTGGTACATGGGCACCGAGATCGGCGTCAGGGACTTCTGTGACAGCTCTCGCTACAACATCCTGGAGGTTTTAAGATCACTTATAAAGCATTCATATGCATTTCTAAACGTTTATAAGCACCCCTTCGGTGGCAGTTACATGGGCACCGAGATATGCGTCAGGGACCTCTGTGACAGCTGCAATGGTTAAATGCACTATTTGGACATATTCTAATTTGACCATGAGGTATAAAGGGATGTTACCTATGTTATGTGTGGGGTTTGTAATGGGAATTCACACAATAGTTGTGAGTGGATGTTTTACCATAATATTTTACTAGGATATTTACTAGAATCTATCATAGGCATTACTATAATCTTTTACTAGGATATTTACTAGAATCTATCATATGCATTACTATAATCTTTTACTAGGATATTCACTAGAATCTATCATATGCATTACTATAATCTTTTACTAGGATATTTACTAGAATCTATCATATGCATTACTATAATATTTTACTAGGATATTCACTAGAATCTATCATATGCATTACTATAATCTTTTACTAGGATATTCACTAGAATCTATCATATGCATTACTATAATCTTTTACTAGGATATTCACTAGAATCTATCATATGCTTTACCATAATCTGGTGTGTTTTTTTATACTATACGCCGGTAATACTTTATTTTATTTTATTTAACCTTAACCAGGAAAAGCCCATTGAGACCCAGAGTCTCTTTTTCAAGGGAGACCTGGCCAAAAAGGCAGCAACAATCAGTACATTACAGAATGAAAACATACAACAATAGAATACAACAACATGATCCAGCCTAAAAAAAAAGCATTTTTCACTCCTCCCTAACAGAGTCTCCCGTCAATATTTTAAATCCATTCAGTGGCACTAACATATCTAGATGAAGCATGGGTTGTAGACTATTCCATGCCTCTGGTGCACAAGAAGAGAAGGCAGTCTTGCCTAATATTGTGAATGTCCTGGGGACTTTAAGTAGCAACCACCTAGCAGACCGGGTACGGTAACTGCTGGTGGTGAAGGAGACCGAACTATAGAGGTAAAGAGGGAGTTTACCCAAAATGATATAAAGTGAGGTCAAGAGGAAGTTTTACGCATATAAAGTGAAGTCCAGCCTACCATTTGGTACAATGTGCAATGGTGGGCGAGTGACTTGGCATTTGTAATAAAGCACAAGGATGCATGATTAACAGGGTCCAGTCTGTAAGACAGAGGAGGTTGCATGCATATACAAGACACCATAATCAATTACAGAGAGAAAAGTGGCCTGAAAAAGCTTCTTTCTAGCCATAAGATGGAAGTAAGCCTTATTACGAAAATAAAAACCCAATTTCAATGTAAGCTTTGTCACAAGATTATCCACATGAACTTTAAAGGACAACTTGTCATCCAACCAAATATCTAGGTATTTATAGGATTACACTTTTTCAATGGATAAGCCAATGCTAACGTTCTCTGGCAGAGTTCTAGCTCTGGTAAAGGTCATGAATTTAGTTTTTTTTACATTCAAGACCAGTTTGAGACCATAAAGGGAGGGAGTGTCTGAAAAGCAGTCTGGAGCTCTTCAACAGCCTGAACCAGAGAAGGAGCACATGAATATATTACTTTGTCATCTGCATAGAGATGTAACTTTGCTGGTTGCATCCCATTACTACAAATTGAGAACAACACAGGAGCTAAAATGGAACCCTGGGGCACACCTCTACTAATCTCAAGATAGCTAGACTTTTGATTGTCAGTATATACACATTGTGTTCTGTCAGAAAGGTAGTTCCTAAACCAATTTACTGTCCCTTCACTGAGACTAGCTAGCAACAATTCATGGTCAACTGAATCAAGGCCTTTGATAAACCCACAAACAGAGCAGCACAGTGTTGCTTTTTATCAAGTGCATTTATGATGTCATTTACCACTGCCATAGCTGCAGTTGTGGTGCTGTGCCCCGATCTAAAGCCAGACTGAACACCGCTCAGTATGTTATTTTCAATTAAGACGTTTTTTAACTGTGAGATCACTAGGGATTCATATACTTTGGCCAGGATAGGGAGTTTAGAGATAGGACGATAGTTATTAGCATCTGAGGGATCTCCACCCTTTAGCAGTGGGAGGACAGAAGCTGATTTCCAAATGTTGGGTATGGAATTGGTCAAGAGACTCCAGTTGAAAATGTGAACCACAGGTTCAGTAATAATACCAGCTGCTATCTTTAAGAGGTAGGGGTCCAGGTTGTCTGGACCTGCAGACTTTTTAGTGTCTATTGCCTTTAGTGCTTTACAGACCTCAGTATAAGAAACAGACTCAACAATAAAATGGTTCACATGAGGGCCTATAGCATAGTTGACTGTAACAGAGTTTACATTAGAGTCCTAGTCAACAGGAGCATTTGTATGTCTAGCTTGAGCCCAAGAGATATTTCTCTTTCTAATTAATTCTGCCAAGTTATCTGAAAACCAGGGATTGTCCCTTCCACTTGATTCTACATTTCTTCACAAGGGCATGCTTATCACAAATCGACACAAATTTCCTATAAAATAGTCCCAGACAGTGTCAACATCGGGAATCAGACTTACTCTGTCAATATTACGGTACAGATAATGTAAGAACCCTTAATCAAACTGTCTAAAATGTCTTTTAAAAATATAACGGGGTTTGGCTTTGGTCATTTTTGTATTTCTAACACAAGCAATTCCACAGTGATCACTGACATCATTACAGAATATCCCAGTCGGTGTGTATTTGTGAGGGGTATTCGTTAGCATAATGTCCAATGGCGTTGATTTGTTAGGTGCTCTGGGATTCGGTCTTGTAGGCACATTAATTAATTGAGCAAGATTCAGAGTCACACAGTTCTTGTAAAGAGTCCGAAACAGATGTAAGCATGTCCCAGTTCAAATCTCCTAAAATAATGAATTCAGAGTCATTTAACTTGTGCAGGACATCAGAAAGAGAGTTTAGTGCGTCTCCCGAAGCCGAGGGCGGTCTGTAGCAGCCGAGGGCGGTCTGTAGCAGCCGACTACAGTGATGTGGGAGTCCTTATATACGTTCACTTTAACCGCAAGCAATTTAAAATGTTTGACTTTGGTAATCGAGAGAATTTCAGAGGCGTTAAACTCGGATTTCACTTAAATTGCAACCCCTCCTCCTTTACTCATCCGATCCGTTCTAAAAACGGTGTACCCATCAATAACAATCTAGTTATTTGACACAGATTTCTTTGGCCAAGTTTCTGATAAAAACATTATGTCTGTATTTGTTGTTTTGGCCCATATTCTACCAGTGTGGCAGATGAGTCTGCTCTCATGACCACATGCATACAGGCTAACATTCTTCACTTAAATTCTCAACATTCATGGGTTTCCAAATCACATCAAAATAGATGTTTTCTATTTTTTTAAGCATACATTTTTTTATAGTTTTCCTGAAAACAGCAAGTCAAAATCAAATCAAATAAAATATTATTGGTTGAATACACATATTTAAGATTTGATTTGAATTTGACTTGCTGTTTCCAGGAAAACAGTCTATTTTGATGTTTAAACAAATAGAAACATCTATTTTGATGATGTAGAATCTAAATTTGAGACAGTATTTTCTACAGAAGGAAAATTATCCCGCAGCAACAGGAAATGTGAATTATTATGTGGATTATAATTATTGGACATTTTTGTAGGGGTTGATACATTTTTCGTAAGGGAAAATCAAGTCTGAAATGTCAAAGTGTAAATTACAAACTTCAGAAGTCTTTTAAAACCTTAAATACACTACAGGTTTAAAATCTCCTGCAACAGGGTGATCAAATTAAGATCCTACATCTGTATTGCTGGTCGGATGAAGAGGATCTTTTTTGCTGTAGCTATGGTGATGACTTAATGATGAATGTGTTTTATGTCACAAACAGTAGTATCATGACGTCTAGAACATGTCAAGCTTAGAGGCTGTAGATATAATAAGTATGTCTCTGGTTGTGCTGATTTCATTCAGCTAATGTATTAGCATAGCCATTAAGGTGATGATGTGTTGTTATGTTTTCAGAGTTCCCATGCTTAGAAAGTCACTTTAGTTCTTTTCTCAGTCATTTCCCCTCATCTTGTATTCCCATCTCAAGCACCATGCGCCCTGCTGCTAAATGCAGCTTTATCCATGAACATAATTGTTATGATAGACTTTATGTGACATTTTCTTATTTTAATGCAGAACAAAAGGCACTTCTAAAACGGTTGTTTTTTATTGTTCTAAAATGTCTCCATTATGTATTTCGGCCATTTTATACTGACTGCAACCAATCACCTGTGGTTTTATACTGACTGCAACCAATCACCTGTGGTTTTATACTGACTGCAACCAATCACCTGTCACTCTGTCACTCACAGGACAGTTTGTCACTCACAGGACAGTTTGCCAACCCCTCAGTTTGGGAACCACTGATTTAAGTACCTTGCACATCCACAGATTTTTCACCTAGTCAGCTCGGGTTACTGGTCCAATGCTCTTAACCACTAGGCTACCTGCCACCTATGTAGCTTTATGAACAACAGCACTTAGCTGACAATTATTCTTATCACAACAAGGTTACTTGAATGATAAAGAGAAATATTTATCTCATATGTAGCAGGTAATATATTAGCAATAAGATAAGAAGAATAAAATGTTACCCTGATTGTTTATCTTCAATGTATCTTTATACACAACAGGTATTGTTATTAAAGCATGGTATGTTACTGTCCAATAGGAAGTGGCCAATCTGATGGCCCTGGACACCAGGAAGACTTCTTCTCTATGGAAGGACAAGGCACTGGTGGAGATCAACATAGCAGTCCTCTACAGTTTCCAGGTGTGGGTTTATCTGCTGGCCATGTAAATATCTAAAGGTTACTGGGGTGCTGGAATTGATTATTTACAGGGCTTGCATTTCATACACTATATATACAAAAGTATGTGGACACGCCTTCAAATTAGTGGATTCGGCTATTTCAGCCACACCCATTGCTGACAGGTGTATGAAATCGAGCACACAGCCATGCAATCTCCATAGACAAACATTGACAGTGGAATGGCCTTATTGAAGAGCTCAGTGACACCGTCATAGGATGCCACCTTTCCACAAGTCAGTTTGTCAAATTTCTGCCCTGCTAGAGCTGCCCCGGTCAACTGTAAGTGCTGTAACGCTACAGTATACAATGCCATTATAGATAATTATGCGCTTCCAACTTTGTGGCATCAGTTTGGAGAAGGCCGTTTCCTGTTTCAGCATGACAAAGCAAGATCCATACAGACATTATTTGTTGAGATCAGTGTGGAAGAACTTGACTGGCCTGAGTTCTGACCTTAACTCCATAGAACACCTTTGGGATTAATTGGAACGCCAACTGCGAGCCAGGCTTAATCGCCCAACAACAGTGCCCAACCTCACTAATGAAACAACTCCATATTAATGCCCATGATTTTGATACTATATTGAATGATTTTCTAGGATGGTCCTTGCTGTAGACAAACTAGTATTATGCTTTATATATGAAACATGTATTTTTATGAAGTCAGAAATATGTTTAAATTATTTGTAATTATGGGTGCTTGAGAGATTTAATTTATACCTTGATAAACTAAATATAATCCTGAAATAACTAAGGTAAATGAACTGAATGAATGAAATGAATTCCACTTCATGATTTGATTCCTGTTATCTGTTCTCAGTCATCTAAGGTAACTATAGTGGATCACCACTCTGCCACAGAGTCCTTTATGAAGCACATGGAGAATGAGATCAGGGTGCGGGGGGGCTGCCCAGGGGACTGGGTCTGGATTGTACCCCCCATGTCTGGAAGCATCACCCCGGTGTTCCACCAGGAGATGCTCAACTATCGCCTCACGCCATCTTTCGAATACCAGGTAAATCAAATCAAATCAAAGTTTATTGGTCGCGTATACAGAGTAGAATGTCTTGTGTTACTAGCTCCAACAGGGCAGTAGAATGTCTTGTGTTACTAGCTCCAACAGGGCAGTAGAATGTCTTGTGTTACTAGCTCCAACAGGGCAGTAGAATGTCTTGTCTTACTAGCTCCAGCAGGGCAGTAGAATGTCTTGTGTTACTAGCTCCAGCAGGGCAGTAGAATGTCTTGTGTTACTAGCTCCAGCAGGGCAGTAGAATGTCTTGTGTTACTAGCTCCAGCAGGGCAGTAGAATGTCTTGTGTTACTAGCTCCAGCAGGGCAGTAGAAGTAGTGTCTTGTGTTACTAGCTCCAGCAGGGCAGTAGAATGTCTTGTGTTACTAGCTCCAGCAGGGCAGTAGAATGTGTTGTGTTACTAGCTCCAGCAGGGCAGTAGAATGTCTTGTGTTACTAGCTCCAGCAGGGCAGTAGAATGTCTTGTGTTACTAGAATGTCCAGCAGCGCAGTAGAATGTCTTGTGTTACTAGCTCCAGCAGGGCAGTAGAATGTCTTGTGTTACTAGCTCCAGCAGGGCAGTAGAATGTATTGTGTTACTAGCTCCAGCAGGGCAGTAGAATGTATTGTGTTACTAGCTCCAGCAGGGCAGTAGAATGTATTGTGTTACTAGCTCCAGCAGGGCAGTAGAATGTCTTGTGTTACTAGCTCCAGCAGGGCAGTAGAATGTGTTGTGTTACTAGCTCCAACAGGGCAGTAGAATGTATTGTGTTACTAGCTCCAACAGGGCAGTAGAATGTCTTGTGTTACTAGCTCCAACAGGGCAGTAGAATGTCTTGTGTTACTAGCTCCAACAGGGCAGTAGAATGTCTTGTGTTACTAGCTCCAACAGGGCAGTAGAATGTCTTGTGTTAGGGCTAGCTCCAACAGGGCAGTAGAAGTAGAATGTCTTGTGTTACTAGCTCCAGCAGGGCAGTAGAATGTCTTGTGTTACTAGCTCCAGCAGGGCAGTAGAATGTCTTGTGTTACTAGCTCCAGCAGGGCAGTAGAATGTCCTAGCTCCAGCAGGGCAGTAGAATGTCTTGTGTTACTAGCTCCAGCAGGGCAGTAGAATGTCTTGTGTTACTAGCTCCAGCAGGGCAGTAGAATGTCTTGTGTTACTAGCTCCAACAGGGCATTAGAATGTCTTGTGTTACTAGCTCCAGCAGGGCAGTAGAATGTCTTGTGTTACTAGCTCCAGCAGGGCAGTAGAATGTCTTGTGTTACTAGCTCCAGCAGGGCAGTAGAATGTATTGTGTTACTAGCTCCAGCATGGCAGTAGAATGCCTTGTGTTACTAGCTCCAGCAGGGCAGTAGAATGTCTTGTGTTACTAGCTCCAGCAGGGCAGTAGAATGTCTTGTGTTACTAGCTCCAGCAGGGCAGTAGAATGTCTTGTGTTACTAGCTCCAGCAGGGCAGTAGAATGTCTTGTGTTACTAGCTCCAGCAGGGCAGTAGAATGTCTTGTGTTACTAGCTCCAGCAGGGCAGTAGAATGTCTTGTGTTACTAGCTCCAACAGGGCAGTAGAATGTCTTGTGTTACTAGCTCCAGCAGGGCAGTAGAATGTCTTGTGTTACTAGCTCCAGCAGGGCAGTAGAATGTCTTGTGTTAAGCAGGGCAGTAGAATGCCTTGTGCTAGAATGTCTTGTGTTACTAGCTCCAGCAGGGCAGTAGAATGTCTTGTGTTACTAGCTCCAACAGGGCAGTAGAATGTCTTGTGTTACTAGCTCCAGCAGGGCAGTAGAATGTCTTGTGTTACTAGCTCCAGCAGGGCAGTAGAATGTCTTGTGTTACTAGCTCCAGCAGGGCAGTAGAATGTCTTGTGTTACTAGCTCCAGCAGGGCAGTAGAATGTCTTGTGTTACTAGCTCCAACAGGGCAGTATAATGTCTTGTGTTACTAGCTCCAGCAGGGCAGTAGAATGTCTTGTGTTACTAGCTCCAGCAGGGCAGTAGAATGTCTTGTGTTACTAGCTCCAGCAGGGCAGTAGAATGTCTTGTGTTACTAGCTCCAGCAGGGCAGTAGAATGTCTTGTGTTACTAGCTCCAACAGGGCAGTAGAATGTCTTGTGTTACTAGCTCCAGCAGGGCAGTAGAATGTCTTGTGTTACTAGCTCCAGCAGGGCAGTAGAATGTCTTGTGTTACTAGCTCCAGCAGGGCAGTAGAATGTCTTGTGTTACTAGCTCCAACAGGGCAGTAGAATGTCTTGTGTTACTAGCTCCAACAGGGCAGTAGAATGTCTTGTGTTACTAGCTCCAGCAGGGCAGTAGAATGTCCAGCTCCAGCAGGGCAGTAGAATGTCTTGTCTTACTAGCTCCAAGCAGGGCAGTAGAATGTCTTGTGTTACTAGCTCCAGCAGGGCAGTAGCATGTCTTGTGTTACTAGCTCCAACAGGGCAGTAGAATGTCTTGTGTTACTAGCTCCAGCAGGGCAGTAGAATGTCTTGTGTTACTAGCTCCAGCAGGGCAGTAGAATGTCTTGTGTTACTAGCTCCAGCAGGGCAGTAGAATGTCTTGTGTTACTAGCTCCAGCAGGGCAGTAGAATGTCTTGTGTTACTAGCTCCAACAGGGCAGTATAATGTCTTGTGTTACTAGCTCCAGCAGGGCAGTAGAATGTCTTGTGTTACTAGCTCCAGCAGGGCAGTAGAATGTCTTGTGTTACTAGCTCCAGCAGGGCAGTAGAATGTCTTGTGTTACTAGCTCCAGCAGGGCAGTAGAATGTCTTGTGTTACTAGCTCCAGCAGGGCAGTAGAATGTCTTGTGTTACTAGCTCCAACAGGGCAGTAGAATGTCTTGTGTTACTAGCTCCAACAGGGCAGTAGAATGTCTTGTGTTACTAGCTCCAACAGGGCAGTAGAATGTCTTGTGTTACTAGCTCCAACAGGGCAGTAGAATGTCTTGTGTTACTAGCTCCAACAGGGCAGTAGAATGTCTTGTGTTACTAGCTCCAACAGGGCAGTAGAATGTCTTGTGTTACTAGCTCCAACAGGGCAGTAGAATTTCTTACTAATACAATACAAATACATAAATGATCAAAAATCTAAACTAGAAATCAAGATATGACAGAACAAATCCAATTAACAGGGGTATACAGTATATATTAGGGTGAGCATGTGTCAGAATCTAGAATATAAATATGTGGTGTGTATAGTGTGTTATTTGGAAATAAAAGGGAATGTATAGTAGTAGGTATATTAGGATGAGCTATTCTATTTAACTTTTATTTAACGAGGCAAGTCAGTTAAGAACACATTCTTATTTACAATGACGGCCTAGGAACAGTGGGTTAACTGCCTTGTTCAGGGGCAGAACGACAGATTTTTACCAGATTTTTACCAGCTCTGGGATTCGATCTAGCAACCTTTCGGTTGGCCCAATGCTCTAACCACTAGGCTACCTGCCGCCCCATGTGGAGAATACAGCTATGTGGAGAATACAGTATATACATACACAGTGAGTAAACAACAGTATAGGACCAGTATATGAGGTGACCAGCCTTCAAAGACTATACACATGGGGCATTAGTCTCAAGGTGCAGGGTAGGTACCGGGCATGTAGCCAGCTAGTGATGTCTGTTCAACGGTCTGATGGCCTGGAGATGGAAATTGTTTATCAGTCTCTCTGTCCCAGCTTTGATGTACCTGTACAGACCGTTTTTTTTTACCTTGAGGGAGAGGTTATTTTCCTGGCACTACTCGGCCAGGGCTCTAACCTCCTCCCTGTTGGCTGTCTCATCGTTGTTAATAATCAGGCCTACCACTGTCGTGTCGTCAACAAACGTGATGGTTGAGTTGGAGTCATGCGTAGCCTCGCAGTCATGGGTGAACAGGGACTACAGTAGAGGGCTGAGCGCACAACCCTGGGGAGCCCCGTATTGAAGATCAGCATAGTGGACATGTTGTTGCCTACCCTCACCCACCTGGGGTCATCCTGGCAGGAAGTCTAGAAACCAGTTGTACAGGGAGTTCAGGCCCTGAAGGTGATATTGTCCTTGACCATTCTCTCAATGCATTTCATGATGACAGAGGTTTCTGTTACCTTACCTTGCTTGGGTACAGAGCCAATGGTGGACTTCTTCAACCAAGTGAGGACAACAGACTAAGATAGGGAGAGGTTGAATATGTCCGGAAACACTACAGCCAACTGGTCTGCGCATGCTCTTGGTATGCTGTCTTGGACAACAGCCTTGCGAGGGTTAACAAGTTTGAAAGTACTACTCACGCTGGCTACAGAGATATGGAGCCCACAGTTCATGTGAGCGGTGGGGGCCCACGACAACGGCTCTGTGTGGTTTTCCTCGAAGCGGGCGAAAAAGGTGTTTATTTTGTCTGGGAGTGAGTGTCTGCGACGTAGCTGGTTTTCCCTTTATAATCCGTGATTGTCTGCCATCTGTGTCTCGTGTCTGAGCCGTTGAATAGTGACTCCACTTTGTCCTTGTAATGTCTTTTTGCCTCTTTGATTGACTTGTGTTCCCAGTCACCCTACCTGGGTTAAATGCGGTGGTTCGGGGAAGAAGGAGAGTTTGTGTCGTCAAAGTCAAATTCTTTCAAATACTTTAGTTGTGCTTTATTTAAATTGCCCGGTAAAATTAAGTCAAAACATAACAGTATGTACAGTATGTATCTCCTTTAAATGTACAGTAACATCATCCACTGAGTTGTATGTTGAGCCTAATGTGACGAGCTTCTCTCACCACTATAGGCTGACCCATGGAATCACCACGTGTGGAAAGTCAACAATGGGACACCCACCAAGAAAAGAGCCATCGGCTTCAAGAAACTGGCCAAGTGAGTACAGAGATGGAGAGGTCCTGTCATTAAGCCTTAGGGCAGCATTATGCTTCACCTAGATTGGGGTTAGAGTTCTCCATTGCAGTCCTGCTTGCTGTTTATGTATACGGAAGTACACACTTTAAGTGCACACTTGTTTCCTAATCCTCCATTTGGCACTGATAAAGACCTGCTATTAAATACAGCATGTTAATGATATTATAGAACTGCTACTAAATACAGCATGTTAATGATATTATAGAACTGCTACTAAATACAGCATGTTAATGATATTATATAACTACTACTAAATACAGCATGTTAATGATATTATATAACTACTACTAAATACAGCATGTTAATGATATTATAGAACTACTACTAAATACAGCATGTTAATGATATTATATAATTACTACTACTACAGCATGTTAATGATATTATATAACTACTACTAAATACAGCTTGTTAATGACATTATATAACTACTACTACTACAGCATGTTAATGATATTATAGAACTACTACTAAATACAGCTTGTTAATGACATTATATAACTACTACTAAATACAGCATGTTAATGATATTATATAACTACTACTACTACAGCATGTTAATGATATTATATAACTACTACTACAGCATGTTAATGATATTATATAACTACTACTAAATACAGCTTGTTAATGATATTATATAACTACTACTACTACTACTGCTACTAAATACAGCATGTTAATGATATTATATAACTACTACTACTACAGCATGTTAATGATATTATATAACTACTACTACTACAGCATGTTAATGATATTATATAACTACTACTACAGCATGTTAATGGTATTATAGAACTACTACTAAATACAGCTTGTTAATGATATTATATAACTGCTACTAAATACAGCATGTTAATGATATTATAGAACTACTACTACAGCATGTTAATGATATTATATAACTACTACTAAATACAGCATGTTAATGATATTATATAACTACTACTACTACAGCATGTTAATGATATTATATAACTACTACTAAATACAGCATGTTAATGGTATTATATAACTACTACTAAATACAGCATGTTAATGATATTATATAACTACTACTAAATACAGCATGTTAATGATATTATATAACTACTACTAAATACAGCATGTTAATGATATTATATAACTACTACTAAATACAGCATGTTAATGATATTATATAACCACTACTAAATACAGCGTGTTAATGATATTATATAACTACTACTACAGCATGTTAATGATATTATAGAACTGCTACTAAATACAGCATGTTAATGATATTATATAACTACTACTAAATACAGCTTGTTAATGATATTATAGAACTACTACTAAATACAGCATGTTAATGATATTATATAACTACTACTACTACAGCATATTAATGATATTATATAACTACTACTAAATACAGCATGTTAATGATATTATAGAACTACTACTACAGCATGTTAATGATATTATAGAACTGCTACTAAATACAGCATGTTAATGATATTATAGAACTGCTACTAAATACAGCATGTTAATGATATTATAGAACTACTACTACTACAGCATGTTAATGATATTATATAACTACTACTACAGCATGTTAATGATATTATAGAACTGCTACTAAATACAGCATGTTGATGATATTATAGAACTGCTACTAAATACAGCATGTTAATGATATTATATAACTACTACTACAGCATGTTAATGATATTATATAACTACTACTAAATACAGCATCTTAATGATATTATATAACTACTACTACAGCATGTTAATGATATTATATAACTACTACTACTACAGCATGTTAATGATATTATATAACTACTACTACAGCATGTTAATGATATTATAGAACTACTACTAAATACAGCATGTTAATGGTATTATAGAACTACTACTAAATACAGCTTGTTAATGATATTATATAACTACTACTAAATACAGCATGTTAATGGTATTATAGAACTACTACTAAATACAGCTTGTTAATGATATTATATAACTACTACTAAATACAGCATGTTAATGATATTATAGAACTACTACTAAATACAGCATGTTAATGGTATTATAGAACTACTACTAAATACAGCATGTTAATGATATTATATAACTACTACTAAATACAGCATGTTAATGATATTATATAACTACTACTAAATACAGCTTGTTAATGGTATTATAGAACTACTACTAAATACAGCATGTTAATGATATTATATAACTACTACTAAATACAGCATGTTAATGATATTATATAACTACTACTACTACAGCATGTTAATGATATTATATAACTACTACTAAATACAGCATGTTAATGATATTATAGAACTACTACTAAATACAGCATGTTAATGATATTATAGAACTACTACTAAATACAGCATGTTAATGATATTATATAACTACTACTACTACAGCATGTTAATGATATTATATAACTACTACTAAATACAGCATGTTAATGATATTATATAACTACTACTAAATACAGCTTGTTAATGGTATTATAGAACTACTACTAAATACAGCGTGTTAATGATATTATAGGGCGGCCTGCTGGTCGCGTCATTTCCATTTATCCTCCGTTTGCTCTTCCTCTTCTTTGTTGTGTCTCCATGAATGAGATGAGATGAGGTAGTGGTGCAGACAGGGAGGGAGCTCATCTACTCATGTCATCACGAGGATGTGACAAGCTAGGTCATCACGAGGATACGACAGGCTAGGTCATCACGAGGATACGACAGGCTAGGTCATCACGAGGATGTGACAAGCTAGGTCATCACGAGGATACGACAGGCTAGGTCATCACGAGGATGTGACAAGCTAGGTCATCACAAGGATACGACAGGCTAGGTCATCACGAGGATACGATAGGCTAGGGCATCACAAGGATACGACAGGCTAGGTCATCACGAGGATGTGACAAGCTAGGTCATCACGAGGATACGATAGGCTAGGTCATCACGAGGATGTGACAAGCTAGGTCATCACGAGGATACGATAGGCTAGGTCATCACGAGGATACGACAGGCTAGGTCATCACGAGGATACGACAGGCTAGGTCATCACGAGGATACGACAGGCTAGGTCATCGCGAGGATACGACAGGCTAGGTCATCGCGAGGATACGACAAGCTAGG
The DNA here is from genome assembly GCF_045791955.1 of Oncorhynchus clarkii lewisi. Lineage (NCBI taxonomy): Eukaryota > Metazoa > Chordata > Actinopteri > Salmoniformes > Salmonidae > Oncorhynchus > Oncorhynchus clarkii. The sequence goes on along the minus strand of NC_092176.1, from coordinate 35,663,717 downwards.
TCATCATGATTACCATCTGCTGTTTAGGCATGACGTGCAGCACTGTCTGTCTGTCTGCTCAAGCAAACCACCCGAGCGTGGAGGGTAAGCTAGTAAACTACAGTAGTTATCTGAGTTTAGAAAAATTTAGAGAGAGTGAAGGTGGAAGAGAGAAGGAGGAAGGGAAAGAGAGGTTGAAAGGGGTAAGGGGGAAAGAGGGAAGGGGTAAAGGGTAAAGGAGGGAAGGGGAAGAGAGATGAGGGAAGAGGTAAGCGAAAGGGGTGAAGGGGAAGAGGGAAGGGGTGAGGGGAAGAGGGAAGGGGTGAGGGGAAGAGGGAAGGGGGAAAGGGGGAAGGGGAAGAGGGAAGGGGGAAGGGGGAAGAGGTAAGAGGAAGGGGTGAGGGGGAAGAGAGAAGGGGGAAGAGGGAAGGGGTGAGGGGAAATGGGAAGAGGTGAGGGGGAAGAGAGAAGGGGGAAGAGGTAAGAGGAAGGGGTGAGGGGGAAGAGAGAAGGGGGAAGAGGTAAGAGGAAGGGGCAAGGGGGAAGGGGTGAGGGGAAATGTGAAGAGGTGAGGGGGAAGAGAGAAGGGGGGAAGGTGGAAGGGGTAAAAGGTAATGGGTAAAGGGTTAAGGGTTCGTGGTTACAAGGTCTGCTGTGCCTTTGATCACTGGTGCCTGTGATTTATCCTTTTTTTGGTTACACTATATAAAAGCTTTCATGAATTAACCATTTTAAATGTTATATATATATATATAGACGTTTTATTATGTTATGAATTATACATGTCCTCTCTATCTGTCTGTGTTTGTGTGCAGGGCTGTGAAGTTCTCAGCCAAGCTAATGGGCCAAGCCATGGCTAAGAGGGTCAAAGCTACTATACTATTTGCCACCGAGACTGGAAAATCTCAAGACTATGCAAGAACCCTGTGTGAGATCTTCAAGCATGCCTTTGACGCAAAGGTAACCTTTATATAACTACCACACAAATTGAATATGAATTGATGTGCCATGTCTATTTTTTGATGTTATCTTGATTCTAACATGAAAAAGCTGGCTTCAAAAACATCCCCCTGAACCCTGTGTGAGATTTTCAAGCATTTCTTTGACGCAAAGGTAAACCACACAACTTGAATATGACTTCATGCGTCATGTCTTTTTTTGGGATGTTATTGTGAATGGAAGACAATGCTTTAAAAAAAAACACTGACAAAGCTGAGGCCCCGCAGATTTGAAAAAGCGAGCAGACGGTTTCACACCAACATGGCGAGGTTACACGGAAATGTATATTTTGTCACATTCCGATTCCCTCTCATGCAGCAAAGTGCCATGGGCCACAGCGGAAGAATCAACCCATCCAAGCGTTAAGCTGTAGTTTAAGATAAAATCTTTAAAAACCGCAGGCTGTGTAAATGTGTTTGTCAAAATAGAAAAATATGCGGCTCTACTGCTCTCAATCATCTAGTGTCCCCCTCCAGGACATGACATCTTCTGTTTTTACTGCTTCCTTTTTAAAGTAATCAATCAGACGAGAGGGACCATCTTGTTGTAGTCGAGTCAGACAGGCAGATGCAGAGCAGATGGATGACAGGGTGTTTCCTCTCTTCCTCTTCCCGTCATCTTGTCCATTCTCTCATTCTTTCTTTCTCTCAGCACGATGGCCCGTAGCAACTAAGGCTGCTGGAGTCAGAGATATCTGGGTGTATCGCAGCACATGATCAGCTCGTTAAGACAAGGACGTAGTGTTCATTTGATACCTCACTGCTGCCCTATGGTCTCTGGATTCATGACCGCGTTTCTTCCTTGTGGTCTTAGTCAGAGGAGGAAAAACATCCCCACAGCATGATGCTTCCACCACCATGCTTCACAGTAGGGATGATGCCAGGTTTCCTCCAGACGTAACGCTTGGCATTCAGGCCTAAGAGTTCAATCTTGGTTTCATCAGAACAGAGAACCTTGTTTCTAATGTTCTGAGAATCCTTTAGGGGCCTTTTGGCAAACTCCAAGCAAGCTTTCATGTGCTTTTACTGAGGAGTGGCTTCCGTCTGGCCACTCTACCATAAAGGCCTGATTGGTGGAGTGCTGCAGAGATGGGAGAACCTTCCAGAAGGACAACCATCTCCAGAGAGGAACTCTGATCTTCCATGACCAAGTCACTTCCATGACCAAGGCCCTTTTCCCCCGATTACTCAGTCGGGCCGGGCGGTCAGTTCTAGAAAGAGTCTTGGTGGTTTCCAAACTTTTTCCATTTAATAATGATGGAAGCCAATGTGTCCTTGGGGACCTTCAATGCTGCAGACATTTTTTGGTACCCTTCCCCAGATCTGTGCCTCAACACAATGCTGTCTCCGAACTCTACGGACAATTCCTTCAACCTCATGACTTGGTTTTTGCTCTGACATGCATGGGACCTTATATAGGCAGGTGTGTGCCTTTCAGAGTCATGTCCAAACAATTGAATTTACCACAGTTGGACCAATCAAGTTGTAGAAACATCTCAACGATGATCATTGGAAACAGGATGCACCTGAGCTCAATTTCAAGTCTCATAGCAAAGTGTCTGAATACTTACAGTACCAGTCCAAAGTTTGGACACACCTACTCATTCAAGGGTTTTTCTTTATTTTTACTTTTTTCTACCTTGTAGAATAATAGTGAAGACATAACACATCATGTAGTAAGCCAAAAAGTGTTAAACAAATCAAAATCTTTTTCATATTTGAGATTCTTCAAAGTAGCCACCCTTTGTCTTGATGACAGCTTTGCACACTCTTGGCATTCTCTCAACCAGCTTCATGTGAAATGCTTTTCTAACAGTCTTGAAGGAGTTCCCACATATGCTGAGCACTTGTTGCCTGCTTTCCTTCACTCTGCGCTCCAACTCATCCCAAACCATCTCCATTGGGTTGAGGTCGGGTGATTGTGGAGGCCAGGTCATGTGATGCAGCATACTATATCCCTCTCCTTGGTCAAATAGCCCTTACACAGCCTGGAGGTGTGTTTTGGGTAATTGTCCTGTTTAAAAACAAGCGATAGTCCCACTAAGTGCAAACCAGATGGGATGGCGTATTGCTGCAGAATGCCGTGTTAGTTATGCTGGTTAAGTGTGTCTTGAATTCTAAATTAATCACTGACAATGTCACCAGCAAAGCTCCTCCACGCATCACACCTCCTCTTCCATGCTTCATGGTGGGAACCACACATGCGGAGGTCATTCGTTGACCTACTCTGCATTTCACAAAGACACAAATTTGGACTCATCAGACCAAATGACAGATTTCCAATAGTCTAATGTCCATTGCTTGTGTTTATTGGCCCACGGAAGTCTCTTCTTATTGGTGTCCTTTAGTAAGGGTTTCTTTGCAGCAATTCAACAATGAAGGCCTGATTCACAGAGTAGATTAGTCTACTCTGAACAGTTGATGTTGAGATGTGTCTGTTACTTGAACTCTGAAGCATTTATTTGGGCTGCAATTTCTGAGGCTGGTAAATCGAATGAACTTATCCTCCACAGCAGAGGGTCTTCCTTTCCTGTGGCGGTCCTCATGAGAGCCAGTTTCATCATAGCGCTTGATGGTTTTTGCGACTGCACTCAAAGAAACTTTTAAAGTTCTTGACATTTTCCGTATTGACTGACCTTCATGTCTTAAAGTAAAGATGGACTGTTGTTTCCCTTTGCTTATTTGAGCTTTTCTTGCCATTATATGGACTTGGTCTTTTAGCAATTAGGGCTGTCTTCTATATACCACCCCTACCTTGTCACAACATTAGTGACTACTAGCAAAGCTGTCATCAAGGCAAAGGGTGGCTACTTGGAAGAATCTCAAATATAACATATATTTGTTTAACCCTTTTTTGGTTACTACATTATTCCATATGTGTTATTTCATAGTTTTGATGAGCATTATTAGTAAAAAAAATAAAGAAGAACCCTTGAATGAGTAGGTGTGTCCAAACTTTTGGTTGATACTGTATTTAAATAAGATACTGTTTTCACTTTGTCATTATGAGGTATGGTGTAGATTGTTGAGGATTTTTATTTATTTAAAACATTTTAGAATAATGCTGTAACATAATTTTCTGGGGAAAAAGTCAAGGAGTCTGAATACTTTCCGAAGGCACTATATGACTGTTATTTTTTTGTGTTTGTTTTCACTTAATTTCAAAATGTCTCTGGTTCACACACATTAAGTGAATGTATGTGGGCAGCTTTATTGACACACATGTTCCACTACTACAGGTGATGTCAATGGATGAATACGACATGGTGGATCTGGAGCATGAAACACTGGTGTTGGCCGTGACCAGTACATTTGGCAACGGAGATCCACCCGAAAATGGAGAGGTAGGATTGGCCAGTACAGTGTGTTAGTTTGTGTGTGTACCTGCACGTGTGTGCATGCGTGCGGTTGAGTGTGTTTAACTGCGTGTGTGTGTTTGATTCCCACAGCAGTGTGCAGCGTGTACCATGTATATGTTGTTTAACCTGCAGGCGATAGACTATTGACCATCTTCCTGTTTGTGTAGAAATTTGGAGCTGCCTTGATGGAAATGAGACATCCTACATCCAACACAGAGGACAGAAAGTGAGTTCAACCATCTGGGCCCATTCAACCAGAGACTGCTGACTTGGACACATCCCAAATGGCACCCTATTCCCTATATAGTGCACTACTTTTGACCAGGGTTACATGGAGTGGGTAGTGTACTATATAAGGAATTAGGGAGCCATTTGGGATGTAATCATGGCTACAGTAAAGGTCACAGACATCCTCATACAGATGGACAGCATTACTCAACACTTGAGATGTTTTTTTGGGGGAGTGAGTGTACTATCTCCTGTCCTTATGCCCTTGAGTAACATACTTAACCCCTAAAATTGCTCCACAGATTCTGCACTGCGGCAGGTCTTGTACTCCTCCCTAAATGATGCGTTGTGTCTTGTCTGAAGTCGTTGGGAGGACAGCAGAAGAAAATATTTCTGTCTCTGCAATGGACTAGTGAAGTAGTATTATATACTGAGTGTACATGCTATCCCTGTATCTGCCTCTTTGTCAGGAGTTACAAGGTCCGTTTCAACAGCGTGTCGTCCTACTCAGACACCCGCAAATCCTCCAGCGACGAACCCGAGCCCAGGGTCAACTTCGAGAGCACCGGACCCCTCGCCAATGTCAGGTACAGTAAGCTAGCCCAACTTTATAATTGGCCGATGTGGGTTGAAGTGCAATCTGATTGTCAAAAAATATTGGTATGGTTAAATTCTAATATATTTTTCGCATTGTGCTGAAACAGATTTTAACAGGTTAAGAAAAACCGACAGACTTGTGAGTATAGATGATAGCCAAGCTACGACAGGGAGACAAAGCCCTGAAGAGAACCCAAAGACGTCTTGGACTGCTTATTAAACCTGGGTTTTGATGGCTGCACGGGGGTGGAAATGTCTCCTTTTTACTAACACAGACAGGGGCCATCTGGTGCAAGATAACATAGAAAACATCAGACGAAGTGATAACTCATTCCTTTATACTGCCTGTCTGTATAGTGTTCTAAGAGGACAGAGGGAGGAAGAAATAAGCTCTTTTGAGCAATTCCCTTGTATGGTTGTCTGAATTTAAACTCTGAGTGTGTGTGTGCCTGTGTGCATCTCTCTTTCACTCTTTCAATCTTTCACTCTTTCTTTCTCTCTCTCTCTCTCTCTCTCGCGCTCTCTCTCTCTCTCTCTCTCTCTCTCTCTCTCTCGCGCGCTCTCGCTCTCTCTCGCTCTCTCTCGCTCTCTCTCGCTCTCTTTCTCTCTCTCTTTTTCCAGGTTCTCAGTGTTTGGCCTTGGCTCCAGGGCATACCCACACTTCTGTGCTTTTGCCCACGCTGTGGACACGCTGTTCGAGGAGCTGGGGGGGGAGCGCATCCTACGCATGGGGGAGGGAGATGAGCTGTGTGGCCAGGAGGAGTCCTTCAGAAACTGGGCCAAGAAGGTTTTCAAGGTGGGGTGACTGGGGAGTCCTGGGCCAAGACAGTTTTCAAGGAGGTGTAACTGGGGAGTCCTGGGCCAAGAAGGTTTTCAAGGTGGGGTGACTGGGGAGTCCTGGGCCAAGACAGTTTTCAAGGAGGTGTAACTGGGGAGTCCTGGGCCAAGAAGGTTTTCTAGGTGGGGTGACTGGGGGGAGTCCTGTACCAAGAAAGTTTTCTATGTGGGGTGACTGGGGGGAGTCCTGTACCAAGAAGGTTTTCAAGGTCGGGTGACTGGGGGGAGTCCTGTACCAAGAAGGTTTTCTAGGTGGGGTGACTGGGGATGCCTGGGCCAAGAAGGTTTTCTAGGTGGGGTGACTGGGGGGAGTCCTTGTGGGGCACGGAACACACTCACTCACACGCATGAAGGCCTACACGTCCGCGTGCACACAGGCATGCACACACAGAAATCAGCTCTTTTGAGCAATTCCTTTGTATGGTTGTCTGAATGAAATCAAATCAATAGCGGTAATGGTCTTAATAATGGGCTCCACAGAACAATACTTTCGTCAGAGAAGTCTGGCACACCTGGTGTGATGTATGACGTGCCTACAGGTGTCTGCATGGTCTGTAGAGTTATGTTCAGTAGTAAATTAGGAACAACCCCCCACACTCTGACAGCCTGTGGATTCATGCCTTCTTTGTTGAGCTAATGTTTCAGGCAGCCAGACCTTGACAGTGGGGATGATGATCTTATGTTTATGTGCAGACCAGGAGGTTCATTTAGTGCATTATTCATCTTTATAAACCGCTCAAATTGCATCTGTAAAAAGCCTATCAGCTGTGAAAGATAGAGTTCCGAATGTGGTCTAAAATGTGCTGTTAAACAAGCAAAGCTTTGAATACCTGTCCTTATAAACGCCTGTGGTTGTGTCTGTTTGTCAAGGCTGCCTGTGATGTGTTCTGCATCGGTGATGTGAACATCGAAAAGGCACATGATTCTTTGATCAGTAACGATCGTAGCTGGAAGAAGAGCAGGTTCCGCCTCACATACACAGCTGAGGCCCCTGCCCTAACACAAGGTATAAAGGTTTCATTCAAAGCTCTGTCACACTTTAAACAAAACATAGCTTTAAAAAATATATATCATCTTATGAAGCCTTTATAAACCCTTTATAAGGCCTATGTACTTCATAAATCATTCATAAGCAAGTGTCATGATATTTAAAGGGTGGAAAAAGGAGTCTATGTATCTGATCAAAGTGAATTTGTTACAGTACAGTATAGAATAGCTCAAATGCTTTCATTTATGAACTTTTGTGAATGTGTCTTTCAACAGCATTATACAGCATCCACAAGAAGAAGGTCTATGGAGCCAAGATCATACAGAGTGAAAACCTCCAGAGTTCGACATCCAAGTGGGTATATTTTGTTCTCACAGTATTCTATAGCTAGCTCAATAAGTATGTTTTATGATTTTACTCTAGCCTCGCTTGATATGAGATGCTATAATCCCCAAACCCCCAAACACTAACCCTAAACTGTAACCCCAAACTGTAACCCCAAACTCTAACCCCAAACTCTAACCTCAAACTGTAACTACAAACTCTAACCCCAAACTCTAACCACAAAATGTACAATGTTTACAAACTCTAACCCCAAAACTCTAACCACAAAATGTACAATGTTTACAAACTCTAACCCCAAAACTCTAACCCCAAACTGTACAATGTTTACAAACTGTAACGACCAAATCTAACCCCAAACTCTAACCACAAACTGTACAATGTTTACAAACTCTAACCCCAAACTCTAACCCCAAACTCTAACCTCAAACTGTAACTACAAACTCTAACCCCAAACTCTAACCACAAAATGTACAATGTTTACAAACTCTAACCCCAAAACTCTAACCACAAACTGTACAATGTTTACAAACTCTAACCCCAAACTCTAACCCCAAACTCTAACCCCAAACACTCTACTCTAATCCCAAACTCTACCCCCAAACTCTACCCCCAAACTCTAGCCCCAAACTCTAACCCCAAACTCTAGCCCCAAACTCTAACCCAAAACTCTAATCCCAAACTCTAACTACAAACTGTAACTACAAACTCTAACCCCAAACTCTAACCCCAAACTGTAACTACACTCTAACCCCAAACTCTAACCACAAACTGTACAATGTTTACAAACTGTAACTACAAACTCTAACCCCAAACTCTAGCCACAAACTGTAACCCCAAACTCTAACCCCAAACACTAACCCTAAACTGTAACCCCAAACTTTAACCCCAAACTCTAACAACAAACTGTACATGTTTACAAACTGTAACTACAAACTATAACCCCAAACACTAACCCTAAACTCTAACCCTGAACTCTAATCCCAAACTCTACCCCCAAACTCTAGCCCCAAACTCTAACCCCAAACTCTAACCCCAAACTCTAACCCCAAACTCTGACCTCAAACTCTAGCCCCAAACTTTAACCCAAAACTCTAATCCCAAACTCTAACCCCAAACTGTAACTACACTCTAACCCCAAACTCTAACCACAAACTATACAATGTTTACAAACTCTAACCCCAAACTCTAACCCTAAACTCTAACCCCAAACTCTAACCCCAAACTCTAACCTCAAACTCTAGCCACACACTTTAACCCCAAACTCTAACCCCAAACTGTAATTATAAACTCTAACCCCAAACTCTAACCCTAAACTGTAACTACAAACTCTAACCCCAAACTGTAACTACAAACTCTAGCCACAAACTTTAACCCAAAACTTTAACCCAAAACTCTAACCCAAAACTCTAACCCAAAACTGTAATTACAAACTCTAACCCCAAACTGTAATTATAAACTCTAACCCCAAACTCTAACCCTAAACTGTAACTACAAAATCTAATCCCAAACTCTAACCCCAAACTGTAACCCCAAACTGTAACCCCAAACTCTAGCCACAAACTGTAACTACACTCTAACTCCAAACTCTAACCACAAACTGTACAATGTTTACAAACTCTAACCCCAAACTCTAACCCTAAACTCAAACCCCAAACTCTAACCCCAAACTTTAACCCAAAACTCTAACCCTAAACTCTAACCCCAAACTCTAGCCACAAACTTTAACCCAAAACTCTAACCCCAAACTCTAACCCCAAACTTTAATAACAAACTCTAACCCCAAACTCTAACCCTAAACTGTAACTACAAACTCTAACCCCAAACTGTAACTACAAACGCTAACCCCAAACTCTAACCCTAAACTGTAACTACAAACTCTAACCCCAAACTCTAACCTCAAACTCTAACCTCAAACTCTAGCCATAAACTTTAAGCCAAAACTTTAACCCAAAACTCTAACCCCAAACTCTAACCCAAAACCCTAACCCCAAACTCTAACCCCAAACTGTAATTACAAACTCTAACCCCAAACTCTAGCCACAAACTGTACACTGTTTACAAACTCTAACCCCAAACTCTAATCCCAAACTCTACCCCCAAACTCTAGTCCCAAACTCTAGCTCCAGAATTCTAGCCACAAACTCCAACTACAAACTCTAACCCCAAACTCTAGTCACAAACTATAACCACAAACTATAACTACAAACTATGACCCCAAACTCTAACCCCAAACCCCAAACTCTAGCCACAAACTTTAACCCCAAACTCTAACCCCAAACTGTAATTACAAACTCTAACCCCAAACTCTAACCCTAAACTGTAACTACAAACTCTAACCCCAAACTGTAACTACAAACTCTAGCCACAAACTTTAACCCAAAACTTTAACCCAAAACTTTAACCCCAAACTCTAACCCCAAACTGTAATTACAAACTCTAACCCCAAACTGTAATTATAAACTCTAACCCCAAACTCTAACCCTAAACTGTAACTACAAAATCTAATCCCAAACTCTAACCCCAAACTGTAACCCCAAACTGTAACCTCAAACTCTAGCCACAAACTTTAACCCAGAACTTTAACCCCAAACTCTAACCCAAAACTCTAACCCCAAACTCTAGCCACAAACTGTAACTACACTCTAACTCCAAACTCTAACCACAAACTGTACAATGTTTACAAACTCTAACCCCAAACTCTAGCCACAAACTTTAACCCAAAACTCTAACCCCAAACTCTAACCCTAAACTTTAATAACAAACTCTAACCCCAAACTCTAACCCTAAACTGTAACTACAAACTCTAACCCCAAACTGTAACTACAAACGCTAACCCCAAACTCTAACCCTAAACTGTAACTACAAACTCTAACCCCAAACTCTAACCTCAAACTCTAACCTCAAACTCTAGCCATAAACTTTAACCCAAAACTCTAACCCCAAACTCTAACCCCAAACTCTAACCCACAACTCTAACCCCAAACTCTAACCCCAAACTGTAATTACAAACTCTAACCCCAAACTCTAGCCACAAACTGTACACTGTTTACAAACTCTAACCCCACAACTCTAATCCCAAACTCTAATCCCAAACTCTACCCCCAAACTCTAGTCCCAAACTCTAGCTCCAGAATTCTAGCCACAAACTCTAACTACAAACTCTAACCCCAAACTCTAACCCCAAACTGTAACCACAAACTGTAACCCAAAACTCTAACCCCAAACTCTAGCCACAAACTCTAACCCCGAACTCTAGTCACAAACTGTAACCACAACTGTAACCACAAACTGTAACCACCAACTGTAACCACAGTTCTGAATCCCCTAGCAGTCGCTCCACCATATTTGTTAGACTCCACACAAATAACGAGGACAGACTGGCGTACCAGCCCGGCGACCATCTGGGCATCTTCCCTGGCAACCATGAGGACCTGATTACGGCCCTCATTGAGAAACTAGAGGACGGTCCACCTGTCAATCAAATCGTTAAGGTGGAGTTCCTGGAAGAGAGGAACACAGCACTGGGTTAGTAGAACTCTGTTATGTATATAACCTGTATTTAGGAAGCCCTCCATGCTCTTCATTCAATATTAGACAATAAAGAACAAAAAGAGTTTGATATTGGATATGCAGGTCTTATTAGGAGGATTTATGGTGGTTTACATTATGCACAGTGTACAGTATACTTGACTATTTAATGCTCAAATACTTAATTTTTTAAAAGCAGTGCTTAACATTTTACACTGGCATTCACAAGTCGTGTAGGCTACTCATACATCATGCTATTGTGGTGTTATATTATTGATGCACAAGAATAAATACTGAACTTGTTCTAAGGGGGTGGAAGGAAGCCTATCGGTTAAGAGCGTTAGGCCAACTGAAACGTCACTGGTTTGAATCCCAAAGCCAACTAGGTGAAGAAAAAAAACAACAGTTGATATGCCCTTGAGCAAGGCACTCAACCATAATTGCTCCTGTATGTCGCGCTTGATAAGAGTGTCCATCAAATGTACTTTTGTGCTTGTTTTCTCCATCTGAAGGTGTGATCAGTAACTGGCTGGAGGAACCTCGGTTCCCCCCTTGCACCATCTACCAGGCCTTCCAGTACTTCCTGGATATCACCACGCCCCCCAGCCCAGTCCTGCTACAGCAGTTTGCCTCCCTGGCCACTAACGACAAGCAGAGGAAGAAGCTAGAGACCCTCAGTAAGGTAATGAACGGTTCTAACCATATAGTCTGTATGTTTCACCATATGTACAGATGTAGGATCTTAATTTGACTCATATTGTCACAGCAAAATAATCCTGCAGCAACAGGATTTGAATGTCTAGTCCATAATGTTGTTTGATCGGTGGTTAGGCTATTAGCTGGCTAAAAGTAGACTACATGAAAAGTGCAATACTGTTAATATAACCGTGGGTTTTTGTGGGTTTTCAGTGAATTTATATAAATCACAAAGCAATAAAAGAGTGGTCAAATGAAGATCCTATGTACCTTATATCCTTGAGTGTTACTCAGTATGTTAAAAGGTCCACCAGTCGATCCTCCAGAGTCAAGGGGTCGCTTTTGCAATGTACTCCTACAATCTGCAATGTTCATTTGATCCCTCTGTTATCGCAGATCATTTTCCTGAACAGCAGAAAATGCTTTAAAAGGCTCCTAAAGTTTGTAATCAGAGTCATCATGCCCATAGGGGGGCACAGGGGCATGTGTCCCCTCATATTTGTCCTGTTTAAAAAATAAATAACAAATCTGTAATACTACAGGCTACCTAGCAATTTTATGAAGTTGGCTTTAGCCCAGATAGGTTCCCAATCTCCTAACCTTATAACTAGCTAGCAAGAGTAGCTAGCTTGTCTAATTATCTTAGCTGGAATGTCTGCTGGCAACGTTAGAATATAGAAAAGCAAGCAATAACTAAATGTACTGAATAAGACTCACATTCCTTTCAATATTTTACCCAGATTTTAGCACAGATGCAGAGAAGCAGACAACTCAAGAGGTATGCTTTAATATGCCGAAAAATGTACTTTAGATATATATATATATATATATATATATATATATATATATATATATATATATATATATATATATATATTTACATAGAATTAAGCATAATGATTATGGCTTTAGATTGCAGGAATAAGGTGTTTCAGGTATTTGAAAAATTCAAAATTCTCCAATAGCCCCCCCTCCAGACCACCCCAAGCCATCCTCACATACTTTGTGCCCCCTCAGATTTTTGGTGTGAATAATACTCCTGTTTGTAATTCCCAGTTTAAAATGTCAGACTTGACTTGATTGGCCCGAAAGAAAAATGTATCAACACCTACAAAAATGTAAATTAAAGCTAGAATCCTTAATTAAAACAATAACAAAGGGGTCACCCTGCTTCTGTTTTGGTAAAAAGCTGAGAGAGGGCCTGAAGAAATGTAACCACTCTCAACTTCATAGAGACGGGTATGGATGCGAGGACTGACTATCTATGATATCAAAATCATAGTGTTAACCATGGCCTATAGTCAATCTGTATTGCTGAAGTGTTAGAAATGTTAAGATATTTTCCTCATTTCCTATTGAACATTACCTTTACATTTCAATCACGCTGGAAAGCTGAATAACCCTTATACGGATTGAATAGAGCCTAATGATTTTAAGCTATACTGTGTTTACATTGTTACAAACATTGGAGTAAACAAGCTTATATTTTGGGTTCTGAAGTGGTTAGACAGTGAGCTCATGAGGCATTTATTTGTAAGGTCCCACAGTTGATAGTGCATGTCAGAGCAAAAAACCAAGCCATGAGGTTGAAGGAATTGTCCGTAGAGCTCTGAGGCAGGATTGCGTCGAGGCACAGATATGGGAAAGGGTACCAAAAAATGTCTGCAGCATTGAAGGTCCCCAAGAATAAAGTGGAAACCTTCCAGATGGACACCCATCTCTGCAGCACTCCACCAATCAGGCTTTTATGGTAGAGTGGCCAGATGGAAGCCACTCCTCAGTAAAAGGCACATGACAGCCCGCTTGGAGTTTGCTAAAAGGCCCCTAAAGACTCTCAGACCATGAGAAACAAGATTCTCTGGTCTGATGAAAACAAGATTGAACTCTTTGGCCTGAATGCCAAGCGTAACGTCTGGAGGAAACCTGGCACCATCCCTACAGTGAACCATGGTTGTGGCAGATTCATGCTGTGGGGATGTTTTTCAGTGGCAGGGACAGGGAGACTAGTCAGGATTGAGGGAAAGATGAACGGAGGGAAGTACAGAGAGATCCATGATGACAACCTGCTCCAGAGCGCTCAGGATCTCAGACTGGGACGAAGATTAACCTTTCAACAAGAGATCAATCCAATGTCTCTTAATGTCCTTGAGCGGCCCAGCCAGAGTCCGGACTTGAACATCTCTGGAGAGACCAGAAAATAGCTGTGCAGAAATGCTCCCCATCCAACCTGACAGAGCTTGAGAGGATATGCAGAGAAGAATGGGAGAAACTCCCTAAATACATGTGTGCCAAGCTTGTAGCGCCACACCCAAGAAGACTCGAGGCTGTAATTGCTGCCTAAGGCGCTTCAACAAAGTATTGAGTAAAGGGTCTGAATAGTTTTTTAAAAACTGTTATTGTTTTGTCATTATGGAGTAGATTGTGTGTGGATGTACCTGCTGTGGGAAACTGGTCAAATTAGACACTTCAGTTTTATCTGAAGAAATTCAGTGCTAGGAAGACCCTGGTACATTGCATTTTTGTAGGTCCATTGTGATTTTATGTTTAATAATGCATAGATTCCACAGGACAGAATAACACAACATGTTTATATTTGAAGTAGCAGACACTTTTAACTCGAAGTGACTTACTGTACAGTGAGTGCATTTCACTATGTGTGACCCCAGTGGGAATTGAACCCACAACTTTGGTATTGGTAGCACTGTGCTTTAACCAACCCATGACTCTGGTGTTACCAGCACTATACTTTAACCAACCCATGACTCTGTTGTTACTAGCACTATACTTTAACCAACCCATGACTCTGTTGTTACTAGCACTATGCTTTAACCAACCCATGACTCTGGTGTTACCGGCACTATGCTTTAATCAACCCATGACTCTGTTGTTACTAGCACTATGCTTTAACCAACCCATTACTCTGGTGTTACCGGCACTATGCTTTAACCAACCCATGACTCTGGTGTTACTAGCACTATACTTTAACCAACCCATGACTCTGGTGTTACTAGCACTATGCTTTAACCAACCCATGACTCTGGTGTTACCAGCACTTAGCTTTAACCAACCCATGACTCTGGTGTTACCAGCACTATGCTTTAACCAACCCAAGACTCTGGTGTTACTAGCACTATGCTTTAACCAACCCATGACTCTGGTGTTACCAGCACTATACTTTAACCAACCCATGACTCTGTTGTTACTAGCACTATACTTTAACCAACCCATGACTCTGGTGTTACTAGCACTATACTTTAACCAACCCATGACTCTGTTGTTACTAGCACTATGCTTTAACCAACCCATGACTCTGGTGTTACTAGCACTATACTTTAACCAACCCATGACTCTGGTGTTACCAGCACTATGCTTTAACCAACCCATGGCTCTGGTGTTACCAGCACTATGCTTTAACCAACCCATGGCTCTGGTGTTACCAGCACTATGCTTTAACCAACCCATGACTCTGGTGTTACCAGCACTATGCTTTAACCAACCCATGACTCTGGTGTTACTAGCACTATGCTTTAACCAACCCATGACTCTGGTGTTACTAGCACTATGCTTTAACCAACTGAGCCACAAAGGACTGCTGAGGTAATTAATTTGATTAGTATTCATTAGATCCTTCAAGCGTTTTCATTATGCCTTTTGTCACAGACAGTGAGCACAGTAAACAGAGGTACAAATACTTGTTGGGAAGGTGGAAATAAAAGCATCATCTTGGTTTTTACATCTTGCTTTATTGTCTTGCGAATTCTTCAACGCCAAAATGTAAACTTTTTGAATGTCTCCCTGTTGAATGCGTTCTTCTTGTCAACACAGTAGCTGTGAATTTCCACTTTATCGCAAATGGAGGCACCCTGTGCTCAAGGCACAATTGACCCGTGTATTCAATATGTTTACCACAAAAAGACATGAATGCCTTCCTCTACGTGATTGAAAACCATTTTGAAGCACTTTGCGCTTGTTGAAAATAACCTTAGAGTAGACAAGTTTTAGCTTGCACAGACGCCATAGAATTTAAGCCCTGCGCCCGGTAACCCTCAGACACATTTTCTCCCCATACAGAGACTCCCACAGTTCAAAAACGTCAATTTTGGTGAATGTCTTAAAACATTATGTTGGTCAGGCCAGGTGAGTGAGTGCCTCACTCTTTGTGGTTCAACTCACTCTAAAAAAACTAAAGAGGAAAAAAAGAGAAACATTGAAATAAAAAACAGACATCAAGCCACAGTGGGATCTTCAGCTACCTGCTATCCTTGCTATTTTTCTTCGTCCCAGTTGACCTGCGTGACTCCCAGTGTCTGTGGCTTACACAAGGTACTCAGGCTCCGGCTGTTCTTCAACCTGCATTGTTGGTTAAGGGCTTGTCAGTAAGCATTTCACTGTAAGGTCTACACCTGTTCTATTTGGCGCATGTGACAAATAACATTTCATTTGATTTGAAGTTTAGATAATGACTGAAGCCGGAAAGCCCAAAATATGTCAAAAGTCAATCATACATAATGTCATCATCACATCAGGAGATTGTTGTGAGTTGTCTGACTGAAATATGTGTCTCACCTCTTATCTTCTCCACCAGGTGGGGAGTTGGAGAAACAATCATAATAACTCATTTTCTCTGAAGCAATACATTTTCTTTAGCATGGCTCCTTATATATTGAATGCACATTACATTAACATGCCTCTTCTTCACCTCTCTCCTTTCCTTTCATACTTCTCTCCTCTCCTCCTCCTCTCCTTTCCTACTCTCCTCTCCAACTCCTCTCCTCAACCTCTCTACTCTCCTCTCCTTTTCTACTCCTCTCCTCCACCTTTCTCCTCTCCTCCACCTCTCTCCCCTACTTTCCTTTCCTATTTCTCTCTTCTCCTTTTCTACTCCTCTCCTCCAACTTTCTCCTCTCCTACTCCTCTCCTACACCTCTCTCCCCTCCTTTCCTTTCCTATTTCTCTCTTCTCCTTTTCTACTCCTCTCCCTACTCCTCTCCTTTTCTACTCCTCTCCTACTCCTCTCCTACCTCTCTCCCCTCCTTTCCTTTCCTATTTCTCTCTTCTCCTTTTCTACTCCTCTCCTCCAACTTTCTCCTCTCCTACTCCTCTCCTCCACCTCTCTCCCGCCTTTCCTTTACTATTTCTCTCCTCTCCTTTCCTACTCTTCTCCTCTACCTCTCTCCTTTTCCACTCCTCTCCTCCATCTCTCTCCTCTCCACCTCTCTCCTCTCCTTTCCTACTCCTCTCCTCTCAGGGCTTGCAGGAGTATGAGAAGTGGAAGTGGTATAACAACCCAACCATGGTGGAGGTGTTGGATGAGTTTCCCTCCATCCAAATGCCCTCTACCCTGCTGTTAACCCAGCTACCCCTGCTCCAGCCCAGATACTATTCTATCAGCTCCTCACCAGACGTCCACCCAGGGGAGATTCACCTCACCGTAGCCGTAGTGTCATACAAAACCAGGGGTAAGGGCTGGGCACTAGACTGTGTTGGGTTTACGGGAGCAGGATGAAGTTCCCTCATAGACACTGATCTAGTCAGTTTTACATGTTCCTAGTCTTTTCAGCGTGGTTATGGCATGAGGCTCTACAACACTAGAGGTAAGGGCTGTCGCTAGGTTACGTGGTGTTTACAAGTGTAAAGTTACCCCTAGACACTAATCTCAGGTTATTTCCCCTACATATGGTAAAGGTTATTATTTGTCAGAGATGCATTATAAATATGATGTGATGTGTGTGAAGCTGAGTAGAGGTGGAGAGAGGTGGAGGAGAGGAGTTGGAGAGTAGGAAAGGAGAGGAGGAGAGGAGACAAATGCCCTTAGCCCTGGGAACTGCATTATGTGTCCTCTTCTTCAGTGTTAGTTTGGAGAGGAGGAGGTATGCCGGTGAAGTGGATGATGGGTAATTATCTCATTTCAGATGGAGAGGGCCCGATCCACCATGGAGTATGTTCATCATGGCTCAACAGAATAGAGGCAGAAGAAATGGTCCCCTGTTTTGTCAGAGGGTATAACATTGTACTTCTTTTTGTGTTTGTGTGTTGTTGTTGCATGATTGCTTTACTCTTATGGAATGAATAATGTCATTTTCTATGATTGTAAGTGGTGGTTTGGACTATAACAAACGTCAACATTGATTGTTATATGGTGTGTAATTCATATGTGCTGACTCAGCTCTATGTCAGTGCAGGTCACAACACTGCACATGATTATACCATATGATTCATATCCAACATTGACTCATATATGGTGTACTCTACAATCATTGACTAAAATGGTTGTTTCTTCTGTTACTTTTTAATTTCTGATAACTAGAATCCAAAAATTTTTCTTAATCAGAAATGACAATTGAAGGCTCACCGTAAAACATTTAAAATAATAAATGTACCAAATGATTGTAGAACATAAAGGCTACGAATCAAGACATTTTAAGATTAAGAAAAATGCTTTGATTCTAGTTGATTCTAGTTATTAGAAATGAAAATGTATTGATTCGCAGCCTTTATGGTGCGTTCTACAATCATTTGGTACATGTATTATTTTAAATGTTTTATGGTATGCCTTCAATTGTCATTTCTGATGGAAAAGATGCTTTAAATCTAGTGCTCTTAATTAAAAATGTCTTGATCAAATGTCTGATTCTAGTGCGCCTACGTTCCGATTGCCAAAGGACCACAGAGCTCCGTGTATCCTAGTCGGTCCAGGCACTGGGATCGCCCCCTTCAGAAGCTTCTGGGAACAGAAACTATTTGACTACGAACACAAGGGTTTGTGTACAAAAAAGGAAAAGCATTCACACACTTGATCCTAATTCTTGCATGTGGGAATTATTCGATAATGACTTTTAATAAAAATGTCAAATTAACCACACACTGTGCAGCCAGTATCACTTGTGCTTATTCAACATTACAGACATAACTTCATAAATAAACACTGTAGTCTTTAGATGACTCTAAAACATGTATAGTTCAGTGAAAAGTGAAGTAATGTGTTGTTTGTTTCCGTAGGGATCAAATCCTGCCCCATGATCCTGGTGTTTGGATGTCGTCAGTCCCAGATAGACCACATCTACAAGGAGGAGACAATCCAGGCTAAGAACAAGGACGTGTTCAAAGAGCTGTACACAGCCTACTCCAGAGAGCCTGGCAGACCTAAGGTACTGTTAACCTTAGTCCCATTTTGAGTTCAAACGTGACAATGTGTCTTTGGCCGTAAAGACACAGCAACATAGACAGAGGCCATGTGGGAGATAAGAAAGTAGATTTCTAAATAAAACGTATGGATATCTCTATCCCTGTGTTTGTCTTTTCGCTTGATGCCACATGGGGCTGCTGAGGGGCTCATAATGATGTCTGGGAACGGAGTAGATGGAATGGAATAAAACACCTGGAAACCATGTGGTTGATGTATTTGATATCATTCCACCAACTCCGCTCCAGTCATTACCCCGAGCCTGTTCCCCCCAATTAAGGTGCCACCTTCCTCCTGTGCTTGACTCCCACTGTTACGTTCTTCCGGTTGTAAAATACTGTCCTCACAAACGCCACCATGTATGTAGGATTCTAAACAAACCCAATCCACCATCACTACAATCTGTTTGTTGCCTTCCACTCTCTTTGACCCTGTAGTTCTCTCTACAATCTGTTTGTTGCTTTCCACTCTCTTTGACCCTGTAGTTCTCTCTACAATCTGTTTGTTGCCTCCCACTCTCTTTGACCCTGTAGTTCTCTCCATCTGATTGATTAAATCCCTCTTTCTCCTGTCGCTCTCTGACACAGACATATGTGCAGGATGTGCTTTGTGAGCAGCTGTCCGAGACTGTGTACCAGTGCCTGAAGGAAGAGGGAGGACACATCTACGTGTGTGGGGACGTCGGTATGGCCGGGGACGTCCTCAAGACCGTCCAGCAGATCATCAAACTGCAGGGAAACATGACGCTGGAGGACGCTGGGTTCTACATCAGCAAACTCAGAGTATGACAATAGGCTTCGCTATCCTGAACACTAAACTAACTAACTAAGTAATCTAGCTGACTGACTGAACGACTGACTGACTGTCTGAAACATAAAGTACAGAGTAAATGTAAGTCATGTGATTTGGACATTGGCAGATTACACCTTCTTATGGACGGTTTTCAGAATATGACAGACACATTCAGACACGTTCAGGATTTGTTTGGTGGGATTCAAATAAGGTTGTTACATTACCGACTCAAAGAAAGAGAAACCAGAAACGCACGTTTCAAAGAATTGAATAAGTAAAATGGGTAAAGACCACCAGACAACCAACTGTACAGACTATCAATACTGTACATGAAAGACTGGAATCGAAGATCCACATGAGCAGAATGGCTGGATCACTATTGACTTAACAGAAGAGGGGTATATAATCAAACTAATTTTTAAATGATAATGATCAACTAAGAAACGGTTTTATCCAAGCTCTGGCTATTGAAAACATGTTTCAAGACAATGCTGGACCGTACTGTACATTGCACTGCACTGTATCTGTCTTTCCCCTCTGTCCCCACCGATCCCACTGTATCTGTCTTTCCCCTCTGTCCCCACCGATCCCACTGTATCCATCTTTCCCCTCTGTCCCCACCGATCCCACTGTATCTGTCTTTCCTCTCTGTCCCCACCGATCCCACTGTATCTGTCTTTCCTCTCTGTCCCCACCGATCCCACTGTATCTGTCTTTCCTCTCTGTCCCCACCGATCCCACTGTATCTGTCTTTCCTCTCTGTCCCCACCGATGTATCCACTGTCCCCACCGATCCCACTGTATCTGTCTTTCCCCTCTGTCCATCTTTCCTCTCTGTCCCCACCGATCCCACTGTATCTGTCTTTCCTCTCTGTCCCCACCGATCCCACTGTATCCATCTTTCCTCTCTGTCCCCACCGATCCCACTGTATCCATCTTTCCTCTCTGTCCCCACCGATCCCACTGTATCCATCTTTCCCCTCTGTCCCCACCGATCCCACTGTATCTGTCTTTCCTCTCTGTCCCCACCGATCCCACTGTATCTGTCTTTCCCCTCTGTCCCCACCGATCCCACTGTATCTGTCTTTCCCCTCTGTCCCCACCGATCCCACTGTATCCATCTTTCCCCTCTGTCCCCACCGATCCCACTGTATCCATCTTTCCTCTCTGTCCCCACCGATCCCACTGTATCTGTCTTTCCTCTCTGTCCCCACCGATCCCACTGTATCTGTCTTTCCTCTCTGTCCCCACCGATCCCACTGTATCCATCTTTCCTCTCTGTCCCCACCGATCCCACTGTATCCATCTTTCCTCTCTGTCCCCACCGATCCCACTGTATCCATCTTTCCTCTCTGTCCCCACCGATCCCACTGTATCCATCTTTCCCCTCTGTCCCCACCGATCCCACTGTATCCATCTTTCCTCTCTGTCCCCACCGATCCCACTGTATCCATCTTTCCCCTCTGTCCCCACCGATCCCACTGTATCCATCTTTCCTCTCTGTCCCCACCGATCCCACTGTATCCATCTTTCCTCTCTGTCCCCACCGATCCCACTGTATCCATCTTTCCCCTCTGTCCCCACCGATCCCACTGTATCCCCACCGATCTTATCCATCCTCTCTGTCCCCACCGATCCCACTGTATCCATCTTTCCTCTCTGTCCCCACTGATCCCACTGTATCTGTCTTTCCTCTCTGTCCCCACCGATCTGTATCCCCATCTGTCTTTCCCCTCTGTCCCCACCGATCCCACTGTCCCTGTCCCCACCGATCCCACTGTATCCATCTTTCCTCTCTGTCCCCACCGATCCCACTGTATCCATCTTTCCTCTCTGTCCCCACCGATCCCACTGTATCCATCTTTCCTCTCTGTCCCCACCGATCCCACTGTATCCATCTTTCCTCTCTGTCCCCACCGATCCCACTGTATCCATCTTTCCTCTCTGTCCCCACCGATCTTACTGTATCCATCTTTCCCCTCTGTCCCCACCGATCCTGTCCCCACCGATCCCACTTCCCCACCGATCCCACTGTATCCGTCTTTCCCCTCTGTCCCCACCGATCCCACTGTATCTATTTGATCTTCCTGTACTCATCTAACCTCACTTCTTCTATGGCGTAATCCTGTGGCCATTTTATTACACACACGCCTTATCTTGTCTCCTCGCAGGACGAAAACCGCTATCACGAGGACATCTTCGGTGTCACGCTGCGAACGTACGAGGTCACCAACCGGCTGCGTTCGGAATCCATCGCCTACATTGAGGAAAGCAAAAAGGACTCTGACGAGTGAGTCTTGAGTTTACCCCCACAACTTTCACTGTGTTCCCCTGTTGTTCTTTCACAGCCACCAACTGTCCCCGGGACATCTC
Organism: Oncorhynchus clarkii lewisi; assembly: GCF_045791955.1. NCBI lineage: Eukaryota > Metazoa > Chordata > Actinopteri > Salmoniformes > Salmonidae > Oncorhynchus > Oncorhynchus clarkii. The sequence goes on along the minus strand of NC_092176.1, from coordinate 35,641,814 downwards.
TGCTGTTTTTACATACTGCGCCATACTGGTGGGAGGGACCTGCAGGCTGTAGATACACTGGAGATGCAGTCTCTGGTCTGGTTTATGACTGTTTTCAAAATGCAGAATGGGTAACCATAGAAACCAGTTTAAAAGGGATCCAACTCAACCAACCGGATCACAGTGTATACAAGTGGCTCTGTTGTGTTTTCCGTTCACTCCGTATATTTATAATTCCATTCCATTGTTTCGTTAAGGGGCAATCTTACATTGGTACAGTCATTTTTTGCACTATTAAATGAATGAAATACACCCATTGACTTGTAGAATATAACTTAAAAATGCCTCGAGCTTAGTTCCACTGTCGTATCCCATCAGAACCCCAAATACAAGCTTGTTTTACTCCATCGTTTGTAAACAATGTAATTGTAAGCAAACACTGTTTAGCCTCAAAACATGGTTCAAACCATCATTTTTATATCATGGATGGGCAGTCCTTGCTCTGTCTAGGAATTTAAAGTGGTTACATTTCTCTAGCCCCATCCCTCTGCTTTTGACCGAAACAGTGGAGGGTGGCATTTTGTTGTTGTTTGAACTGCGGATTGCGCCTTAAGATAATAGCCTCCTTTTTATACATTTGTCATATGAATTAAGAAATACGTCTGGTTTGCACAATGCCTCATTAAAAATCGGCATAGTAATGTATGTGATCAAAGGCCTTGTTACAGAGTGAGCTGGATGAGTAACGCCTCTGTCTGTCTCTCTCTTCCTTCTCCTCCTCTCTGTCAGGGTGTTCTGCTCGTAGAACCGTAAGTGGGGTTCTGGAGCTTTCTGATGTGGACCAATCAGAAGGGCCGTACGCCGCAGGGGGGGCGGGGAAACGAGTGACAGACACTACAGCTGCAGCTGATCGAGAATACTGTGCCAAGTTTTGTACTGTAAAAAATGTTTGTTCTTTTTATATACCAGTTCAGCTTCATCATGGTCTCTGCAATTAGTCTGTAGCAAGGTTGGAAATATTTAGTTTTTTTAGAATTTTGAGATGCGTTTTTTTGTTTATTCCAAAATGGATTACTTTCTGATTTCATTATGCATATTAATGTGTACCTAGTATTATACCAGCGTCTTTGTTGATGCATGAGCAAGATGAGAATATTGGTACATAAATATACTGTTAGCTATTTAATGTTAGAATCAAACCCTTTTGCTAAAGTTTTATATTTGCAGGACTACTTATGGTGAACAAGGTCACAATGCTTTGATTGGAGATTCAGCCTAAGTTCCATTCCCAACCAACTGAATCTAATGCATTTCAACATATACTGCACAAGGCTGAAATGTTGTCAGTCTGAGCTGGTCTACCCTGTTTTAGTGTGTATTCTTTTTATTGAGAGCGAGAGAAAGAAAAAAATACATAAATGGGTGCAGTGAAGAACTATGAACCAGATTTTCTTGACAGTCCATCAAAATACATTTGTTTCTCTGTCTCTCCGCCTGGCTGTCAGAGCAGCAGCGTTTTCTCCCTATTTTGTGGTCTTGTTGGATTTCCAACAGGAACTGCATTCAAATGTGGACGAAAGCCATTGCAATGTTTGAAATGTCATCCCGTGGGAGAGCCTATGCATGTGTATCTTCTGAATACATTCATAGCCAATATTTAACAATTACACACAAAAACCAATGCTTATAATCTAGAGGGCTCTGCATCTTCTAAATGGTATACAATATTATCAAGGGGGGAAAAAAAATGTATGGCACATATCTCTGGCTGCCTTCCTATTTATTCGCTAAGACCAAATACTGAGGTATAGGGGTGCTGTCTGATAGCTTTGAAATAACTTCATATACTGTATGGTACATATTTCCAGTGGTAACTGAGTGAGGAAAGGAGTCATGATTTTAAGTGAATCAAGAGGTTGGGTTGCTTTACTTTGCTTGCTGTCCTTGACCAACCATTACCAGAGACGGAAAAGGAAGTGAGACATACAACTCACTTTACAACTCATTTTTTCTGGTTCTTATACGGTCAATGAACTGCTAATTCATTGGTGCCTATGGGAGAGCCACCACTTAATCAGACCGTTACTGTGAAAGAAAAATGATATGATAAATGGCCTAAGTGGGACATCTTCATTTAACCATGTAACCAGAGTTAGATATGTCTACATGTACAGTAACTATCAATGTAGAGGAACCCATGTTTGTGCATAGTGTCTTTCTTATCCCCATGTTATCAGATCTGGAATAAATAGCAGGAATCTCAAATGGGAGAAATTTTGAATAGCGGATCTTGAATAGCTAGTTTGGAGCGATTAACCGACCTTTCCAATTTTGCGGGGTTATTAAACAACTAATTGACCGATGTCTGTTTAATTACTTGAATTCCATTTAGTTTTGTTTGTTTTGTGAGCCCACCACGCCAATTCAAAACTTTCACAAGAGAAATCTGAGAAATCAAGTCAAGAACTACACTGAACAAAAATATAAATGCAACATGTTAAGTGTTGATCCCATGAGCTGACATTAAAGATCCCAGAAATGTTCCACACTCACAAAATGCTTATTTCTCTCACATGTTGTGCACACATTTGTTTACATCCCTGTTGGTGAGCGTCTCTCCTTTGCCAAGATAATAATTCTCTCTCTCTCTCTCTCTCTCTCTCTCTCTCTCTCTCATTGCATTTTAAAGATCAAGAAATGAATAATTAGATCATTGCTTTTTGGTTGTTGTCATGGCAATCCAACTAAGTCGAGTTTACTTCATTGTAAAAGAAGGTTGAGGATGATATTTTAATAAAAATTAAATGTATGATATTAATCCTTTGTCAAAGTACTGTGTTTACCTTAATTTTCCCACTTTAGGCAAAAGGTAATTAAACAGCCTTTTCAATGAGCATTATGTGAAGGCCATTTAGCAGGGCTGATCTGAGTAATCCTGTTTACATTCTAAACCTGTCATTGACATTTGGTTGTGATAAAGAAAATATTTCCAAAGGTCACCAACTCTGCAGTTACTTGTGTTTTTTCTTTTCTTTCTTCCTTTTATTTCTTAGCTTCTTGTGCTTGCCTGCTCTCTTTCTTTAGCGTTTCCTTTGTTTGCAAATTAAAATGACCGCAAGCATGATTGAAACGTAATGGATTTCTGTTATCTGAGTCTCTCTGCTACTTACTGGCGCATATAGATTAAGCTTTTAACGGAAAACATTCTGTTTTTATTTGGGGAGAATTAGGCGACTCTGTTCATTGTTCCTATTGCTGAATGTCTTTGTTCCTCCCAAGAACTACAAGTACTTTTGCTTTTTGTTTTTAAGCGTCTTTGAGATTATTTGTAAAATAAAGCGCTATATAAAATGAATATTATAAAATAATGAATAAATATTATTATTATTTGTTTACTTAGGTTTTTGGGGGATTTGGAATGAGGGCCGCTAAAACTCTGTGATGTAAAATGTGCAACAACAAAAAAATATACAGTACCAGTCATAAGTTTGGACACACCTACTCATTCTAGGGTTTTTGTATTTTTACTGTTTTCTACATTGAAGAATAGTGAAAACTATGATATAACACATATGGAATATATATACAGTGCCTTGCGAAAGTATTCGGCCCCCTTGAACTTTGTGACCTTTTGCCACATTTCAGGCTTCAAACATAAAGATATAAAACTGTATTTTTTTGTGAAGAATCAACAACAAGTGGGACACAATCATGAAGTGGAACGACATTTATTGGATATTTCAAACTTTAACAAATCAAAAACTGAAAAATTGGGCGTGCAAAATTATTCAGCCCCCTTAAGTTAATACTTTGTAGCGCCACCTTTTGCTGCGATTACAGCTGTAAGTCGCTTGGGGTATGTCTCTATCAGTTTTGCACATCGAGAGACTGACATTTTTTCCCATTCCTCCTTGCAAAACAGCTCGAGCTCAGTGAGGTTGGATGGAGAGCATTTGTGAACAGCAGTTTTCAGTTCTTTCCACAGATTCTCGATTGGATTCAGGTCTGGACTTTGACTTGGCCATTCTAACACCTGGATATGTTTATTTTTGAACCATTCCATTGTAGATTTTGCTTTATGTTTTGGATCATTGTCTTGTTGGAAGACAAATCTCCGTCCCAGTCTCTGGTCTTTTGCAGACTCCATCAGGTTTTCTTCCAGAATGGTCCTGTATTTGGCTCCATCCATCTTCCCATCAATTTAACCATCTTCCCTGTCCCTGCTGAAGAAAAGCAGGCCCAAACCATGATGCTGCCACCACCATGTTTGACAGTGGGGATGGTGTGTTCAGCTGTGTTGCTTTTACGCCAAACATAACGTTTTGCATTATTGCCAAAAAGTTCAATTTTGGTTTCATCTGACCAGAGCACCTTCTTCCACATGTTTGGTGTGTCTCCCAGGTGGCTTGTGGCAAACTTTAAACAACACTTTTTATGGATATCTTTAAGAAATGGCTTTCTTGCCACTCTTCCATAAAGGCCAGATTTGTGCAATATACGACTGATTGTTGTCCTATGGACAGAGTCTCCCACCTAAGCTGTAGATCTCTGCAGTTCATCCAGAGTGATCATGGGCCTCTTGGCTGCATCTCTGATCAGTCTTCTCCTTGTATGAGCTGAAAGTTTAGAGGGACGGCCAGGTCTTGGTAGATTTGCAGTGGTGTGATACTCCTTCCATTTCAATATTATCGCTTGCACATTGCTCCTTGGGATGTTTAAAGCTTGGGAAATCTTTTTGTATCCAAATCCGGCTTTAAACTTCTTCACAACAGTATCTCGGACCTGCCTGGTGTGTTCCTTGTTCTTCATGATGCTCTCTGCGCTTTTAACGGACCTCTGAGACTATCACAGTGCAGGTGCATTTATACGGAGACTTGATTACACACAGGTGGATTGTATTTATCATCATTAGTCATTTAGGTCAACATTGGATCATTCAGAGATCCTCACTGAACTTCTGGAGAGAGTTTGCTGCACTGAAAGTAAAGGGGCTGAATAATTTTGCACGCCCAATTTTTCAGTTTTTGATTTGTTAAAAAAGTTTGAAATATCCAATAAATGTCGTTCCACTTCATGATTGTGTCCCACTTGTTGTTGATTCTTCACAAAAAAATACAGTTATGTTTGAAGCCTGAAATGTGGCAAAAGGTCGCAAAGTTCAAGGGGGCCGAATACTTTTGCAAGGCACTGTATGTATATATATATATATATTAATTTAACCTTTTTTTAACTAGTTAAGTCAGACAAATTATTTACAATGTCAGCCTACCCCAGCCAATCCCAGATGATGCTGGGCCAATTGTGCGCCACCATATGGGACTCCCAATCACAGCTGGATGTGATACAGCCTGGATTTGAACCAGGGACTGTAGTGACACCTCTTGCACTGAGATGCAGTGCTTGAGACTGCTTCGCCACTCGGGAGCCCTATTACGTAGGAACCAAAAAATTGTTAACAACTCAAAATATATGTTATATTTGAGATTCTTACAAAGTGGCCAATCTTTGCCTTGATTACATCTCTGAAAAATCTTGGCATTCTCTCAACTAGCTTCATGAGGTCACCTGGAATGCATTTCAATTAACAGGTGTGCCTTGATAAAAGTTAATTTGTGGAATTTCTTTCCTTTTTAATGCATTTGAGCTAATCAGTTGGTTTGTGACAGGGTAGGGGTGGTATACAGAAGATAGCCCTATTTGGTAAAAGACCAAGTCCATATTATGGCAAGAACAGCTCAAATAAGCAAAGAGAAATGACAGTCCATCATTACTTTAAGACATGAAGGTCAGTCAATACGTAAAATGTCAAGAACTTTGAAAGTTTCTTTGAGTGCAGTCGCAAAACCATCAAGCGCAATGACGAAACTGGCTCTCATGAGGACTGCCACAGGAATGGAAGACCCAGAGATACCTCTGCTGCAGAGGATACGTTCATTAGAGTTACCAGCCTCAGAAATTGCAACCCAAATAAATGCTTCACAGAGTTCAAGTAACAGACACATCTCAACATCAACTGTTCAGAGGAGACAGCGTGAATCAGGCCTTCATGGTCAAATTGCTTCTAAAGGACACCAATAAAAGAAGAGACTTGCCTGGGCCAAGAAACACAAGCAATGGACATTAGACCAGTGGATATCTGTCCTTTCAAACGGTCTAATGAGTCCAAATTTGAGATTTTTAGTTCCAACCTCCGTGTCATTGTGAGACGCAGAGTAGGTGAACAGATGATCTCTGCATGTGTGGTTCCCACCGTGAAGCATGGAGGAGGAGGTGTGATGATGTAGGGTGCTTGCTGGTGACACTGTCAGTGACATATTAAGAATTCAAGGCACACTTCATCCGCATGTTTACCACAGCATTCTGCAGCAATATGCCATCCCATCTGGTTTGGAGAGTGATGGAGCGTAATGGAGTGCTGCATCAGATGATCTGGCTTTCACAATCACCCGACCTCAACCCATTTGAGATGGTTTGGGATGAGTTGGACCGCAGAGGGAAGAAAAAGCAGCTAACAAGTGCTCAGCATAGACTGTTGGAAAATAATTTCTCATGAAGCTGGTTGAGAGATGCCAAGAGTGTGCAAAGCTGTCATCAAGGAAAAGGGAGGTTAATTTGAAGAATCTAAAATACAAAATATATTTTGACTTGTTTAACAATTGTTTGGTTACTACATGATTACATATGTGTTATTTCATAGTTTTGATGTCTTGACTGTTATTCTAAAATGTTGAAAAAAAATTAAAAAATAAAGAAAAACCCTTGAATGAGTTGGTGTGTCCAAATGTTTGACTGGTACTGTATGTGAATATAGTCTATATATAATATATACAAATAAGAAAAATATTAAACTGAACTATTTGAACCAACTTTTTCTAAGAATGTATTTGTTTATTTAAATTAATATTATTTGTCTTTTCTGCTTGGTAGAAAGAAGAACACATAAGAAAACAAGCCAGGTTCATGGTCTCCCTGATAATACTTCCGGCGCCGACAGAGATGGCCGCCTCGCTTCGCGTTCCTAGGAAACTATGCAGTTTTTAGTTTTTTTACGTGTTATTTCTTACATTAGTACCCCAGGTCATCTTAGGTTTCATTACATACAGTCGAGAAGAACTACTGAATATAAGATCAGCGTCAACTCACCATCAGTACGACCAAGCATCGCGCAGACAGAAACAAACATCTTTCTGGTAAGAAGAGGGGCGGGGGCGTATGCCTTATGGCTAACGTGACATGGTGTGATGAAAGAAACATACAGGAACTCAAATCCTTCTGTTCACCTGATTTAGAATTCCTCACAATCAAATGTAGACCTCATTATCTATCAAGAGAATTCTCTTCGATTATAATCACAGCCGTATATATTCCCCCCCAAACAGACACATCGATGGCTCTGAATGAACTTTATTTGAGTCTTTGCAAACTGGAAACCATTTATCCGGAGGCTGCATTCATTGTAGCTGGGGATTTTAACAAAGCTAATCTGAAAACAAGACTCCCTAAATTTGATCAGCATATCGATTGCGCAACCAGGGGTGGAAAGACCTTGGATCATTGTTACTCTAACTTCCGCGACGCATATAAGGCCCTGCCCCGCCCCCCTTTCGGAAAAGCTGACCACGACTCCATTTTGTTGATCCCTGCCTACAGACAGAAACTAAAACAAGAGGCTCCCACGCTGAGGTCTGTCCAACGCTGGTCCGACCAAGCTGACTCCACACTCCAAGACTGCTTCCATCACGTGGACTGGAACATGTTTCGTATTGCGTCAGACAACAACATTGACGAATACGCTGATTCGGTGTGCGAGTTCATTAGAACGTGCGTTGAAGATGTCGTTCCCATAGCAACGATTAAAACATTCCCTAACCAGAAACCGTGGATTGATGGCAGCATTCGTGTGAAACTGAAAGCGCAAACCACTGCTTTTAATCAGGGCAAGGTGTCTGGTAACATGACCGAATACAAACAGTGCAGCTATTCCCTCCGCAAGGCAATCAAACAAGCTAAGCGTCAGTACAGAGACAAAGTAGAATCTCAATTCAACGGCTCAGACACAAGAGGCATGTGGCAGGGTCTACAGTCAATCACGGACTACAGGAATAAATCCAGCCCAGTCACGGACCAGGATGTCCTGCTCCCAGGCAGACTAAATCACTTTTTTGCCCGCTTTGAGGACAATACAGTGCCACTGACACGGCCTGCAACGAAAAACATGCGGTCTCTCCTTCACTGCAGCCGAGGTGAGTAAGACATTTAAACGTGTTAACCCTCGCAAGGCTGCAGGCCCAGACGGCATCCCCAGCCGCGCCCTCAGAGCATGCGCAGACCAGCTGGCCGGTGTGTTTACGGACATATTCAATCAATCCCTATACCAGTCTGCTGTTCCCACATGCTTCAAGAGGGCCACCATTGTTCCTGTTCCCAAGAAAGCTAAGGTAACTGAGCTAAACGACTACCGCCCCGTAGCACTCACTTCCGTCATCATGAAGTGCTTTGAGAGACTAGTCAAGGACCATATCACCTCCACCCTACCTGACACCCTAGACCCACTCCAATTTGCTTACCGCCCAAATAGGTCCACAGACGATGCAATCTCAACCACACTGCACACTGCCCTAACCCATCTGGACAAGAGGAATACCTATGTGAGAATGCTGTTCATCGACTACAGCTCGGCATTCAACACCATAGTACCCTCCAAGCTCGTCATCAAGCTCAAGACCCTGGGTCTCGACCCCGCCCTGTGCAACTGGGTATTGGACTTCCTGACGGGCCGCCCCCAGGTGGTGAGGGTAGGCAACAACATCTCCTCCCCGCTGATCCTCAACACTGGGGCCCAAAAGGGTGCGTTCTGAGCCCTCTCCTGTACTCCCTGTTCACCCACGACTGCGTGGCCATGCACGCCTCCAACTCAATCATCAAGTTTGCGGACGACACAACAGTGGTAGGCTTGATTACCAACAACGACGAGACGGCCTACAGGGTGGAGGTGAGGGCCCTCGGAGTGTGGTGCCAGGAAAATAACCTCACACTCAACGTCAACAAAACTAAGGAGATGATTGTGGACTTCAGGAAACAGCAGAGGGAACACCCCCCTATCCACATCGATGGAACAGTAGTGGAGAGGGTAGCAAGTTTTAAGTTCCTCGGCATACACATCACAGACAAACTGAATTTGTCCACTCACACAGACAGCATTGTGAAGAAGGCGCAGCAGCGCCTCTTCAACCTCAGGAGGCTGAAGAAATTCGGCTTGTCACCAAAAGCACTCACAAACTTCTACAGATGCACAATCGAGAGCATCCTGTCGGGCTGTATCACCGCCTGGTATGGCAACTGCTCCGCCCTCAACCGTAAGGCTCTCCAGACGGTAGTGAGGTCTGCACAACGCACCACCGGGGGCAAACTACCTGCCCTCCAGGACACCTACACCACCCGATGTCACAGGAAGGCCATAAAGATCATCAAGGACATCAACCACCCGAGCCACTGCCTGTTCACCCCGCTATCATCCAGAAGGCGAGGTCAGTACAGGTGCATCAAAGCTGGGACCGAGAGACTGAAAAACAGCTTCTATCTCAAGGCCATCAGACTGTTAAACAGCCACCACTAACATTGAGTGGCTGCTGCCAACACACTGACACTGACTCAACTCCAGCCACTTTAATAATGGGAATTGATGGGAAATGATGTAAATATATCACTAGCCACTTTAAACAATGCTACCTTATATAATGTTACTTACCCTACATTATTAATCTTATATGCATACGTATATACTGTACTCTATATCATCGACTGTATTCTTATGTCATACATGTATCACTAGCCACTTTAACTATGCCACTTTGTTTACATACTCATCTCATATGTATATACTGTACTTGATACCATCTACTGTATCTTGCCTATGCTGCTCTGTACCATCACTCATTCATATATCCTTATGTACATATTCTTTATCCCCTTACACTGTGTACAAGACAGTAGTTTTGGAATTGTTAGTTAGATTACTTGTTATTACTGCATTGTCGGAACTAGAAGCACAAGCATTTCGCTACACTCGCATTAACATCTGCTAACCATGTGTATGTGACAAATAAAATTTGATTTGATTTGATTTGATCCTTTACGTAGGAGAAAAACAGCAGCACTATATGAATGCATGATGTTCTGTAGCTACTGCTCTATGTCCTCTTGTAAAAAATCTCTGCCTACTTAACAGCACTGTGTCAACGACTACGACTAATGTGACTCCACAGTGTGATGGGACGGACGGTCAATGTGCTTAAGGGGTTTCTGTGTTTGTATCGCTGCTGCTAAATTCCAACAACCCAAACAGCCTCTGCTATGACCCTTAGTGTGGAATTTATCAACCTTGATGGTTTGCATTTTAATGCATACTGCAAGGGCCTTGGCATTTACTTAATAAAACAAAATGTACAGTATGTCAATCATGTGTTTGTTGTCTTTTCTTGTGTGTTTAAACTGTCATGGGATTTTAAATGAGTGGGACGTGGGTAGTGGACTTTAAGGTCAATGTGGATTGTTGTTGATGAGTGTTGCCTGCACTTTTCAAAGATCCAAAAGCTATGGGAGATGTATTGTATACACTTCACATGTCCTGTGTCTTTCCTGTATTGAACTGATTAGAGTTACTGCAAACAAGCCAGCTCTGTGCACTTCCTGCTCTTGTTGTCATTCTCAAAGCCTTCACAACAGGGAGGGACTCAGAGGTACAATTCAGGCACTGAGATACAATGTGTAGGCGGTGGCACTCAGCTACAGATACAACCCAGCACCATGGAAATCTAACAACAAAGTAAATCAGCCAAACATTAAACCAGCCCCCATGTCCTCACCCTCCTGTGGATAAGTGGGTGTGCGCCAGAGCGAAAAGCCTACAGCTTCCTAATTAGCATGCCAGTCAAAAGTTTTATGAGGTTGACCTTCCTATTGAGCAAGATACACTACATGATCAAAAGTATGTGGAAACCTGCTCATCGAACATCACATTCCAAAATCATGGGCATTAGTATGGAGTTGGTCCCCCCTTTGCTGCTATAACAGACTGCACTGTTGGAACATTGCTGAGGGGACTTGCTTATGGTCAGCCACAAGAGCATTAGTGAGGTTGAGCACTGATGTTGGGCGATTAGGCCTGGCTCACAGTCGGCGTGCTAATTCGTCCCAAAGGTGTTCGATGGGGTTGAGGTCAGGGCTCTGTGCAAAGTTCTAGAATGTCATTGTGTGCTGTAGCGTTAAAATTTCCCTTCACTGGGACTAAGGGGCCCTAACCATGAAAAACAGTCCCAGACCATTATTCCTCCACCAAACTTTACAGTTGGCGCTATGCATTTAGGCAGGTAGCATTCTCCTGGCAGCCATCAAACACAGATTTGTCTGTTGGTCTGCCAGATGATGAAGTGTGATTCATCACTCCAGAGAACGCGTTTCCACTGCTCCAGAGTCCAATGGCGGCAAGCTTTACAACACTCCAGCTGACGCTTGACATTGCACATGGTGATCTTAGGCTTGTGTGCGGCTGCTCGGCCATGAAAACCCCTTTCATGAAGCTCCTGACGAACAGTTATTTTGCTGACGTTGGAATGCATTTCAATCAGTTTGGAACTCGGTAGTGAGTCTTGCAACTGAGGACAGACGGTCCCGCTCTGTGAGCTTGTGTGGCCTACCACTTCGTGGCTGAGCCGTTGTTGCTACTCACAATAACAGCACTTACAGTTGACCGGGGCAGCTCTTGCCGGGCAGAAATTTGACGAACTGACTTGTTGGAAAGGTGGCAACCTGTGACGGTGCCACATTTAAAGTCACTGAACTCTTCAGTAAGACAATTCTCCTGCTAATGTTTGTCTATGGAGAGTGCATGGTTGTGTGGTCGATTTTATACACCTTTCAGCAAAGGGTGTGGCTGAAATAGCCGAATCCACTAATTTGAAGCCCACATACTTTTGAATATATAATGTAGGTTGGGGAAGCAGTCAGTGGAGCACAGGAGAAAGCTAAGAAGCCCCCTGCACTGATTTCATCATCAGTCACTTTATCATTCTAAACAACATTGAACCTACATCATCAGCACACAAAAAAAAACACTCAGATATAGCTTAACTATCTGTTTGTAAATTTAAAAGGAAACAGAAAAAGGTAGAAAATAATCTCTTTGGGTAAGAAAAATAGATTGTGGTAGAACCATTGTGGTGGAACCGTGGTAGTTGGGAAGAAGTTGGGTAAAGAGTCCCTGCTGCCGTCCGTACTGGAAGATGATGACGCGGAGACAGAGCAAGAGAGAGCGAGTGAGAGCGAGCAGCTGCGTGGGATAGGGAGCCAGACCACCCAGCAGACCTAGGACAGCTCTCAGTAGGGAAACCATCGACAGGCAGGCAGGTGGGCAGATAGACAGACTTAAGAGATTGTTGGAAAGGATCTTTATACAGTCCGGTAAAATAGTAAGCACTGTTGATATGTTCATTGTTGTGGATATCCACCACCACAAGCAAGTCACTGATATCTCCCTCTGGTTAAAAAACAACCTGTGTACTCTTATCTACTTGATGACTTTGATAACAATGCATATGGAACCATTTAGTAACCAAACAAGTGTTAAACAAGTGAAAATATATTTTTGATTTTAGATTCTTCAAAGTAACCACCCTTTGCCTTCATGACAGCTTTGCACGCTCTTGAAAATCTCTCAACCAGCTTCATGAGGAATGCGCTCTCAACAGCTTTGAAGGCGTTCCGATGCTGAGCACTTGTTGGCTGCTTTTGCTTCACTCTGTGGTCCAACTCATCCCAAACTATCTCAAATGGGTTGAGGTCGGGTGATTATGGAGGCCAGGTCATCTGATGCAGCACTCAAGCACTCTCCTTCTTGTTCAAATAGCCCTTACACAGCCTGGAGGTGTGTTTTGGGCCATTGTCCTGTTGAAAAACAAATGATAGTCCCACTAAAGGCAAACCAGATGGGATGGCATATTGCTGCAGAATACTGTGGTAGTCATGCTGGTTAAGTGTGCCTTGAATTCTAAATAAATCACAGACAGTGTCACCATCAAAGCACCCCCACACCATCACACCTCCTCTATGCTTCATTGTGGGAACCACACATGCAGAGATCATCTGTTCACCTACTCTGCGTCTCACAAAGACACAGCAGTTGGAACCAAAAATCTAAAATTTGGATTCATCAGACCAGTGTTGCTTGGCCCAAGCAAGTCTCTTCTTCTTATTGGTGTATTTTATTTGTGGTTTCTTTGCAGCAATTCGACCATGAAGGCCTGATTCACACAGTCTCCTCTGAACAGTTGATGTTGAGATGCGTCTGTTACTTGAACTCTGTGAAGCACTCTAATGAACTTATCCTCTGCAGCAGAGTTAACTCTGGGTCTTCATTTCCTGTGGTGGTCTTCATGAGAGCCAGTTTCATCGTAGCGCTTGATTTTTTGTTTTTCTTGGTTTTTGCGAATGCACTTGAAGAAACTTTCAAAGTTCTTGAAATGTTCCCATATTCCTACCGCAAACTCTTAACATTTTCATCTGGATCTTCGCAACTAGCTAACCGCAATCCCGTGTGACCACTCCTGGCTATTGTTTCCATCCCGGAGCAAGCACCAATTAGCCTGAAGCTAGCCCAGCCAGGGTTTTGTGCTACCACCAAAGCCCACTCCCGTGCTACAATATTCTGAACCCTTCTACTGCCGGTATGGGGCACGGAACCCCGGCAATCGTCATAATCTGCCCGAAGATTCCAACAGGCCCCTCGGGCACGACGTCCGCTGAAGGCCCATTCTGCTAACAGCGGCCTACTAGCTACCTAGAGCTACTTGGAACCCTACTAATTCCACGACTGATCTATCGACGTCACCGCACAAGGAGGCAAAAACAGACTTACCCCCATCTGCTAACTGCCAGCTTGCTTGCCTCGGTCTGCTAACTGCTAGCTTGCCTGCCCCGGGCCGCTAACTGCTAGCTTGCCTGCCCCGGTCTGCTAACTGCTAGCTTGATTAGCCCCGACCTACTAACTGTTAGCTTGTTAGCATCGGTCTGCTAACTGTCTGAATAGCCGTGTCCCTAGTCAGCCCAACCACTCACTGGACCCATATGTTCACTTGGCTACACATGCCTCTCTCTAATATCAATATGCCTCGTCCATTGCTGTCCTGGTTAGTGATTACTGTCTTATTTCACTGTAGAGCATCTAGCCCTGCTCAATATGCCTTAACCAACCATGTTGTTCCATCTCCTACATACTGTATGCGTTGACATCACCTGGTTTAAATGTCTCTAGAGACTATATCTCTCTCATCATTACTCAATGCCTAGGTTTACCTCCAATGTACTCACATCCTACTTTACCTTTGTCTGTACACTATGCCTTGAATCTATACTATCGTGCCCAGAAACCTGCTCCTTTTACTCTCTGTTCCGAACGTGCTAGACGGCCAGTTCGTATAGCATTTAGCCGTACCCTTATCCTACTTCTCCTCTGTTCCTCTGGTGATGTAGAGGTTAATCCAGGTCCTGCAGTGCCAAGCTCCAGTCCCTCTCCCCAGGTGCTCTCATTTGTTGACTTCTGTAACCGTAAAAGCCTTGATTTCATGCATGTTAACATAAGAAGCCTACTCCCTTAGTTTGTTTTACTCACTGCTTTAGCACACTCAGTCAACCCAGATGTCTTAGCCGTGTCTGAATCCTGGCTTAGGAAAACCACCAAAAATCCTGAAATCTCCATCGCTAACTATAACATTTTCCGACAAGATAGAACTGCCAAAGGGGGTGTTGCAATCTACTGCAAAGATAGCCTGCAGAGTTCTGTATTACCAAGTCTGTACCCAAACAATTTGAGCTTCTACTTCTACTTCACCTTTCCAGAAACAAGTCTCTCACTGTTGCAGCTTGTTATATACCTCCCTCTGCCCTCAGCTGTGCCCTCGATACCATATGTGAATTGATTGCCCCCCATCTATCTTCTGAGCTTGTGTTGCTAGGTGACCTAAACTGGGACATGCCTAACACCCCGGCCATCCTACAATCTAAGCTTGATGCCGTCAATCTCACCCAAATTAGCAATGAACCTACCAGGTACAACTCCAAATCAATTAACACGGGCACCCTCATAGATGTCATCCTATCTCAAATATAAAATATATTTAGATTTGTTTAACACATTTGTGGTTGCTTCATGATTTCGTATGTGTTATTTCATAGTTTTGATGTCTTCACTATTCTTCTACAATGTAGAAAATAGTAAAAATAACCGCTGAAATGAGTAAGTGTGTTCAAACTTTTGACTGGTACTCTATATGTCTCTCTACCAGGCTCTGGCTCAGAGAACACACAGCAAAACTCCACAGTCACATTACAGCAGTGTAACATTTCTTAGATCCTTCATCTGTCTCCCCCCTACCCTGCAGCAGGACAGTGACCCGGTCAGCGTCCGGTCGCCACTCCAGCCCAGAGGGGGATGTGACAGAGGGCTGGGAGAAGGGAGGATGAGGGGGAGGAAGAGGAGGAAGTAGAGGGCAGTGGAAGTGGTGTCGATGAAGACTGACAGGAGAGGGGAAGGGTTGCAGATGACAACTATAACACTGACTTGGAGCTGGGAGGCAGGCGGTTGCGTCGTTACATGAAATCAGTCCTTTTTGCATCCCTTTAATATTTTAAATAGAAATTGTGCAACAATATTGGATTTTAAAAGCCTGTTATATTAAATGAAGAACCCTTTATTACAGACCAGATGGAAAATTCAACAAATCAGATTTTTGTATAAATAAAGATTTGCTAAAGTGCCATAATTCAGCATTTTGACATCTCCCTCTGTGCCTTCTCTCAAATCAAATCAAATTTTATTACACTTGTTTAGCAGATGTTAGATGCGGGTGTAGTGGAATGCTTGTGCTTCTAGCTCCGACAATGCAGTAATATCTAAGTAATAATAATAATATCTAAGTAATATCTAACAGTTTCACAACATATACCCAAAACACACGTAAATCTAAGTAAGGAATGGATTGTTTTTTTGGTCCATTAAAATAACATCAAATTGATCAGAAATACAGTGTAGACATTGTTAATGTTGTAAATGACTATTGTAGCTGGAAACGGCTGATTTGTAATGGAATATCGACATAGGCGTACCGAGACCCGTTATTTTTTACATTTATTTTATTTGATATTTATTTAACCATCTGTGACCTGGCCAAGATATAGCAAAGCAGTGTGACACAAACAATACAGTTACACGTGGAATAAACAAAAGTACAGTCAATAACACAATAGAAAAGTCTATATACAGTGTGTGCAAATGGAGTAAGGAGGTAAGGCAATAAATAAGCCATAGTAGCAAAGTAATTACAATTTAGCAAATTAACACTGGAGTGATAGATGTGCAGATGAGGATGTGCAAGTAGAGATACTGGGGTGCAAAAGAGCAAAAAAGTAAATAAAAACAATATGGGGATGAGGTAGGTAGTTGGATGCGCTTATTACAGATGGGCTGTATACAGCTGCAGCGATCAGTAAGCTGCTCAGATACCTGATGCTTAAAGTTAGTGAGGGAGATATAAGTCTCCAGCTTCAGTTATTTTTGCAATTTGTTCCAGTCATTGGCAGCAGAGAACTGGAAGGAAAGGCGGCCAAAGTAGGTGTTGGCATTGGGAATGACCAGTGAGATATACCTGCTGGAGCGACCAGTGAGCTGAGATAAGAGGGAGATTTACCTAGAAAAGACTTATAGATGACCTGGTGCCAGTGGGTCTGGCGACGAATATGTAGCAAGGGCCAGCCGACGGGAGCATACAGGTCGCAGTGGTGGGTGGTATATGGGGCTTTGGTGACAAAACGGATGGCACTGTGATCAACTGCATCCAGTTTTCTGAGTTGAGTGTTAGAAGCTATTTTGTAAATGACATCGCCAAAGTCGAGGATCGGTACGATATTCAGTTTTATGAGGGTATGTTTGGCAGCGTGAGTAAAGGATTGGAGATGCTTAATATGAGTCTGGAATGAGAGTTTACAGTCTAGCCAGACACCTAGGTATTTGTAGTTGTCCACATATTCTAGGTCAGAACCGTCCAGAGTAGTGATGCTAGTCGGACTGGCGGGTGCGGGCAGCGATCGGTTGAAGAGCATGCATTTAGTTTTACTAGTGTTTAAGAGCAGTTGGAGGCCATGGAGGGAGTGTTGTATGGCATTGAAGCTCGTTTGGAGGTTAGTTAGCACAGTGTCCAAAGAAGAGCCAGATGTATACAGAATGGTGTCGTCTGCTTAGAGATGGATCAAGGAATCACCCGCAGGATGAGCGACATTGTTGATATATACAGAGAAAATAGGCAGCCCGAGAATTGAACCCTGTGGTACCCCCATAGAGACTTCCAGAGGTCCGGACAACAGGCCCTCCGATTTGACACACTTAACTCTCTGAGAAGTAGCTGGTGAACCAGGCGAGGCAGTCATTTGAGAAACCAAGTCTGTCGAGTCTGCCGATAAGAATACGGTGATTGACAGAGTCAAAAGCCTTGGCCAGGTTGATGAAGACAGCTGCACAGTATTGTCTTTTATCCATGGCGGTAATGACATCGTTTAGTACATTGAGCGTGGCTGAAGTGCAGCCGTGACCAGATCGGAAACCAGATTGCATAGCGGAGAAGGTACGGTGAGATTCAAAGTGGTCATTGATCTGTTTGTTAACTTGGCTTTCAAAGACTTTAGAAAGGCCGGGCAGGATGGATATAGGTCTGTAGCAGTTTGGGTCTAGAGTGTCACCCCCCTTGAAGAGGGGGATGGCCGCGGTAGCTTTCCAATATTTAGGAATCTCAGACAATACGAAAGAGAGGTTGAACAAACTGGTAATAGGGGTTGCAACAATGGCATTCTACAGGATGCTACAGGATGCAAATTTCTGTTTGAAATAGCTAGCCTTTGCTTTCCTAACTGACTGCGTGTATTGGTTCCGGACATCCCTGAAAAGTTGCATATCGCGGGGACTATTCAATGCAAGTGCAGTCCGCCACAGGATGTGTTTGTGATGGTCGAGGGCAGTCAGGTCTGGAGTGAACCAAAGGCTATATCTGTTCTTAGTTCTACATTTTTTGAAAGGGGCATGCTTAGACGGTGAGGAAATTACTTTTCAAGAACAGGCATCCTCTCCTCTATTAACATCAACCATAATTATTGTGTTCCAAAGGCACGTTGTGTTAGCTAATCCAAGTTGATCATTTTAAAAAGCGAATTTATCATTAAATTAAATAAAAATTAAATTAAAATTAAATTAGAAAACCCTTGCACAACTGAGCAAGAGGGCAAGTACATTAGAGTGTCTAGTTTGAGAAACAGACGCCTCACAAGTCCTCAACTGGCAGCTTCATTAAATAGTACCCTCAAAACACCATCTCAACATCAACAGTGAAGACGGGCACACCGGGGGCTGAGCATGCACCCTTGTGGGGCTCCAGTGTTGAGGATCAGCGAAGAGGAGGTGTTGTTTCCTACCTTCACCACCTGGAGGCGACCTGTCAGGAAGTCAGGACCCAGTTTCACAAGGCAGGGTTCAGACCCAGGGCCTCGAGCTTAATGATGGATTGGGAATCACATAGGGCGGTGCGCAATAGGCCCAGCATCGTCCTGGTTGGGGTTTGGCCTGGGTAGGCCATCATTGTAAATAAGAATTTGTTCTTAACTGACTGGCCTATTTAAATAAAGGTTCAATTAAATATAAAAATAAATATCATAAGATTATCATTTATTTAATGTGATTCAATTTAAGATTAAAAAAACCTGTCCCTCATTTTAAGGTCAACCCTGTTACGTGAACTAAACTTTCATTTTTTTTTTTTACATTTCATTCATTTTAAACTATTTTTATAGTTTAGATTTGATAGTCAAATCATAGTACGAAAGCACATGAGGTTCTTCTTTTTTGGGCCATTTTCTGGTGTTTTGTGGTGGAAAACTGAGTGGGTCAAGCGTAACACGTCAACCCTGTTACCCATAGATAGACAGTCTAGAAATGTCTTAACAATTTTTAAAAAATGCATTCAATCAATTGCCACTCCCTGTTGTGAACAACAAGTTTCCATTCCTCTGGTCACAAGCACATGGCTGATGGCTGATGAAATCGTCTTTCCTGTTATGGTCAACCCTGCTACTTTATTTGTCACGTAATAGGCACTTACTGTAGTCTTTTTTGAAGGGGATGGGAAAACACGTTTTTTATTAAGTTGAGCAAGTGCTCCTTGTGACAGAATGTTAAAATTGCATGAAATAAACACTACCCAAAAGGGACTAATTTTGTGGAACGAAACAGGTAGCACATTGTAGTGCTGTGAGTTCTTATTAAAATAGAGAATGAGAGAGAGAGTTGGGTGAATCACACGTTCTGATAAAGGGCATCAGTCGGAGAGCTAAGGGGCAGAGTGTGTGGTTTGTCACTCTCGGTCTCTCGTCTTGGGGAAAATAAATGGCTGATGTGAGTCATGCGTTTGTCATTAACCGTTTCATCTCTGATAGATCGATCTTCTGACATTCACATGCTCTTTCTGTTTTCTCTCTCTAGGAAGCATCATCATTAACACTTTCACTTCTCTCTCTCTCCCTTCCCTTCCCTCTCCTCCCCTCCCCACTTCCTCCCCCTCCTCTTCCTCTCTGCTTTTCCTCCTGATAAAAATGCAGAAACAAACACCCACACACACTCCTCAAATTTTATTTGTGACCTGCACCGAATACAACAGTGAAATTATTACTTACAAGCCCTTAACAGATAATGCAAAATACCTAAAAAAGTAAGAGACAAGAATAACAAATTATTAAAGAGCAGCAGTAAATAACAATAGCGGGGCTATATACAGGGGGTACCGGTACAGAGTCAATGTGTGGGGGCAACGGTGTCAATGTAATTGAGGTAATATGTACATGTAGGTAGAGATATTAAAGTGATTTTGCATAGATAATAACAGAAAGTCGAAAGCAGAATTTCGGGGGGGGGGGGGGGGGGGGGGGGGGTGTACATGCCAATAGTCTGGGTAGCAATTTGATTAGCTGTTCAGGAGTCTTATGGCTTGGGGGTAGAAGATATTTAGGAGCCTCTTGGACCTAGACTTGGCTCTCTGGTACCGCTTGCCATGCGGTAACAGAGAGAACAGTCTATGACTAGGGTGGCTGGAGTCTTTGACAATTTATAGGGCCATTCCTCTGACACCTCCTGGTATACTCCACACCAGCATAGGTCTATGGTGGTATGTAGACAGCTATGAAAAATACAAATGAAAACTCTCTAGGTAGATAGTGTTGTCTACAGCTTATCATGAGATACTTTACCTCAGGCGAGCAAAACCTCGAGACTTCCTTAGATATCGTACACCAGCTGTTGTTTACATAAACATAAGATATTACAGTTTTTAATGTCCCGTTGGTAGGATAAACATGCTTTCAGTTAGTCCCACTTATTTTCATGCGACTGAAAGTTAGCTAGCAGGACTGAAGGCATTGGCAGATTTTCCACTCGTCGCCTGATCCTCTCAAGGCACCCTGATCTCTTTCTGAAAAAATCTGTGTTTCCTCCAGCGAATAACAGGGATCTGGGCCGGGTCGGGTGTCCGTATTATATCCCTCCCGTCTGACTCAATGACGAAGAACTCTTCGTCCAGTTTGAGTTGAGCAATCGCAGTTCTGATGTCCAGAAGTTATTTTCGGTCATAAGAAACGGTAGCAGCAACATTATTTAGAAAACAAGTTGCGTGCAACGCAATAAAACAAACAAAATAGCATGGTTGGTTAAGAGCCGATAAGACGGCAGTTTTCCCCTCCGGCGCCATTCTCAACAGATTCCTGTTGTGCATCTTAATGACTTTATGTAGGCATTGTATCAAGGCTTCTTTCACCATAAGTAAAGTTCATCTGGTACATGAATGAGCTATTACCCAGTATCCACTACCAAGTCCCCAGACGTGGTGAAATGAACTGCAAGGGACTTTAATGACCAAAGTCACATTGACAGCTAGGCCATCTCAGAGGGATATGCAGAAATGCCAAGTCCTTTTACTCACTGTTTTGATAGTGAGGGGCTCTGATGGTGAAACAAGTGTGGCCGGGTCAGACCTGTGTTCAACTACTATTTGAAATCGTTCAAATAGTTTGAGAGTTTGCTTTAGCCTGTCTGAAGTGCCCAGTGGATGGGAATTGCAGTGTTGGGCCTATTCTATTGGTTCCATTGCATCAACCAAGTTCAATCAAGTCCAGCTGAAGTATTTTAAAGGATTTCAAACAGTATTTGAACCCAGGTCTTGAGTCTGCTTGGTTCTGTTGTAGATGTGAGGGAGGTATATGACCCAACGGGCCAGACTGGGTACAGGGAGGCGTGTAGAATATTCAATGTGGTCCCTGTAATCTATTTTCTGGCCATGATGCACCACGGTCTAAGACCAGACCAGGCCAGTGCCCTGTTTGAATAATGTAAAAATGTTCCCTTCCACGGTCTCTCCCTCATGCTCCCTTGGGTCTCCTCCTCGAATGAGCTTTGAGAGGGAAGCAACGAATTGAGGAAACAAGCAAAGTAAGGATTTGACAGCTATTAAGACTTCAGACACAGTTTCAAATCAAATCTTATTAGTCACATACACATATTTAGCAGATGTTATTGCAGGTGTAGTGAAATGCTTGTGTTCCGAACTCCAACAGTGCAGTAGTATCTAACAATTCACAACAATACATACAAATCTAAAAGACGAGCAATGTCGGAGTGGCACTGACTATAATACAAACCGGGTGGTAGCCGGCTAGTGATGGCTATTTAACAGTTTGATGGCCTTGAGATAGAAGCTGTTTATCAGTCTCTAGGTTGCAGCTTTGATGCACCTGTACTGACCTCGCCTTCTGGATGATAGCAGGGTGAACAGGCAGTGGCTCAGGTGGTTGTTGTCCTTGATGATCTTTTTGGCCTCCCTGTAACATTGGTGCAGTCGGTGTCCTGTAGGCCAGGCAGTGTGCCCCTATTAATGCGTTGGGCAGACCGCACAACCCTCTGGAGAGCCCTGCGGTTGCGGGCCGTGCAGTTTCTGTACCAGGCAGTGATACATCCTATAGGATGCTCTCAATTGTGCATCTGTAAAAGTTTGTGCGGGTCTAGGGGGCCAAGCTGAATTTCTTCAGCCTCTTGAGGTTGAAGAGGCACTGTTGCGCCTTCTTCACCACACTGTCTGTGTGGATGGACAATTTCAGATTGTCAGTGATGTGTACGCCGAGGACCTTGACGCTTTCCACCTTCTCCACTGCGGTCCCGTCAACGTGGATAGGGGGGTGCTCCCTCTGCTGTTTCCTGATGTCCACAATCAGATACTTCATTTTGTTGATGTTGAGGGAGAGGTTATTTTCCTGGCACCACTCTGCCAGGGCCCTCACATAATCCATGTAGACTGTCTCGTCATTGTTTGTAATAAGGCCTACTGCTGTTGTGTCGTCTGCACACTTGATGATTGAGTTGGAGGCGTGCATGGCCACGTAGTCATGGGTGAACAGTGAGTACAGGAGGGGGCTGAGCACACACATTTGTGGGGTCCCTGTGTTGAGGATCAGCAAAATGGAGGTGTTGTTACCTACCTTCACCACCTGGCGGCCCGTCAGTAAGACCAGGACCCAGTTGCACAGGGCGGGGTTCAGATCCAGGAACCCGAGCTTAATGATGAGATGCTGAGAATGCTGAGCTATAGTCAATGAACAGCCTTCTTACGTAGGTATTTCTCATGTCCAGATGGGATAGGGCAGTGTGCAGTACGATGGCGATTGTATTGTCTGTGGATCTATTGGGGCGGTAAGCAAATTGAAGTGGGTTTAGGGTGTCAGGTAAGGTAGAGGAGATATGATCCTTAACTAGCCTCTCAAAGCACTTCATGATAACAGAACTAGTCATTTGGTTCAGTTACCTTTGCTTTCTTGGGTACAGGAACAATGGTGGACATCTTGAAGCAGGTGGGGAGGGCAGACTGGGATAGGGAGAGATTGAATTTGTCTGTAAACACACCAGCCAGCTGGTCTGAGCATGCTCTGAGGACGCGGCTGGGGATGCCGTCTGGGTCTGCAGCGTTGTGAGGGTTAACACGTTTAAATGTTTTACTCACGTCGGCTGCAGTGAAGGAGAGTCCGCAGGTTTTGGTAGCGGGCCGTGTCAGTGACACTGTATTGTCCTCAAAGCGAGCAAAGAAGTTATTTAGTCTGTCTGGGAGCAAGACATCCTGGTCCGCGACGGGGCTGGTTTTCTTTTTGTAATCCGTGATTGACTGTAGACCCTGCCACATACGTACCTCTTCTGTCTGAGCAGTTGAATTGCGACTCTACTTTCTCTCTATACTGACGCTTAGCTTGTTTGATTGCCTTGCGGAGGGAATAACTACACTGTTTGTATTCGGTCATGTTTCCGGTCACCTTGCCCTGGTTAAAAGCAGTGGTTTGCGCTTTCAGTTTCGCGCGAATGCTGCCATCAATCCACGGTTTCTGGTTTGGGAATGTTTTAATCGTTACTGTGGGTATAACATCGCCGATGCACTTTTTAATGAACTCGCTCACCGAATCAGCGTATTTGTCAATGTTGTTGTTGGACGCAATGAGGAACATATCCCAATCCACGTGATCGAAGCAGTCTTGAAGCGTGGAATCAGATTGGCCAGACCAGCGTTGAACAGACCTGAGTGCGTAAGCTTCTTGTTT
This sequence comes from Oncorhynchus clarkii lewisi, assembly GCF_045791955.1. Classification (NCBI taxonomy): domain Eukaryota; kingdom Metazoa; phylum Chordata; class Actinopteri; order Salmoniformes; family Salmonidae; genus Oncorhynchus; species Oncorhynchus clarkii. Next base: position 35,618,120 of record NC_092176.1, on the reverse strand, counting down.
TAGTCTCTGTCTGTAGGCTGGAAGCAACAAAATGGAGTCGTGTTCAGCTTTTCCGAAAGGAAGGCGGGGGAAGTTAGAATAACAATGATGCAGAGTTTTCCCAGCCCTGGTTGCACAATCGATATGCTGATAGAATTTAGGGAGTCTTGTTTTCAGATTAGCCTTGTTAAAATCCCCATCTACAATGAATGCAGCCTCAGGATATGTGGTTTCCAGTTCACATAGAGTCAAATAAAGTTCATTCAGGGCCATCGATGTGTCTGCTTGGCTGGGAATATATACGGCTGTGATTATAATCGAAGAGAATTCCCTTGGTAGATAATGCGGTCGATGCATTGTGCAGTCCTCACTACCTTCTGGAGAGCCTTATGGTTGTGGGCGGAGCAGTTGCCGTACCAGGCGGTGATACAGCCCGACAGGATGCTCTCGATTGTGCATCTGTAGAAGTTTGTGAGTGCTTTTGGTGACAAGCCGAATTTCTTCAGCCTCCTGAGGTTGAAGTGGCGCTGCTGCGCCTTCTTCACAACGCTGTCTGTGTGGGTGGACCAATTCAGTTTGTCCGTGATGTGTACGCAGAGGAACTTAAAACTTACTACCCTCTCCACTACTGTCCCGTCGATGTGGATAGGGGGGTGCTCCCTCTGCTGTTTCCCAAAGTCCACAATCATCTCCTTCGTTTTGTTGATGTTGAGTGTGAGGTTATTTTCCTGCATGGCTTTATTATGTGTGCCTGCGTCGGCTACACAGGCTACAGAACATCTCTATTTATTCAGGCAATGTCCACGTTATTCTCACATATTTTATAATAATTTGAATATCAGTGCATTGGCAAGGCCTAAAATGTATTATTTTTTTCCTAAAGTGGCCTTTCTGCACATTTGGCCCTATATGTACAATTATATAAATGATACAAGTGTATAACATTGAGTTTCCGTTGTCTGGTTGAACTCTGCTTAAAGGATGCATAGTCCTAGGCCTACGATGTTGTATTTGCATATATTTACTTTTTCCCCCTCTAAGTACACATGTGGAACTGCATAAAAGTCATTTTTATTTTTGTTTCAAACCATTTTCAAACATTGATTCCTATGTCACACATTGGCCCCATTATTTATAGAAAGACCCATATGGTATACCGCTCAAGCCTAATAAGAGGTCCTTCAATAAAAACAAGGTCATTCTGCCATCCTTACGATGGGTGAGGTGCATTCCTAATAGGAAATAAAACAGACAGACAGACACCTGCTCTCACGGCCCACTTGCTTCATTCGAGAGCACATCCTTCTCTCTTCATGAAAAAAGAGAGATAGAAAAACAAACAAAATAATCTCACTTTGTGTGAAATATGTTCTACAGGGCACCAAAGTGCCGGTGGTTCCCTTGGTAACCAACGCTTCCCTGCTGAAGCTCAACCTCAGAGATAATTGGATGGAAGGGGTGGGCGGGGCCACCATGTTAAAGAAGAATTGTTACATCACAGGGGGTGCTCTTCCAACCTCCGCTCCGGGGCCTCAGGGGGCTCAGGGGGGCGGGGGTGCAACCCACACACACCTGTGTGCCACCCTCACCCCCTGCCACCCTGGTTGTGCCTCGACACCTACAGTAGGGCCCTATTTAAAATTGTCAGTGTCTAGCTAGCGCCACACACAGTTCATGATCCAGGGGAGAGGAGTGAGAGGAGAGCGAGTGTTGTTATTTTTACATAAAGGACCCTGGTTGGCCCTTAAGGGTCTACCTGCTGACGTTCATTCCCTCAGCAGTCGATATGTCAGATTGTTCCACCGCTGAGTGTATCATTATATTCACCGTCACAATTCCAATTGTCCTTATTGCACAACTAATAACTGTCACGCCCAATGCCTTAATGACACTGCTATTAGAATAATAGGTTAACCGCTGACAAGGAGAGGATAGAAAATGATCCACTGTGGGATATACACGTAGATATCTGCTAAATTCAGATCACGTTAGGTCTTTACCATTGCATTAAGGAGCTCCATTTTCCCTAGAAACATCAAGACTGGAACAGACAAAACAGAATGCTATAACTCCACTGTAACTCACCTTGCTTGACTTCAGTGTGTTCCTCTGCCAGAGGTTGACCTGGGGGAGAACAGACTGGGGAAGCATAGTACCCGATCCCTTTCCATTATGCTTCTGGAGGACACCATCCTGGTCTCGCCTCTCCAGGAACCAGCTGCCTGACAGGGATGCACAGCACCTGGCCCAAGACCTGACCTCCAACCCCAAGCTGGAGACACTAGCTCTTAGTCACAACTAACGAGTTGCAGCCGGTAGGGTTTGGATACATTGTGTGTGTGTGTGTGTGTGTGTGTGTGTGTGTGTGTGTGTGTGTGTGTGTGTGTGTGTGTGTGTGTGTGTGTGTGTGTGTGTGTGTGTGTGTGTGTGTGTGTGTGTGTATGTGTGTGTGTGTGTGTGTGTGTGTGTGTGTCTCGTTAAGTGTTGTGTTAAGAAGCAGTGCAGCTTGGTTGGATTGTGTTTCAGAGGATGCACGGCTCTCGACCTTTGCCTCTCCCAAGATTGTATGGGAGTTGCAGCGATGAGACAAGACTGTAATTACCAATTGGGGAGAAAAAAGGGTAAAAAAACAAGATTATGTGTTCGAGTCTCACAGTTATAAAGAAATGACTGTTATAAAGAAGACTGGATTACAGTCTCCACTCCACAGTCACCTCTGGTTTACACTTGCAAAAGTATTCATCCCCCTTGGTATTTTTCGTATTTTGTTGCATTACAACCTGTAATTGAAATCAATTTTTATTTGGATTTCATGTAATGGACATACACAACATAGTCCAAATTGGTGAAGTGAAATGGAAAAAATAACTTGTTTCAAAAAATGTCAAATTAAAAATTAATTGAAAAGTGGTGCGTGCATATGTATTTACCCCCTTTGCTATGAAGCCCCTAAATAAGATCTGGTGCAAACATTTACCTTCAGAAGTCACATAATTAGTTAAATAAAGTTCACGTGTGTGCAATCTAAGAGTCACATGATCTCAGTACATAACATTTACCTTCAGAAGTCACATAATTAGTTAAATAACACCTGTTCTGAAAGGCCCCAGAGTCTGCAACACCACCAAGCAAGCGGCACCATGAAGACCAAGGAGCACTCCAAACAGGTCAGAGACAAAGTTCTGGAGAAGTACAGATCAGGGTTGGGTTATAAAAAAATATCTGAAACTTTGAACATCCCACAAAGCACCATTAAATCCATTATTAAAAAATGGAAAGAATATGGCACCACAACAAACTTGCCAAGAGAGGGCTGCCACCAAACCTCAAGGACCAGGCAAGGAGGGCATTAAATCAGAGAGGCAACAAAGAGACCAAAGATAACTCTGAAAGAGCTGCAAAGCTCCACAGCGGATATTGGAGTATCTGTTCATAGGACCACTTTAAGCCGTACACTCCACCGAGCTGGGCTTTACAGAAGGGTGGCCAGAAAAAAGCCATTGCTTGAAGGAAAAAAATATGCAAACACATTTGGTGTTTGCCAAAAGGCATGTGGGAGACTCCCCAAACATTTGAAAGAAAGTACTCTGGTCAGATGAGACTTAAAATGCAGCTTTTTGGCCATCAAGGAAAACGCTATGTCTGGCGCAAACCCAACACCTCTCATCACCCCGAGAACACCATCCCCACAGTGAAGCATGGTGGTGGCGTTCCAGAAGGATAACCATCTCTGCAGTACTCCACCTGCCACCATCACTTCGGTGAAGCATGGTGGTGGCAGCGTCATGCTGTGGGGATGTTTTTCATCAGCAGGTACTGGGAAACTGGTCAGAATTGAAAGAATGATGGATGGTGCTAAATACAGGGAAATTATTGAGGGAAACCTGTTTCCGCCTTCCAGCAGGACAATGACCCTAAGCATACTGCTAAAGCAACACTCAAGTGCTTTAAGGGGAAACATTTAAATGTCTTTGAATGGCCTAGTCAAAGCCCAGACCTCAATCCAATTGAGAATCTGTGGTATGATTTAAAGATTTCTGTACACCAGTGGAACCCATCCAACTTGATTTTTTTTCTTGAAGAATGGGCAAAATCCCAGTGGCTAGATGTGCCAAGCTTATAGAGACATACCCCAAGAGACTTGCAGCTGTAATTGCTGCAAAAGGTGGCTCTACAAAGTATTGACTTTGGGGGGGGTGAATAGTTATGCACGCTCAAGTTCTCTGTTTTTTGTCTTATTTCTTGTTTGTTTCACAATGAAAATATTTGGCATCTTCAAAGTGGTAGGCATGTTGTGTAAATCAAATGACTGTCACGTCCTGACCTTAGTTCCTTTTTTATGTCTCTATTTTGGTTTGGTCAGGGCGTGAGTTGGGGTGGGCATTCTATGTTTTTCATTCTATGTTTTGTTCTGTGTGTTGTATTTCTATGTGTTTGGCCTGGTATGGTTCCCAATCAGAGGCAGTTGTCAATCGTTGTCTCTGATTGAGAACCATACTTAGGTACTCTGTTCCTACCTGTGTTTGTAGGTAGTTGTTTTCTGTTTTTGTATTCTGTACCAGACAGAACTGTTTCGGTTTCGTTCATTCTCTTTTTGTTGTTTTTTCATTCAGTGTTCAATTCATAAATAAAGATGAACACGTATCACGCTGCACCTTGGTCCTCACCTTCTTCAACCCACAGTCCTTACAATGACACAAACCCCCCAAAAATACATTTTAATTCCAGGTTTTAAGGCAACAAAAAAGGAAAAATGCCAAGGAGGGTAAATACTTTCGCAAGCCACCATAGTTCCCAGCACTTTGGCTGTTAAATGAACAGATGTCATCTGTTATAACTCGCCCTAACTGCACAACAAAAGTGAATCTCTTAAATTTCAAGGTCTCTATTTCCTAATCAATCCCTCAATGTGAGCGTGTTTCTCAGCATTAATAATATCTGTTGCAGACAACTGAAAAGACTGCAGTCAGTGATGATCATTGAGTGTATAAAACACACGCACACACACACACACACACACACACACACACACACACACACACACACACACTAGTAGTGACATTTTGATGCAGAGCAGGCAGCCACAGACCACAGATTCTGTAGTAGATTGTGGCATTCAAAGGTCAAGAAATCTCCTTCATTAAAAGTCTACTCAATTAGGACGTGGATGAGATTTGTGACATAAACCCTCTGGTGCTGATGAGAGTGAATGACAAACCAGATGGTGCAGCTTCAGACAAGATCCCATAATTGAAACAGAGACAATTGCTTCATTTAAGTAGGGGGAAAGGAACCATCTCCATGGTAATGTTATATTTGAGCTTGTTGGTTGTACCTGCACCAAAACTCCAGTATTTTTCCTTCATAGCTTGTTCTCCATCTTTGTTCTAAATAGGGAGCAAAAAAGGTGTTTTATTATGGCTCTTTCTCGCCCCTCTGCAGCAGACAGATGGTGAGCAATGTGTTTGGAACATCGTATCACAATAAAACCACAGAACCAAATCGTGAGAATTGCAATACATATCGTATCGGTACCTAAGTATCTTATCGTGAGGTCCCTGGCAATTCTCCGCCCTAATGATTAACTGTGTCAATCAAGATATACTGACATTTTATTGGTTTACATTCACTGTTATTACCTTTCTTCAATGCCACATTAGGTAAATCGAGAGCCATCTTTATCTATAACGGTTAATACCATGTTTTGGAAGGAGTTCTGATCATAGTGATGGAAATGTCTTCACTGAGGGTATTGCTCTCTCTTGCGTTTCATCTCAATTAGTCTACAGTGGCTCCCTCTCCTCGTCTGCAAATTGGAATTGGACTGGTCAAACCCAAAACGCTGGTTGACTTGAACAAGACAAACTGGCACAGACAGACAGAAAACACAGGTATAAATACCCTGGGGATAAGTGGGAAAGATGGGCGACACCTGGAGTGGGGTCGGAGACAAGCACAAGGACAGGTGAAACAGATCGGGGCGTGACAGTTTTAGTTTAGAAAACAATCTTTCCGCAGAAGAGACAGTTACAGGGATGGTTAAACACAGCTTGATTGCCATAGCAACATCAGGGAAACTGGGCAGAAGGCAGTGGTGATTCAAATACAGCAATTCTGCAACATCTTTAATTGAGCCTCTCATTCTCCTTAATTGCTGGCCTCAGCACATTACAGAAAGAAAGCTCTGGGGGACAGGTCGTCTGGATACTGGACAGCCAGTAAATTGGCAGATGCAAACAGATTATTACCTTTAGCGGACAACAGTACTTGAGGGCTCAAACAAAAAAATCAGTTTGCGATTTCGTTCATACTAGTGAACCGACATTTGAGATGTGTGGTAGCAAAATCAACAGTCGGTATATCTCTGGTATATCTTGACATGCATCATTCAAGACTAAGTTTAAATTGTGTGCAGCGCAATGGACATAATGCACAATGTCTCAGAAAAGAATGTCTGGGTAGCTACTATGGGCCAGTCACATACTGTAGCTACTATGGGCCAGTCACATACTGTAGCTACTATGGGCCAGTCACATACTGTAGCTACTACTATGGGCCAGTCACATACTGTAGCTACTATGGGCCTCCACATAGAACAAAAGAGAGCGAATACTTCAGGAGAACTGCACAATGTATAATTTTTTATAAAAAGTCTATAGTAAATAGCAGCTAAATATAGCTACACTGCACAATATAGCTACACTGCACAATGAAACAACCTCCAGTGAGCTAGTGTTATTTTTTTATTTGTTTTATTTAACTAGGCAAGTCAGTTAAGAACAAATTGTTACTTACAATGACGGCCTAGTGGGTTAACTGCCATGTTCAGGGGCAGAACGACCTTGTCAGCTCGGGGATTTGATCTAGCAACCTTTCGGTTACTGGCCCAATGCTCTAACCACTAGGCTACCTGCCGCCAAGGTTGACTGACTGTATTACTTGACATTAATAGACTGGTTTAACGCAAAACAACTTTCTATCCAAGCTGGGAGAGTATGCGAGGACTTCTCATGTCATGCATGTTCAGGTAGGCTATACAGGACAGTTGTAAATTGTTTTCAAATAAATTGGTAGCTGATTAGTATGCTATTGCATCAAAAATGTATTTTACAATCTGCATTATTTAAATGTCGAACTTTAATTACTAAACAAGTAATTATATTATTGTCGCCAACCAGCAGTCTAAATGACAGCATTGCGACACTGTGTATAGCTTCATGAAATGTTTGGCTTAACATGAGAAAATTATGACCAAATAGGCATTCCAATGAACATTTATCCATTAGCTAAAGAAAAGCTATAGGCTACATCCCCTGGCACCACAGAAAGTATATCCTCGATTCGATAGGCAGCCGCATACACATTTCAACACCTTGGACAGCTGTGAGTGGCTGTCTGGTTGACATATTCAATTTATTTCATTCTTTCTTAGGAATGGGGGCCAGAGAAACTGTGTTACGCCAGTGCACCTAGTCCTCACCGTTTGAACGCCAGAGGCCAAGGAAAGCACAATGATAATTGTTAACCCATTTATATTGATTTCTCTGATCTTGTTTAAATGATTGATTAGGTGATCTAAATCGGTCTCATAATGGTCTGGGGAAGGATGGAGCTTTAGGAGAGGCTCTATGAGAAAACAACACTCAAGATGACATCAATATAAGGTTTTTTGCCTGTTATGCTTATACACTTTTCTCAACTAACATTCAGAGTTATTAAACAGATGCTCCTAATAAAGACAGCATAGTAAAACAGAAAGGTTTGGATTTAAACTCATGACTTTATTTGCAGAAATTTTGTTGCAAAACTTTAAAAGACCTATGCCATCACTTCAGAATGTAAGAACATTATTTGAAAGGCAACAGTTTTATTTTGCTTTTATTTTGCTTGCCTCAAACCCTAAACACGTATTATTGTCTCTCCCCCACAGTAACAATCGGGTAACCCCTGAAGGTGCGATCCGCTAAAAAATAAAATAAAAAGTAACACAATAAAATAACAATAACGAGGCTATAAACAGGGGGTACCGGTACCGAGTCAATGTGCAGGGGTACAGGTTAGTTGGGGTAAGATGTACATGTAGGTAGGGGTAAAGTGACTATGCATAGATAATAAACAGCGAGAAGCAGCAGTGTAAAAACAAAGGAGGGGGAGTGTCAATGTAAATAGTCTGGGTGGCCATTTGATGAATTGTTCTGCAGTCTTATGGCTTGGGGGTAAAAGCTGTTAAGGAGCCTTTTGGACCTAGACTTGGCGTTCCGGTACCACTTACCGTGTGGTAGCAGAGAGAACAGTCTATTACTTGGGTGACTGGAGTCTTTTTTTGGGTATTCCTCTGACACCGCCTAGTATATACAGTACCAGTCAAAAGTTTGGACACACCTACTCATTCAAGGGTTTTTCTTTATTTGTACTACTTTCTACATTGTAGAATAATAGTTAAGACATCAAAATGATGAAATAACACATGGAATCATGTAGTAACCAAAAAAGTGTTAAACAAATCAAAATATATTTAATATTTGAGATTCTTCAAAGTAGCCACCATTTTCCTTGATGATGGCTTTGCACACTCTAGGCATTACTTGGTTGTCAAAACATCAAATGGTTTGCATGATACTTATTCTGCCACTCTAATTTACCCAACTTGCTAACACTGACAGCAAAGCTAGTAAAGCTGTTGCATTATACTTACGTCACTGTTTGTTTACCCCTAGTTTTTGTACCGGTACGCTGGCTGGCTAGCGAGAGAAGTTAATCTCGATCTATTTCGCTGGTCTAAGATATGCCACATAACTACTGTACACTGAACAAAAATATAAACACAACATGTAAAGTGCTGATCCCATGTTTCATGTTCTGAAATAGAAGATCCCAGAAATTCATGTTTCATGAACTGAAATAAAAGATCCAAGAAATGTTTCATACACATAAAAGCTTATTTCTCTCAAATGTTGTGCACAAATGTGTTTACATCTCTGTTAGTGGGCATTTCTCCTTTACCCAAATAATCCATCCACCTGACAGGTGGAAAAAGAAAAAGAAGCTGATTAAATAGCATGATCATTACACAGGTGCACAATGCTGGGGACAATAAAAGGCCACTGTAAAATGTGCAGTTGTGTCACACAACACAATGCCACAGATATCTCAAGTTTTGAAGGAGCAAGCAATTGGCATGCTGACTGCAGGAATGTCCACCAGAGCGGTTGTCAAATAATTACATGTTACTTTCTCTACCATAAGCCGCCTCCAACGTTGTTTTTGAGAATTTTGCAGTATGTCCAACCTGCCGCAGACAACATGCCCAGGACCTCCGGCTTCGTGATCAGCGGGATCATCTGAGACCAGCCACCCGGACAGCTGAGGGTTTGCACAACCAAAGAATTTCTGCACAAATTGTCAGAAACCGTCTCAGGGAAGCTCAACTCCATGCTTGTCGTCCTCACCAGGGTCTTGACCTGACTGCAGTTAAGCGTCGTAACTGACTTCAGTGGACAAATGCTCACCTTCGATGGCCACTGGCACACTGGAGAAGTGTGCTCTTCACAGATGAATCTCGGTTTCAACTGTATGAGGCAGATTTGCTGATGTCAACATTGGTTACGGTGGGGTTATGGTATAGGCAGGACAATGAGCACAATTGCATTTTATCGATGGCAATTTTAATGCACATAGGTACAGTGACAAGATCCTGGAGGCCAATGTCATGCCAGTCATCAGCCTCCATCACCTCATGTTTCAGCATGATAACGTACGGTCGGGTCGGTCTCATGTTGCAAGGATCTGTACATAATTCCTGGAAGCTGAAAATGTCCCAGTTCTTCCATGGCCTGCATACTCACCAGACATGTCACACTTGGAGCATGTTTGGGATGCTCTGGAGTGACCTGTACGACAGCATGTTCCAGTACCTGCCAATATTTAGCAACTTCGCATAGCCATTAAAGAGGAGTGGGACAACATCCCACAAGCCACAATCAGCAGCCTAATCAATTCTATGCGAAGGAGATGTGTCACGCTGCATGAAGGAAATGGTGAAGGAAATTCTGACTAGTTTTCTGATCCATGCCCCTAACTTTATTTTAAGGTACCTGTGACCAACAGATGCACATGTGTTTAATTTTTATTTCATTTATTTCACCTTTATTTAACCAGGTAGGCCACTTGAGAACAAGTTTTAATTTACAACTGCGACCTGGCCAAGATAAAGCAAAGCAGTGCAACAAAAACAACAACACAGAGTTACACAAAAACAAACGTACAGTCAAAAACACAAAAGAAAAGAAAAATAGAAAAATCTAGGTACAGTGTGTGCAAATGTAGAAGAGTAGGGAGCTGGGCAATAAGTAGGCCCTAGAGGTGAAAATAATTCCAATTTAGCATTAGTACTGGAGTGATAGATGTGCAAGTAAAGATACTGGGGTGCAAAAGAGCAAGAGGGTAAGTAACAATATGGGGATGATGTAGACGGGTGTGCTATTTACAGATTGGCTGTGTACAGGTACAGTGATCGGTAAGCTTCTCAGACAGCTGATGCTTAAAGTTAGAGAGGGAGACATAAGACTCCAGCTTCAAAGATTTTTGAAATTCGTTCCAGTCATTGGCAGCAGAGAACTGGAAGGAAAGACAGCCAAAGGAAGAGTTGGCTTTGGGGATGACCCGCGCAATATACCTGCTGGTATTGAACCCTGTGGCAACCCCATAGAGACTGCCAGAGGTCCGGACATCAGGCCCTCCGATTTGACACACTGAACTCTATCCGAGAAGTAGTTGGTGAACCAGGCGAGGCAGTCATTCTAGAAGCCAAGGCTATTGAGTCTGCCGATAAGAATGCGGTGATTGACAGAGTTGAAAGCCTTGGCCAGGTCAATGAAGACGGCTGCACAGTACTGTCTTCTATCGATGCCGGTTATGATATCGTTTAGGACCTTGAGCGTGGCTGAGGTGCACCCATGACCATCTCGGAAACCAGATTGCATAATGGAGAAGGTACGGTGGGATTCGATATGGTCGGTGATCTGTTTGTTAACTTGACTTTCTAAGATTTTAGAAAGGCTGGGCAGGATGGATATAGGTCTATAACAGTTTGGGTCTAGAGTGTCTCGCCCTTTGAAGAGGGAGATGACCGCGGCAGCTTTCCAATCTTTAGGGATCTCAGACGATACGAAAAAGAGTTTAGTAATTGGTTGCAGCAATTTCAGTTGATCATTTTAGAAAGAGGGTCTAGATTGTCTAGCCCAGCTGATTTGTAGGGATCCAGATTTTGCAGTTCTTTCAGAACATCAGCTGTCTGGATTTGGGTTAAGGAGAAGCATGGGGGGGGGGGGGTCAAGTTGCTGCAGGGGGTGCTGAGATTCTGGCCAGCGTAGGGGTAGCCAGGTGGAAAGCATGACCAGCCATGGAAAAATGCTTAATGGAATGATTGATTATCGTAGATTTATCGGTGGTGTCAGTGTTTCCTATCCTCAGTGCAGTGGGCAGCTGGGAGGAGGTGCTCTTATTCTCCATGGACTTTACAGTGTCCCAAAACATTTGGAAATTAGTGCTACAGCTGGCCTTAGCTTTCCTAACTGACTGAGTATATTGGTTCCTGACTTCCCTGAAAAGTTGCATATCGCGGGGGCTATTCAATGCTAATGCAGAACGGGCAGTCAATTCTGTGGTGAACCAAGGTCTATATCTGTTCTTAGTTCTCCATTTTTTGAATGGGGCATGCTTATTTAAGGAAAGCACTTTTGAAGAACAACCAGGCATCCTCTACTGACGGGATGAGGTCAATATCCTTCCAGGATACCCGGGCCAGGTCGATTAGAAAGGCCTGCTTGCGGAAGTGTTGTAGGGAGTGTTTGACAGTGATGAGGGGTGGTTGTTTGACCGCGGACCCAGTACGCACACAGGCAATGAGGCAGTGATCACTGAGATCCTGGTTGAAGACAGCAGAGGTGTATTTAGAGGGCAGGTTGGTCAGAATGATATCTAAGAGGGTGCCCATGGTTACGGATTTAAGGTTGTACCTGGTAGGTTTCTTGATGATTTGTGTGAGATTGAGGGCATCTCAAATCAAATCAAATGTTATTTGTCACATACACATGGTTAGCAGATGTTAATACGATTGTAGAGAAATGCTTGTGCTTCTAGTTCCGATAATGCAGTACTAACCAACGAGTAATCTAACTAACAATTCCACAACTACTACCTTATACACACAAGTGTAAAGGGATAAAGAATATGTACATAAAGATATATGAATGAGTGATGGTACAGAATGGCATAGGCAAGATGCAGTAGATGGTATAGAGTACAGTATATACATATGAGATGAGTATTGTAGGGTATGTAAACATAAAAGTGGCATAGTTTAAAGTGGCTAGTGATACATGTATTACATAAAGATGACAAGATGCAGTAGATGATATAGAGTACAGTATATACATATACATATGAGATGAGTAATGTAGGGTATGTAAACATTATATTAAGTGGCATTGTTTAAAGTGGCTAGTGATACATTGTTTGCATCAATTTCCATTATTAAAGTGGCTGGAGTTGAGTCAGTATGGCCTTGAGATAGAAGCTGTTTTTCAGTCTCTCGGTCCCTGCTTTGATGCACCTGTACTGACCTCGCATTCTGGATGATAGTGTGGTGAACAGGCAGTGGCTCGGGTGGTTGTTGTCCTTGATGATCTTTATGGCCTTCCTGTGACATCGGGTGGTGTAGGTGTCCTGAAGGGCAGGTAGTTTGTCCCCGGTGATGCGTTGTGCAGACCTCACTACCCTCTGGAAAACCTTACGGTTGTGGGCAGAGCGGTGATACAGCCCGACAGGATGCTCTCGATTGTGCATCTGTAGAAGTTTGTGAGTGCTTTTGGTGCCGAGACAAATTTCTTTAGCCTCCTGCGGTTGAAGAGGCGCTGCTGTGCCTTCTTCACAACGCTGACTGTGTGGGTGGACCAATTCAGTTTGTCCGTGATGTGTACGCAGAGGAACATAAAACATACTACCCTCTCCAGTACTGTCCCGTCGGTGTGGATAGGGGGGTGCTCCCTCTGCTGTTTCCTGAAGTCCACAATCATCTCCTTAGTTTTGTTGACGTTGAGTGTGAAGTTATTCTCCTGACACCACACTCCGAGGGCCCTCACCTCCTCCCTGTAGGCCGTCTCGTCGTTGTTGGTAATCAAGCCTACCACTGTAGTGTCGTTCCTCAAACTTGATGATTTAGTTGGAGGCGTGCATGGCCACGCAGTCGTGGGTGAACAGGGAGTACAGGAAAGGGCTCAGAACGCACCCTGTGGGGCCCCAGTGTTGAGGATCAGCGGGGTGGAGATGTTGTTACCTACCCTCACCACCTGGGGCGGCCCTTCAGGAAGTCCAGTACCCAGTTGCACAGGGCGGGGTCGAGACCCAGTGTCTCGAGCTTGATGACGATTTTGGAGGGTACTATGGTGTTAAATGCTGAGCTGTAGTCAATGAACAGCATTCTCACATAGGTATTCCTCTTGTCCAGATGGGTTAGGGCAGTGTGCAGTGTGGTTGCAATTGCGTTGTCTGTGGACCTTTTGGGGTGGTAAGCAAATTGGAGTGGGTCTAGGGTGTCAGGTAGGGTGGAGGTGATATGGTCCTTGACTAGTCTTTCAAAGCACCTCATGATGACGGAAGTGAGTGCTAGTAGTCGTTTAGCTCAGTTACCTTCACTTTCTTGGGAACAGGAACAATGGTGGCCCTCTTGAAGCATGTGGGAACAACAGACTGGGATAAGGATTGATTGAATATGTCCTTAAACACACCAGCCAGCTGGTCTGAGCATGCTCTGAGGACGGCCTGAGGATGCCGTCTGGGCCTGCAGCCTTGCGAGGGTTAACACGTTTAAATGTTTTACTCACGTCGGCTGCAGTGAAGGAGAGTCCGCAGGTTTTGGTAGCGGGCCGTGTCAGTGACACTGTATTGTCCTCAAAGCGAGCAAAGAAGTTATTTAGTCTGTCTGGGAGCAAGACATCCTGGTCTGCGACGAGGCTAGTTTTCTTTTTGTAATCCATGATTGACTGTAGACCCTGCCACATACCTCTTGTGTCTGAGCCGTTGAATTGCGACTCTACCTTGTCTCTATACAGACACTTAGCTTGTTTGATTGCCTTGCGGAGGGAATAACTACACTGTTTGTATTCAGTCACGTTTCCTGTCACCTTGCCCTGGTTAAAAGCAGTGGTTTGCGCTTTCAGTTTCACACGAATGCTGCCATCAATCCACGGGTTCTGGTTTGGGGATGTTTTAATCGTTGCTGTGGGTATAACATTGCTGATGCACTTTCTAATGAGCTCGTTCACCGAATCAGCGTATTCGTCAATGTTGTTGTTGGACGCAATGCGGAACATATCCCAATCCACGTGATCGAAGCAGTCTTGAAGCGTGGAATCAGATTGGTCGGACCAGCGTTGAACAGACCTGAGCGCGGGAGCTTCTTGTTTTAGTCTCTGTCTGTAGGCTGGAAGCAACAAAATGGAGTCGTGGTCAGCTTTTCCGAAAGGAGGGCGGGGGAGGGCCTTATATGCATCGCGGAAGTTAGAATAACAATGATCCAGGGTTTTACTAGCCCTGGTTGCGCATTCGATATGCTGATAGAATTTAAGGAGTCTTGTTTTCAGATTAGCCTTGTTAAAATCCCCAGCTACAATGAATGCAGCCTCGGGATATGTGGTTTCCAGTTTACATAGAGTCAAATAAAGTTTGTTCAGGTCCATCGATGTGTCTGCTTGGGGGGGAATATATACGGCTGTGATTATAATCGAAGAGAATTCCCTTGGTAGATAATGCGGTCGACATTTGATTGTGAGGAATTCTAAGTCAGGTGAACAGAAAGACTTGAGTTCCTGTATGTTGTTATGATCACACCACATCTTGTTAATCATTAGGCATACGCCCCCACCCCGCCCCTCTTCTTACCAGAAAGATGCTTGTTTCTGTCGGCGCGATGCGTGAAGAAACCCGCTGGCTGCACGAACTCCGATAGCGCCTCTCGAGTGAGCCATGTTTCCGTGAAGCAAAGAACGTTACAGTCTCTTATGTCTCTCTGGAATCTAGCTTAGATTGTAGGATGGCCGGGGTGTTAAGCATGTCCCAGTTCAGGTCACCTAACAGTACGAACTCTGAAGATAGATGGGGGGGCGATCAATTCACATATGGTGTCCAGGGCACAACTGGGGGCCGAGTGGGGTCTATAACAAGCGGCAACGGTGAGAAACTTGTTTCTGGAAAGGTGAATTTTTAAAAGTAGATGCTCAAATTGTTTGGGCACAGACCTGGATAGTATGACAGAACTCTGCAGGCTTTCTCTGCAGTAGATTGCAACTTCGCCCCCATTGGCAGCTTTATCTTGTTGGAAAATGTTATAGTTAGAGATGGAAATTTCAGGATTTTTGGTGGCCTTCCTAAGCCATGATTCAGACACGGCTAGGACATCCGGGTTGGCAGAGTGTGCTAAAGCAGTGATTAAAACAAACTTAGGCTTCTAATGTTAACCTATTGCGACGAGCAAACCCGTATCCGGGAGCGTAATCATAGCCTCAAACGCATTAGCATAACGCAGCGGACATAAATACGCAAAAAATCGCAAATGAAATGAAATAAATATATTCAAACACAAGCTTAGCCTTTTGTTAACAACACTGTCATCTCAGATTTTCAAAATATGCGTTACAGCCAACGCTAGACAAGCATTTGTGTAAGTTTATCATGGCATAATGCTATGCTAGGCTCTGCTGGCAGCAGGCAACATTTTCACGAAAATAAGAAAAGCAACCAAATTAAATAATTTACCTTTGAAGAACTTCAGATGCTTTCACTCAGGAGACTCCCAGTTAGATAGCAAATGTTCCTTTTTTTCCAAAAATATTATTTTTGTAGGCGAAATAGCTCCCGTTTCTTCATCATGCTTGGATGAGAAATCGACCGGAAAATGCTGCAACTATAACGCCAAACTTTTTTCAAAATTTGCTCCATAATATCGACAGAAACACGACAAACGTTGTTTAGGATCCATCCTCAAGGTGTTTGTACCATATATATTTGATAATATATCCGTTGAGGCAATTGGTTTCTCATAAGAAGCGATTGGAAAAATGGCTACCTCAGTATTTTACGCGAGATTTTCTGCGGGAGACACCATGTGACCACATGCTATATATGGTCCCTTACAGCCATTCTTCAATTAAAATGCCTAAAAGGACGTCACAATGCTGTAGACACCTTGGGGAAAACTCATTCGTAGCTCATTCACAGCCATATAAGGAGTCATTGGCATGAGGTGGTTTCAAAAAATGCAGCACTTCCTGGTTGAATTTTTATCTGGGTTTCGCCTGTAACATCAGTTCTGTGGCACTCACAGACAATATCTTTGCAGTTTTGGAAACGTCAGAGTGTTTTCTTTCCAAAGCTGTCAATTATATGCATAGTCAAGCATCTTTTCGTGACAAAATATCTTGTTTAAAACGGGAACGTTTTTCATCCCAACATTTTAATAGCGCCCCCTAATGCATAACTGCATGCATGAAACCAATGCTTTTACGGTTACGGAAGTCAACAAATGAAAGCGCCTGTGGAATGGGAGTGATGCTGGGGGCTGCAGGGCCTGGGTTGACCTCTACATCACCAGAGGAACAAAGGAGGAGTAGGATAAGAGTACGGCTAAAGGCTAAAAGAACTGGTCGTCTAGTGCATTCGGAACAGAGAGTAAAAAGAGCAGGTTCCTGGCCGCGGAAGAATAGAGTCAAGGCATAATGTACAGACAAGGTTATGGTAGGATGTGAGTATAGTGGAGGTAAGCCTAAGCATTCAGTGACGATGAGAGAGGTTTTGTCTCTAGAGGCACCATTTAAGCCAGGTGCGGTCACCGCATGTGTGGGGGGTCGAACATAAGGGCTAGCTAAGGCATATTGAGCAGGGCTGGAGGCTCTACAGTGAAATAAGACAGGAATTACTAACCAAAACAGCAATAGACAAGGCATTTTGACATTAGGGAGAGACATGTGTAGCCGAGTGATCATAGGGTCCAGTGAGTAGCTAGGCGAGCTGGAGGCACGGCAATTCAGACAGCTAGCAGGCCGCGGCTAGCAGCAGGCTAGTAGATGGGCCTCAGGGGAACGTCGCAATGGGAGAGTCTGTTGAATCCCCCTTGGACGGTTATGTCGTCAGACCAGTTGTGATGGATCAGCGGGGCTCCTGCTCTTGGCAGCAAAAGGTCCAGGCCAACTGGCAGAAGAGGTATTGAAGCCCAGGAATTATCTGAGGGATTTCTTCGGCTAGCCGGGAGAAGGGCCTAGCTCGAGGCTAGCTCTAGCCTAACTGGTGCTTGCTTCAGGACAGAAACCCCATCAGACATTTACATTGCACCCCGACAATACCAACAATACCACCCAATACAAAGCACCCCTACATAATGCTGCCATCCCCATGGTGTTCTTCGGCTTGCAAGCCTCCCCCTTTTTCCTCCAAACATAACAATGGTCATTATGGCCAAACAGTTCCATTTTTGTTTCATCAGACCAGAGGACATTTCTCCAAATAGTACGATCTTTGTCCCCAAGTGCAGTTGCAAACCATAGTCTGACTTTATGGCGGTTTTGGAGCAGTGGCTTCTTCCTTGCTGAGCGGTCTTTCAGGTTATGTCGATATAGGACTTGTTATACTGTGGATATAGATACTTCTGTACTTGTTTCCTCCAGCATCTTCACAGGGTCCTTTGCTGTTGTTCTGGGATTGATTTGCACTTTTCGCACCAAAGCACGTTCATCTCTAGGAGACAGAATGCGTCTCCTTCCTGAGCGGTATGACTGCTGCGTGGTCCCATGGTGTTTATACTTGCATACTATTGTTTGTACAGATGAACGTGGTACCTTCAGGTGTTTGGAAATTGCTCCCAAGGATGAACCAGACTTGTGGAAGTCTACAATTTATTTTCTGAGGTCTTGGCTGATATATTTTGATTTTCCCATGATGTCAAGCAAAAAGGAAGTGAGTTTGAAGGTAGGACTTGAAATACATCCACAGGTACACCTCAAATTGACTCAAATTATGTCATTTAGCCTATCAGAAGCTTCTAAAGCCATGACATAATTTTCTGGAATTTTCCAAGCTTTTTAAAGGCACAGTCAACTTAGTGTATGTAAACTTCTGACCCACTGGAATTGTGATACAGTGAATTTTAAGTAAAATAATCTGTCTGTAAACAATTGTTGGAAAAATGACGTGTGTCAAAGTAGATGTCCTAACTGACTTGTCAAAACTATAATTTGTTAACGAGAAATTTGTGGAGTGTTTGAAAAACAAGTTTTAATGACTCCAACCTAAGTGTATGTAAACTTCCAACTTCAACTGTACTTTGAGGAATCTCCAGGTTTGCATGAATATCCAAATGCAGAAGAATATTACAGCTGGTATTTGGACAGATACACTAGTCCTAACTACAAGCTAACTAGCAAGTTTTATGAAATACACATAGCTAGCTAGATACAAACAAGAGTTAGCGACATACTGGTGATGAAGTGCTTCGAACACAGATAAATGTATCAAGCAACCGGAGCCCACAGCTTTCCATCATCATCGCGGCATAATAGCCTGAAATCATGAGGTTCTTCCAAACTGGTTCTTGGGCAGTTGATGAATCTTAATTTGCTGTTCTTTTTCTCCTACTAGGTCTTTCCTATCTGCTTCAGACATAGCAGAGGAAACAAGGAAAGACCCTTTGCTTTCCAAAGTCTTGGACTTAACATTAGGCGGTTGGCCAACCTTCGTAAATGACGATAACCTTCGTCCATTCATCGACAAGAAAGACCAGTTGTCCACTGATCAAGGGTGTGTTCTGTGGGGATCAAGGGTGGTGGTACCTCACAAATTCCAGAGGAGTCTGTTATCTGACTTGCATGAGGGACATCCAGGGATCACTCGAATGAAAGCACTCGCTCGCAGTTATCTGTGGTGGCCTGGACTGGATCAGGACATTCAACAGCATGTAGGCCACTGCTCACCTTGTGAAGCTGTTCGCAACAAGCCTGCTGCTGCACCTCTTCATCCATGGTCCTGGGCTGCTACACCTTGGGAACGCATCCATGTGGATTAGCCGAAATTGACAAGCAACATTTCCTTGTTGTCGTCGATGTCCATTCCAAGTGGATGGAAGTGTTCCCTACTCAACTGACCACAGCTGAGAAGACCATCAATCTTCTCGGACACCTGTTTGCATCCTTTGGACTAGTCAAGGAGCTCGTATCGGACAATGGCCCTCCGTTCACTTCAAACGATTTTGAAATGTTTCTCAAGAACAACGGAGTAAGGCACATCCTGTCACCACCTTACCATCTGGCATCAAACGGAGCAGCGGAGAGAGCCGTGCAAACCTTTAAGAAGGCCTGGACTAGACTCGAGGTTCAGTCTGTGCCCACCCACCAAAGGCTTCCCCGGTTCCTGTTTACTTACCATAACACACCACACACAGTAACGGAATGTACACCAGCTGAACTGTTTCTGAAACGCCAACCACGTACCCACCTGACATTGTTGAAACCAGACTTGTCAAGCACTGTGGCAAAGCACCAGCTACAGCAGAAGAAAGCTCATGACAGACACTCAAAGACTGTCAGAGAATTCAAAGAGGAAGAGAGGGTGATGGTACGTGATTTCAGACACCCCAAGCGCCTGTGGAACTCAGGTGTGATCTTGCAACGCAGAGGACCTTTGACTTACCAAGTCCAAATTGGTCATGCCAGGTCAACGTTCATGTGGATCATCTGCTACGGTTCAACGCCCCAGCAGAGACATGCCGAGAGAACAAGAACAATAACGACCCCCAGGACTATTCTCCTGACTATGGACGTACGGGAGAGACAGAGCCTGACCTTCCACCCGAACCTGGCCCACCACAGGAAGCCCAGGAGGAGCGAAGATATCCTATTCGACAGCGAAGGGCACCTCAAAAGCTTGACCTGTGAGTTGAGCTGGTTAAGGAGGTAACAGACAGTAAAACAAACAAACACTTTATTATGTCCTAGATAAAAGGAAAGGAAAAGGACATTACCTGGGTTAGTTATTAGGACACAAACTCCATCTTCGGGGCAGAATAATCCCCTGGATTTGTGCTGGGCTCTGAAAAGTCTGCTTCAACCCAGTAGTTGAAAAATGTTTAAGAATGCATTGTTCAGATATTGCATTAGTAGTTACCTAACATATTTACCTTGTTCTCTGGGAGTTAAACACTATGGGGGAGGAGTGTAGTATCTGGGAACTACATCTGTTTATTTTAGTTACTGTGCTGTTACTAAGCAGTAATGCATTACGGCAGTGTTACGTTACTACACCTAATAGGAAATGCACATGCGCACTGGGGTGCCGGGAACTGTAAACAGGATTTTAGAAATCACATTCACATAAGTTTTCAGTCCGTTTGCTATGAGACTCGAAATTGAGCTCAGGTGCATCCTTTTTTCCATTCATCATGCTTAAGATGTTTCTACAAATTCAATTGAATGGACATGATTGGGAAAGGCACACAGCTGTCTCTATAAGGTCCCACAGTTGACAATGCATGTCAAAGCAAAAACCAAGCCATGAGGTCAAAGGCATTGTCCGTTGAGCTCCTTAGACAGGACTGTGTTGAGGAAAAGATCTGGGGTAGGGTACCAAAAAATGTCACCCGTCCAAACGGAGCAAACGTGGGAGAAGGGCTGTGGTCAGGGAGGTGACCAAGAACCCGAAGGTCCCTCTGACAGAGCTCCAGAGTTCCTCTTTGGAGATGGGAGAAGCTTCCAGAAGGATAACCATCTCTGCAGCACTCCACCTGCCACAATCACTTTGGTGAAGCATGGTGGTGGCGGCATCATGCTGTGAGAATGTTTTTCAGAGACAGGGACTGGGAGACTAGTCAGGATCGAGGGGAAGATGAACAGAACAAAGTACAGAGAGATCCTTGATGACAACCTATTCCAGAGCGGGGCTGGAGCGAAATTTCAAAAAGTGAAGGGGTCTTGTAACGGAAAGCAAGTCGGAAAGCAAGTGCAGGCGGTGAGTTTAATAATAAACGGAACGTCAAACAATATAACAAACACGATTAGCATAAAGACATGAAACACATAAACAATACTGACTGGGGAAAGAACCTAAGGGAGTGCCAGTTATAGGGGAGGTAATAAGTGATGTAATGGAGTCCAGGTGTGTTTGATGATGACGTGCAGCTGCGCGTAATGATTGATGCCAGGACCGGTGGTTAGTTTACCGGTGACATCGAATGCTGGAGGGGAGGACCAGGAGTAGACATGACAGGTATGATTACTTTCCAAACGCACTGTAAATTCCACACAACATCTGTTAATGCTAAAAAAAAAAGGTCATTTTTTTTTTATTTTTTAGGTATGTTGTAGTTTGTTGATTCAGATGACGTGGAAGTATGTTAAAAACGACCTACCAAGCATATACAAAATGTTTATAGAATGATACATTTTATTATAATACTAATACATCCATTGTCGGGTTATGAGTAAAGTAGACAATTTAAATAGAAGTAACGAGAGTACCCTATGCCTGTACCCTACTCGGGGGCGTGATCACGTTAAGCCCTGCCTCGCGTATCTATCTATAAGGCAAAACAGACGGAGTTGGCATAGATTGTTGACAACATGTAAACTATATTTTGTCTCCAATGTTTATTGAAAACATAAAAACATTTTCACAATGGGTACTAGTCTCTCAAATCCATTGTTAGAGTTGTTTGTTAGCTAGCTAGCGAATTTGAGACATATTAACATTGACATGAAATCAGTCAAAACACCTAAAAAAGAATGAAACCTTTATTTAACTAGGCAAGTCAGTTAAGAACAAATTATTATTTACAATGACGGCCTACCCTGGCCAAACCCTAAACCAATTGTGTGCCGCCCTATTGGACTCCCAATCACAGCTGGTTGACTATTGTCCAAAATAATGAAAAAACGGAGCAAAGTAGCGTACAGTGCTGAGAATGTTCTTTCTTATCTTTTAGGAGTAACGGTTTGTTAATGAAGAGCAGCTGATTGGTTGAAGAATCCATTTGAGATATCCAAACTGGTGGAGAGAGTACTGGGTAAAGTGAAGGCTGTGAGGATCACGAGAGGAGGGCTTGTTTAGATTTTTTTTGTACTTCTGAGGATCAGAAGGAATGTGTGTTGCGTCTTATCCGATTTGAGAAGTTTGACGTGTCGGTTGTGTCTCTTTGGAACGTGACACCCCCCAAGGGGGTAATATCTGGCGTCTCGTGGGAAGTGGATGTTGCAGAGATGAAAAATATTAATGGAGTGATTGATGCACATCGCATGAATTGTGTGGTGAATGAAGAAAAAGTGAAGGGCATACTCAACTACTCAAGTGCAGTTGGGGTATATTAACTACAGAG
Organism: Oncorhynchus clarkii lewisi; assembly: GCF_045791955.1. NCBI lineage: Eukaryota > Metazoa > Chordata > Actinopteri > Salmoniformes > Salmonidae > Oncorhynchus > Oncorhynchus clarkii. The sequence goes on along the minus strand of NC_092176.1, from coordinate 35,595,730 downwards.
TCAGAGCATTTATCCCAAGACCAATGCAGTGTGATCACTGTAAAGCTTTTGGACATGTTTCAAGTGTTTGCAGAAAGTTGAAGCCAAGTTGTGGAAAAGATAATTTCATGTGTTATAAGTGATGAATATGTGACATGTTGTAATTGTGGTGGGAACCATGAAGACACATCTTTGGAATGCCCGACAAGGCTGAAAAAGAATGAGGTGGCCAAACGCAGGGTTGTCCTGCTGCCTTTCACCAGCAGGACCCAGATATGTTATAAAGGTTAAATACAACATTTAATAAATATGTTAAAGGTTAAGAAGGTGGACTTTGTGGCCTTTATAGCTATGGTGATTAGTGGCACTGCCAAAGTGGAGAGGAAGTCCAGGAAAATAGATATTGTGTAAGCGGCTCCTGGCTGGGTCTGAAAGACTTCTTCGCAGAGGAGTTGCATGGAGTATTGTCACAAGCCATACCACCCTCTCAGGCTCTTGATATGGAGATTTGAAAGAAGAAATTAGTGGGAGTTTTGTTTTTGTCAATGTACTATTTTTATTTGGGTGGATTAAGTTTGTTTTCCCTATCACATATGAATTGAATTTTTACCTTGTTTTTTCAACCCTGTCCAGTTGGTGGGGGCAATACAGTTTTTTTTTGGTTTGTAGTCTGCCATAAAGCCCACACAAGAACAAGATTAAACGAGTCACTTACGATTCCTCACATGGCAGTTTCTTGTCATAGTTGGTAGCTATCTGGCCATCCAGAATCATAACTCACAGACTTCTGCCACATTGAAGTGTGCGCATCGTTTTATGAAGTTGTCAGCTAATTTATGACAACAGGCACAACTCTGATATAAAGTAGTTTCTTTTTACCAAGTTGTCGCTATTCCACATATATCATTTGATTCGTAACAACCTAACCATTACGAAACTTCTATTCAATCAAATTAGCCTCACGTAGCAAACTAACAATTACATTTTTTGTTGACCAAATTCGATACTCATTGACTTCCATACAAAAAATCCTCACTTCGTGGATTTATTTTCGTGGACAGATTTTGGGCAGAGTAAAACCTCTCGCTTCGCCTTTTCCTCTCTGACTACAGTTAACAGTCAGATACTTATCCTTGGTTAAATATTAAACTACTGATTCTGTTTAGCTTTCGTCATAACGGCACTACACAGGCCGTACATATAAAGCTTCACACAAACGAGGGAAAGGTTTCCATTCAGTGTCTGGGGAAGATGGCGGCGACGTGTTCAATATTGCCCAAGGGCCAACTACTGTACAGGAATGCTGTCAAGCTGCAGGTCGCAAGGTAAAGTGAAAACGTTGGAAGTTTTAATTGCTAACATTTACTCGCATCTTTGATCAACAGAGAACGTGCTTAATCTTAATCTTACACAGCGCAATTAAATACTTTGAGAATGTGAACCCTAATTATGTGAACTAGGTCGCTTTGAATCGTAGAGTAATTATATAAGGGACGATATATCCAACAATGTCTGCCTGCTAAATGTGTGCGTTATCTGCAAATGTTGGTCAAATTATGAAGGTTAAACGATTGAAAGGAGGAAACATCCTGATTAATGATGAAAAAGTTGCACTAACTGAGTCTACTAGCCTACTTTAATAATTTGCTGGGCACCTGAACTTTGACCCATTTCAAATGGGATCAACTGTGGTGTTATCACTTTTCCAATGCTGACACAATGTAACTAAACCCTATGACAACATGGCAACTGAATAAAACAAAAAACAACTACTCTATCCTTTCCTCTGACTGCAAATTCAAGTCAGCATGCAAAATTCCATATTCTATATTTTAAGCAATAATGCCCGATAAAGTGTGGTATATGGCCAATATACCATGGCTAAGGGCTGTTCCCCGCACGACTCAACATGGAGTGCCTGGATACAGCCCTTAGCTGTAGCATATTGGCCATATATCACAACCCCTGAGGTGCCTTATTGCAATTATAAACTGTTTACCAATGTAATTAGAGCAGTAAAAGTGTTTTGTCATACCCGTGGTATATGGTCTGATATATCACAGCTGTCAGCCAATCAATATTCAGGGCTTGAACCACCCAGTTTATAATGTCTTGTTATAATGTCTGTTATAAATGCTATATTTATTATTGCCAGCAGCATACCACCCTGCATACCACTGCTGGCTTGCTTCTGAAGCTAGGCAGGGTTGGGCCTGGTCAGTTCCTGGATGGGAGACCAGATGCTGCTGGAAGTGGTGTAGGAGGCACTCTTTCCTCTGGTCTAAAAAAATATCCCAATGCCCCAGGGCAGTGATTGGGGACACTGCCCTGTGTAGGGTGCCGTCTTTCGGATGAGACGTTAAACAGGTGTCCTGACTCTCTGAGGTCATTAAAGATCCCATGACACTTATTGTAAGAGTAGGGGTGTTAACCCCGGTGTCCTGGCTAAATTCCCAATCTGGTCCTCAAACCATCACGATCACCTAATAATCCTCAGTTTACAATTTGCTCATTTTCTCCCCTGTAACTAATCCCCAGGTTGTTGTTGCAAATGAGAACATGTTCTCAGTCAACTTACCTGGTAAAATAACTGATAAATAAATAAATATTGGCCATATACCACTCCACTTCTGGCTTTATTGCTTAAATATACCACTGCTGTCAGCCAATCAGCATTCAGGGCTTGAATCACCCAGTTTATAATCCCACTTTTAAAGTGATCTACTGCTAGCCTACACTCAGCTTTTAACTGCTTTGCCAGCTTTTGCATTTCCATTCAATCCATCTGATTTGAGTCAGTGACACCAGAGCAGATGATCTGTAGGCCTGTCAGACTGCTTGGTCAATAACTTGATTCAACCAAGTTCTTCTGAGCCACTACTAATGGACAAATACATGACACTCTTGGATTTAAAATGGTAACACATCTTCACAAGTAATATTGGAAATCTTCTATGCAATATCCAAGGCAGGTTCTTGTAAATAACACATGAGTAATGCTGTTCTCATTCAACTGACCAGACTAACATAAATGGCTATTGATCACACTCATACCCAGGGTGTAGGCTACTCATCATAGCGTGATAACTGCAGTGCCACCAGTGGACTCATTTAGATTTCATGGCCTATACTGATCAGACATGTTTCTATTGTATATCAATGCCAAGTTGCCTGATCCTGCAAAAACTCTAAATTATTTAGATTCTTTAAATTTGATTCTTGTGTAGGAGGTTTTCAGACAAAGGATGGTTCCAGTCTATGTTTGTGCACGAAGTGGAGGCCAGGAAAGATGCCCACTCCAACCTGCTGTCGAAGAGTGAGACCAGCGACCTCTACAAAATTCAGTGTATGTAATAATATATTATATCCTAGCTGCATCAACACGTCTATATTATCTTCTGCAGGAGGGGTTGAGGTGCAATAATAAACTAAATGTGAGACAAATGCAGAAAATGATGTTGAATTGGATTAATTTGCTTTGTTTTTATCGATTTTATCACTCCGTCTCTTTGGAAAACAGTGAAAGGATCATCATAATTTAAGGCATATTATTGCACCAAGGGACCTACAGGAAGATGGATGCAGATCTGTGGCTAAATGAAGTGAGAATGTGTAATTACATGGTATCATAACAATGCCATTATGTGTTTTGTTGTGACAAAAATTTAATTAGAAATGTCTAGTTCTCATCACATACTTTAACTTTGGATAGTTTGTCCTTTGTCTTGTCTATAACTTTAGCCTGACCATTATAATCAGCAGGGAAATTGGGTTAGAAACACCATTACAACCAGCAGGGAAATTGGGTTAGAAAGACCATTAAAACCAGCAGGGAAATTGGGTAGGAGGACGATGATCCAAAAATAGTTTATTTGCAGAAGGAATAACGCATTAGTCTAATAATATGACTGATGCTGCTCAGTATGTTATATGATATTTCCCTTTTTTTAGCCTAATGTCCACCCACCGATATTCAGACTAGCTTATTCTGTCCCTTTCTCTCTCAGTTCACAATGTCAAGCCAGAGTGTCTGGAGGCGTACAACAATCTAGAGTGAGTTCATCTTTATTTTTTAGTTTTGCTCACATGTGCTGTAAATACTAACTGACAGTCTCCTCTTTTGGTCATTCACAGTAGATGTTTACTAGATATCTGTGAGTAGGACTGCACAATCGATGAAAATGCAGACAGATACAGTATCTGTGATATCGTGTCTTTATACGTTTCCATGAATTCAGGGCTGAGGTGCAGCACAAACTCCACTTAGACCAGGACTATCCCTGTGATGTTGTGGGGAGCTGGAATACTTGGTATGGCGACCAAGACCAAGCAGGTAAGTGGCATAGACAGCGGTGCATAACAACAGTGTCACAAAACCCTAATCGACTGTTATCTAATATGATCTGTTGATGTATTCTTATGTTCTCTGTTAACCCTGATCTAACGTTATCACATACCTTTTCCTGAAGATAGGCCTCTTGTACAATGACGTCACTCACCAGAAGCATCTAGCTGATCGAGGTAAACAGTTTGGCCAATACATCACTGACCTCTGCTGTCTGTTTGTTGCAGTGCACCTTTGGCGGTATACAGGAGGCTACCCAGCATTGACTGAATGCTTGACCAAATTGAACAACAATAAGGTAGGCTGTGTAAACTATATGTTTTTAGCATTTTAAAAGCAATTAGAAATGATGTTCTGGACAAATCAGTACCACAACAGATCATTCAAAATGTATATCAAGTTATGTCAAATATTTGTAAATCTGATATTGTTATATACAGTTGAAGTCGGAAGTTTACATGCGCTTAGGTTGGAGTCATTAAAACTCGATTTTCAACCACTCCACACATTTCTTGTTAACAAACTATAGTTTTGGCAAGTCGGTTAGGACATCTACTTTGTGCATGACACAAGTAATTTTTCCAACAATTGTTTACAGGCAGATTATTTCACTTATAATTAACTGTATCACAATTCCAGTGGGTCAGAAGTTTACATACACTAAGTTGACTGTGCCTTTAAACTGCTTGGAAAAATCCAGAAAATGATGTCATGGCTTTAGAAACTTTTGCTATTCTAATTGACATAATTTGAGTCAATTGGAGGTGTACCTGTGGATGTATTTCAAGGCCTACCTTCAAACTCAGTGCCTCTTTGCTTGACATCATGGGAAAATCTAAATAAATCAGCCAAGACCTCAGAAAATAAATTGTCGACCTCCACGAGTCTAGTTCATCATTGGGAGCAATTTCCAAACGCCTGAAGGTACCACATCCATCTGTACAAACAATAGTACGCAAGGATAAACACCATGGGACCACATAACAGTCATACCGCTCAGGAAGGAAACGCATTCTGTCTGCTAGAGATGAACGTACTTTGGCGCGAAAAGTGCAAATCAATTCCAGAACAACAGCATAGGACCTTGTGAAGATGCTGGAGGAAACAGGTACAGAAGTATCTATAAAACGAGTCCTATATCGACATAACCTGAAAGGCCGCTCAGCAAGGAAGAAGCCACTGCTCCAAAACCGCCATAAAAAAAGCCAGGCTACAGTTTGTAACTGCACATGGGGACAAAGATTGTACTTTTTTGGAGAAATGTCCTCTGGTCTGATGAAACAAAAATGAAAATGTTTGGCCATAATGACCATCGTTATGTTTGGAGGAAAAGGGGAGGCTTGCAAGCCGAAGAACACCATCCCAACCGTGAAGCACGGCGGTGGCAGCATCATGTTGTGGGGGTGCTTTGCTGCAGGAGGGACTGGTGCACTTCAGAAAAAGGATGGCATCATGAGGAGGGAAATTATGTGGATATATTGAAGCAACATCTCAAGACATCAGTCAGGAAGTTAAGGCTTGGTTGCAAATGGGTCTTCCAAATGGACAATGACCCCCAGCATACTTACAAAGTTGTGGCAAAATGGCTTAAGGACAACAAAGTCAAGATATTGGAGTGGCCATCACAAAGCCCTGACCTCAATTCTATAGAGAATTTGTGGGCAGACCTAAAAAAGTGTGTGCGAGCAAGGAAGCCTACAAACCTGACTCAGTTACACCAGCTCTGTCAGGAGGAATGGGCCACAATTCACCCAACTTATTGTGGGAGGCTTGTGGAAGACTACCCGAAACATTTGACCCAGGTTAAACAATTTAAAGGCAATGCTACCAAATATGAATTGAGTATGTAAACTTCTTGTCCACTGGGAATGTGATGAAAAAAATAAAAGCAGAAAAAAATAATTCTCTCTACTATTATTCTGACATTTCACATTCTTATAATAAAGTGGTGATCCTAACTGACCTAAGACAGGGAATTTTTACTAGGATTAAATGTCAGGAGTTGTGAAAACTGAGTTTAAATGTATTTGGCTAAGGTGTATGTAAACTTCTGACTTCAACTGTATAAATATCATAGTATCCTCATTGTTTTGGGGGGAAAGCATGGCTCTACTACTCGCTGACGTGAAACAACTATTCTTCTTTAGTTTACTAATTCATGAATTTCAAACAACATGAAACTGTTTTAAAGGAGTATCTGCACTTCAGGATGGAAAGGAGTAAAATGCTGGTCTCACGGCGGAACCAGCTTCTTCTAGAGTTCAGTTTCTGGAACGAGCCAACACCCAGAAATGGACCCAACATTTACGAGATGCGCTCATACAAACTCAAGGTAAGACACTGATTGGGACTAGAAACATGCAAACTGTGGTCATACAAACTTAAAGGGATACTTCAGGATTTTAGCAATGAGGCCCGTTATCTACTGCCCCAGAGTCTAATGACCTTGTGGATACCATTTTTATATATCTCCATTCAGTTTTAAGGAAGTCGTCAACTTACGTTAGCGCAATTGCCAACTAGCGGTAACGCAATGACTGGACGTCTATGGGAACAGCTAGCATGCAGACTTCCAGTCATTGCTCTAATGCTAGTTAGCATTTGTTCGCAAAACTACCTCTTAACTTCCTTCGTACTGGACGCAGATACAAAAAATAGGTACCCACAAGCTAATCTGACGCTGGGGAGGTAGATAAAGGGCTTCATTGCCAAAATCCTGAACTATCCCTTTAAGATAAGTCTTGCAATGACCTAGACATACAAATTGCGCTCATAGAAACTCAAGGTAAGATACTGCTGTGAGGACACCCAGAGATATACAAACAGTGGCCCTACAGAACACAATGGACATCATGTACCTAAGATAAACGTCTAATCTCAAACACAACCAACATGTCTGGCTCGACTGTATCTAATCAGTATGTAGGCCTACGTCACGCTGCATTGTGTACAGAACTGTATGTTTTGATTGCAGCACCTGCATCTCTAGGAATATGGTATGTAAATGGGATGCTGTTGCATTCTGTAGGTGAAGGACACGGGTGGTTATGAAGTTAAACGTTTCCTGTCTTCATACTTCAGTGTAATTATCTCCAGTAGCTAGATTTCCATCTAATTAGCGAAAGATTTTCATGTGAATATTCTAGAATCTGCATAAAGAAAGTATGTGCATTTTTCCACCAATGGCATGTTTCCAGCAAGTAGACTTGTTGAGTGTAACAATCAGTATGTGATGATGTAGTGCACACAAAATGTACTTTTTCGCTTATGTTTTCATGTTTTGTTTTATTTTACCTTTATTTAACTAGGCAAGTCAGTTAAGAGCAAATTCTTATTTTCAATGATGGCCTAGGAACAGAGGGTTAATTGCCTTGTTCAGGGGCAGAAAGTCATATTTTTACCTTGTCAGCTCGGGGATTCGATCTTGCAACCTTCCGGTTACTAGTCCAACGCTCTAACCACTGTACCGAATAAAAATCTATGTGTTCAATGTGTTTCCATTGCATTTTCAACTCTACCGATTAGTTTTATCACAGAAACGGTTGCATTAAATAGCAAATGTGCCTACTCTGGTCTTGCAACCTGCGCAATAGCTAACAGCTCTTAGATATAGTGCATGTAGGCTGTGTGGGTTGTCTAGTCTACAATCAGTGGAGGCAGCGGAGGGGCGGAAGGCTCATAATAATGGCTGGAATGGAGCAAATCAAATGTTATTTGTCACATGTGCTGAATACAACAGGTGTAGTAGACCTTACAGTGAAATGCTTACTTACATAACCAACAGTGCAGTTTTAAGAAGAAAAAAAAGATGAAAATACAGATAAAGACTAAAAAATATATATTATAATTATATAAGATTTTTTTTTTTACAATATCAATATTACAAATAATTAACTAGCAACAGTAGCGAGGCTATACACATGGGATTCCGGTACAGAGTTAATGTGCAGGGGCACCAGTTAGCCAAGGTAATTGAGGTACAGTGGGGCAAAAAAGTATTTAGTCAGCCACCAATTGTGCAAGTTCTCCCACTTAAAAAGATGAGAGAGGCCTGTAATTTTCATCATAGGTACACTTCAACTATGACAAACAAAATTAGAAAAAAATCCAGAAAATCACAGCTTCTCGGTCTCGGCTTCCGGGGATGTAGCCGCAGCAATATTGCGACGTACCAGTGCCTCAGGCCTGACCTTCTTGGATACCAGTCGGTGCTGTGGAAGCGAAGTTGCCAGAGCCTTACTGAACCCCTCCCGGAGGTCCTGGTACTCTGCGTAGCTGGCGGAGAGGTCCGGGGCAATTTCCAAGCCCCAGGAAGACATCCTGGGGCAGGCAGAGCTGATTTCAGGCAATGAGTGTGGCAGGACAGGCTCCAGCCCACGATGGCACCAGTAGCCCAGTCAATGGAGGGATTGTGTCGTTGGAGCCAAGAGAATCCCAATACCACGGAACCTGCGGAGACTCAACCAGCAGAAATTGGATCGTCTCGCTGTGGTTTCCCCGACACTCGTAGGTTGACGTGGGTGGTCGGGTGGGTGACCCGGCCTATAGAGCAACTGTCCAGCGCTCTAACACCCATGGGAATCGAGAGGGGTTGTGTGGGGATGCCCAGCTCGGACGCCAGGGTAACATCCATGAGACTCACATCGGCCCCCTGAGTCGATGAGTACCTGGAGAGACTTAGACTGGTCACCCCACCGCAGGTTGGCACGGAGAGGGGTGCGAGCAAGGGGAGACGGAAAATGATCTTTAAGGCCCACCAGTGTACTCGCTCCAACAAATGAGCTAGGTCTTTTGAAGGGACAGGTAGACACATAATGACCGGCAGTATCGCAATACTTACAACTCTGGGTCTCAAATCTGCATACCCGTTTGGCTGGAGACGGCCTAGCCCTGCCGAGCTGCATTGGCTCGGGAAGAGATGAATCGGCAGTCTCGGGAGGCTCTTGGGGGGACTCGGGTAAGCTCGGATCCTCTTGGGGACATAGACGCCGGAGTTCATCAGATACAAGGTGGAATCCTTGAGTGAGCGATTGGGACTGTAATCAGACCTCTTCTCCATCCTACGTTCCCAAAGCCGATCATCGGTCCGGATGGTTAAAGCGATGAGTGAGTCGAGATCTGTTGGTAGTTCTCGGGCTGCCAGCTCATCCTTTACCTTCTCCGATAATCCGTGCAGGAATGTGTCGAACAGCGCTTCCGGGTTCCATGTACCCTCCGCTGCTAGCGTGCGGAACTCCACCGCATAGTCTGCCAAACTGAGGGTGTCCTGCCGAAGCTTGAGTAACTTCCAGGCAGCCTCTCTCCCGGACACCAAGCCTCAAACTTTTCTCACCTCCGCCACGAATACCTCCAGACTGAGGCAGAAGGCGGATTGTTGCTCCCACACTGCCGTGGCCCAGGCGAGTGCCCTCCCGAACATTAGCGTAATAATGTACACTATCTTTGAGTGGTCTGAGGGTAACGAAGAAGGCTGCAGCTCGAAAACGAGGGAGCATTGGGAGAGAAAAGCCCGGAGGGTTCTGGTATCTCCATCGTAGCGCTTCGGGGAGGTAAGCGGGGTTCCTGGGAAACCGGGGTGATTGCACTGCTACCAGCCAGGTTACTGACTGGCTGGGAGGTTACCGTCGTGGTAGGCTGCCTGGTAGGCAACCCACGGAATTGCTCCCGCAATGCGTCCAATGCTAGGTCGTGACATTCGGCAACGTCCTGGAACCCTTCCATCAGAACGTGAAGCAACTCCTCATGTCTACTATTCATTAACTACAGCTCAACGTTCAACACCATAGTGCCTTCAAAACTCATCACTAAGCTAAGGACCCTGGGACTAAACACCTTCCTCTGCAACTGGATCCTGGACTTCCTGACGGGCCGTCCCTAGGTGGTAAGGGTAGGTAACAACACATCCGCCACGCTGATCCTCAACGCGGGGGCCCCTCAGGGGTGTGTGCTCAGTCCCCTCCTGTACTCCCTGTTAACTCATGACTGCACGGCCAGGCACAACTCTAACACCATCATTAAGTTTGCAGATGACACAACAATGGTAGGCCTGATCACCAACAACGATGAGACAGCCTATAGGGAGGAGGTGAGGGACCTGACCATGTGTTGCAAGGAAAACAACCTCTCCCTCAATGTGATCAAGACAAAGGAGATGATTGTGGACTACAGGAGAAGGAGGGCACGCCCCCATTCTCATCAACGGGGCTGTAGTGGAGCAGGTTGAGAGCTTCAACTTCCTTGGTGTCCACATCAACAACAAACTAGAATGGTCCAAACACACTAAGACAGGTGTTGAAGAGGGTACAACAAAGCCTATGCTTACTTACAGTCGTAGCCTAAAGTTTTGAGAATGACACAAATATTAATTTCCACAAAGTTTTCTGCTTCAGTGTCTTTAGATATTTTTGTCAGATGTTACTATGGAATACTGAAGTATAATTACAAGCATTTCATAAGTTTCAAAGTATTTTATTGACAATTACATGAAGTTGATGCAAAGAGTCAATATTTGCAGTGTTGACCCTTCTTTTTCAAGACTTCTTCAATCCGCCATGGCATGCTGTCAATTAACCTCTGGGCCACATCTTGACTGAAGGCAGCCCATTCTTGCATAATCAATGCTTGGAGTTTGTCAGAATTTGTGGGGTTTTGTTTGTCCACCCGCCTCTTGAGGATTGACCACAAGTTCTCAATGGGATTAAGGTCTGGGGAGTTTCCTGGCCATGGACCCAAAATATCAATGTTTTTGTTCCCTGAGCCACTTAGTTGTCACTTTTGCCTTATGGCAAGGTGCTCCATCATGCTGGAAATGTTATTGTTCGTCACCAAACTGTTCCTGGATGGTTGGGAGAAGTTGCTCTCGGAGGATGTGTTGGTACCATTCTTTATTCATGGCTGTGTTCTTAGGCAAAATTGTGAGTTTGCCCACTCCCTTGGCTGAGAAGCAACCTCACACATGAATGGTTTCAGGATGCTTTACTGTTGGCATGACACAGGACTGATGGTAGCGCTCACCTTGTCTTCTCCGGACAAGCTTTTTTCCGGATGCCCCAAACAATCGGAAAGCGGATTCATCAGAGAAAATGACTTTACCCCAGTCCTCAGCAGTCCAACCCCTTTACCTTTTGCGAATATCAGTCTGTCTCTTATGTTTTTCCTGGAGAGAAGTGGCTTCTTTGCTGCCCTTCTTGACACCAGGCCATCCTCCAAAAGTATTCGACTCACTGTGCGTGCAGATGCACTCACACCTGCCTGCTGCCAATCCTGAGCAAGCTCTGTACTGGTGGTGCCCCGATCCCGCAGCAGAATCAACTTTAGGAGACGGTCCTGGCGCTTGCCGGACTTTCTTGGGCGCCCTGAAGCCTTCTTCACAACAATACAACCGCTCTCCTTGAAGTTCTTGATGATCCAATAAATGGTTGCAATCTTACTGGCAGCAATATCCTTGCCTGTGAAGCCCTTTTTGTGCAAAGCAATGATGACGGCACGTGTTTCCTTGCAAGTAACCATGGTTGACAGAGGAAGAACAATTATTCCAAGCACCAACCTCCTTTTGAAGCTTCCAGTCTGTTATTCGAACTCAATCAGCATGACAGAGTGATCTCCAGGCTTGTCCTCGTCAATACTCACACTTGTGTTAACGAGAGAATCACTGACATGATGTCAGCTGGTCCTTTTGTGGCAGGGCTGAAATGCAGTGGAACTTTTTTGGGGGGGGGATTCAGTTAATTTGCATGGCAAAGTTAATTTGCATGGCATGGATCACTCTTCATAACATTCTGGAGAATATGCAAATTGCTATTATACAAACTGAGGCAGCAGACTTTGTGAAAATTGATATTTGTGTCATTCTCAAAACTTTTGGCCACGACTGTATATGTAGGTAGAGGTAAAGTGAATATGCATGGATAATAAACAGAGTAGCTGCAGCGTAAAAATGGAAACCATGTGTTTGATGTATGTGATAGAATTCCACTTATTCCGCTTTAGACATTAACATGTGCCCGTCCTCCCCAATTAAGATGCCACCAACATCCTGTGGTCTACATGATGAGATTATTATGGAAAATTGCGAGAATATTTGTATTTGTCAAAAGGCAGTCAAACATCGATCATCATGTCACCAAAGTAAGACCCTTGATATTTGTTAGAAAGCAGTGTCAAGCTCATCGCCGTACACTTTCACCACCATGTGAAGTTCATCATTACTTATTTCATCTGTAGCCTAATAAACGGTTTTTCCAAGTCATGGTGGGAGGACCACACATTATATCATTGCTTGACTCCAAGTTTACTTCAATATGATGGTTATTATGTAAATATTTGTGGATCAAAACGTTTCCACAGCCATTTCTCCGGTAATTAATTGTAACGACACAAAAAGATCCCACCATGTCGAACTAACACATTATCTGTCGACATTTATGCATTGATGTCGTGAGAGAGGCGTGATCTTTTTTTTTTATACGATATGACTTTACTTGCATAACAACTGGATGGAAATGTGGTTAAAGACATTGTTTTCTTTTTCTCAACCAACTTTTAGCCTGGAACGATGATTGAATGGGGGAATCATTGGTAAGACTTCTCATGAGACTGCAATATGTACATTGTTTGAAAGAAATGTGCATGTACCATATGCATCTAAGTTGCATGTCATTTTTTGTAAATAATTAATGCAGAAATAAAGCTGGTAATAAGTAATATCAGTAAATGTTTCAGTAGAATGTCAAATATGTCCAATATTGACTGTATTCATTACCTATCTTGATAGGGCGAGGGCGATCAAACATCGACAGGAGAACAATGAGGCAGTTGGAGGGTTCTTCTCTCAGATAGGAGACCTGTATGAAGTTCATCATCTGTGGGGTGAGTCGGCTGATGATACCCGTATGCAAAACATTGACACTATTTTATCAAATGAAGCCAAACAATGCTGTGTGTTTGTGACAGACAGTTTACTATTATCAATATACACACTATGGTGCAACACGTTGGATTATTGTTTGTTCTGTATGTCAATGTCTCTTGTACCTGCCACCTATTTGTATATTATGAATACATGCATACTAAATCATTTGTTCCATCTACAGCCTATAAAGACCTTCAATCCAGAGAAGAGACAAGAAACTCTGCCTGGCAGAAGGAGGGATGGGATTCTAGTGTCTATTATACAGGTAGGAAAGAATACACACAAAACAAACACATAGACATCAATCAAAACCTCTCTGGCAAAGCATTGTGCTTTTTGTCTTCTACTGTGAGAGAAGCTTCAGAATAATCATGTTTTTCAATTGCATCAAACTCAGTATTTCACTATGTTTGTAATTCTAAATGAATTGTCTTGTGGGCTGTCGGATCAGACTCACTGAAGTACATCCGTGAATTCTGATCATTTCAAATCATTTAATGAAAACCCTGTATTACTCCGTCTTGACACAAAATATAGGCTGCTGTCTTTTTTTCAGTGTTTCCCAACACTGAAACAACACGTTCCTCGGTTACCCCCAATAGTACCCTGGACAAACTCATCCAGGGCATGATGATTAGTTGACAAGTTGAATCAGGTGTGCTTGTCTGGGGCTACAATAAAAATGTGTACAGTTGAGGGTACTCACGGATTGGAGTTGAGAAAAACGGTTTTAGATGTTTGATGTTGAGCTCTAACCTCTCTCTCTGTCACATCTCCTCTCCTAGTGCCTTTGATCAGGAGCATGGAGTCTAGGATTATGATTCCTACAAAGAGTTCACCTCTGCAATAACCAGATTCAGTCAAGATCCCGTTCTGGAAGACCAAAGCGAGAACAGATTATGGGCATTTTTCCATCGTGTCTCTCTGTCTTTTTCTCTTTTGTTGTAGGTGCAGATAACTTAGGCCTACATGTAAAGCTTGAATCTATGAACTGTGGTAGATGGAACCTTTTGATGAAAACAAATGTTTTGATGCACTGGCAAGCCCTCAGTTTGAAGACTGCATTCAAAATAGAATCCAGTTTCCATTTTTGCTACCATGGTGAATAGGGGAGAGATTTTATTTCACCTAAATTGATAGATAAATTATATTTCGGATGAATCATGTGCCAAACAAGGGAAAGGAAATCTTCAATAACTTCAATAAGGTATGAAGTAGCTATGAAACTGTGAATTAATAGCTATGATAGGGAAATGAACTAGTTGCTACTGTCATTATGCATCTTGAGTGTGTGAACATACAGGAGTAAGAAATGCCTACTCAGTGGATATGTAGAAGCATATGCCATATCTCAGGTATAAGAAACCTATAGGTCAATGTGAGCTAATGTGAGTCTCTTCCTTTGTCAACCATCAACCAGAAGTAAATCAATAGACATAAGTAGATGCATCTTTGAAATGAGAGACATGAACACTGGATTATTAAATGCTATGTGATCTTTTTCTATGTCTCATTGATTGTGTTTTATCTTCTTGTGTGATAGTGTCATGTTAATCTATTGAATTTAATATGATTTGACCTGGAAATGTATTAAGTGTATGGAAATATATTTTTGCAGTGGTGGTATTGCAGACCCCAAGTTACAAACACTGTTCTAGAATTGTTCATATTTTTCTGTATAGGTGTGATAATTAGGCTATGGGTATCAGATATTGTTAAATCAGAATATGTTATTATACACTCCCCTTCGTATTTATTTGGACAGTGAAGCTAAAACTTTTAATTTGGACAAATTCACGTGTGTAGCTTTAAGAGCAGGGGGCGTGTTATTATATGATGCCTTTTATTTGAATATACAGTAGTGGAGTCAGATTGCGTCTGATGTTTTTCTCTTTATCTGTGACTGACTAATGCAAGACATACAGTTAAATAACTAAGCAGCAAACGTCTAGTCCTCAGGAATGAACATAACACACTCAAGGAACCTTTTATTGGATCGTTCCTGTAAATAGTCAAGCATTCATTCAAACCAACTAGGGGATTGCGCTATTCAGAACCATGGATTTGCACATACTGGATCACAGACTGCGAGTGACCAGCATTTGCAAAGATGGGCTGGTCAATTTCACTCACCCCCTCATCAAACTAATTTTCATGCGGAACAGAGCAAGGTAAGGTTGTTTGCATGACGAGATTATTTTAGCTAATTTAAAACAGTCAGCGATCCTAAAACCAGCAACAACAACAACAAAAAAGCAGTTCGCACTCGCTGATAGCAGACATGCTTGCTAGCTAACGTTTGCTAGTTTGTTAATCCTGTCTCACATTCATCTGCTATGTAAATGTCATGATATACTGTAGTTAGCGACGCTATCCCGTTCAATTAAGGCCGTAATTGTGCATGTCATGCTATGTCGATGTAGCCAGCTGCACCCCTAAACAATGATTAAAACGTGGACCAAAGGTAACCAGACAATTTAATGTGGTGCACTGTTTATTGTACTTGCCGTCAATGAATGAGCACACCAGTCCAAAATGTAGTAGTGTTTAATTTTTCTATACTAATATCAGTCTTTCATTTGCTGAAACAGTAGCTCAGTAAATGTTTAGCTAGTATTTTGAAGAGTGATCATTAGAAAACCTAAAGTATGTTTAGTGGTTATAGGCCTATTGGTAACTATGCCAACAAACAAAACACGTATTCAGTGTTCAGATACAGGTGGTCTTTGGGCAGAGCAATTGTCTAGTCAACCCCACCTCACTTTCACTGTTTTCTATTCAGGTACGTGTCTGTTCTTACATGATATTATGATGATGAAAGCACTTTCCTTTCAATGGGACCTAATCACTTCCCCAAGACTTGTCATGGCAAAGGCAGCTCTCTGGAAATTCATCTTTAAAGAGCCTGAATATAAAGCTTTTAAAGTGTCTGGAACGGATGGTGGCTGCTGTGGCAATTTTTAGTTAATCCCTGGAAATCCTGCCTTTGTTATGTAATTGTTTATGACTCGCCTGTCCTGCATATGCATCAGCCGGAAGAAAGGATTAAACATCTAGCAGTAACTATACAGGCTAGCAGTATATTGTATAGTAGTAGCCTATATAATTGTAGGCCTATGAATTCAGAGGTGGAAAGGAGGCTCAACATACACAGTAGGCCTACATAGTTTGGGAAGAAATGCCATCCATGCCAAGTTGGAGAAGGCTGTTTTTAAAAGGTGATTTTTATAGCCTAGACCCCACTTTGTGTTCTGCGAAGTCTAAGCAGCTCTACTGGCAGTCTTCAAGGACTTGCTTATCATAAAGGTTTCACAGATCAATCCAGTAACATCAGTCTACCAGCTCAGGCGCCATACTCGTCTGACAAGCGTCACTGATGATAGAGTTGGCCTTGACCCCGCACCCCCCCACCCCCGACACTTCCTTTAGATGTGTAGAGACATGTACACACTGGATATATTGCTCAATGATAGCTTCTAAAGGTGTTATTCACCCAAAGAGTTCCTCAGCTTATCCCTCCAGTGAGTCATTAGTAGGTTATTCATTGTACCTGCTGGCCTATGGATACACTTCATGACAGGTCAGCTACTAGGGTTGAATCCAAAGAAAAGTCAGAATGAAGTAGAATTGCCCTGTCATGCAGTAACAGCTTAGGGACTTAGGCTGTTAACCTACATGGGTTTTGTCTCCCTTTGTTGTTGCTTTGTAGTTATGTCATATTCTGTTGTGTCCTGGTTGTTTTCCTGTTTTGGAGTAAGGATCAGGCCATGTGGAAAAATAATGGTTTAGACTGAATTGTTTTGAGTTACCATGAATGCATTTGGAGAACATAACAACAACAACCCTAATATAAACAATGTTTATTTATTTTTTATTTTTTTAGACCGCTTCACAATATAATTGGTTTTAGACTACAGATCTCCCTCTTGTAGGGCTCTGCAATAAATTAGAGTATAGGGCACAAAATCACTCAAAAGCAAACAACCATAGAAGGAATTTTCAGGATAGGCTACCTAACCAGTCAGCACAGTATAGTAGCAAGCAGATCTTGTAAGCTGTTTTTTCTTGTTTACAGCTCTGTCTGACAGTTTCTTCAGTAGCACAATTCTCACTCCGCAACAATCTATTGTAGAATATCTGTGTGAGTGTGTTATTGAATCTTAAGTAGCCTACTCTAGTGTTCAGCAATAACCAGCTGGTAATGGTAACTTTATTGATCATCGCTCTCTCTCACCAAGTTTCTGTTTCTTCTTGGCAGTGTTATTCTTCTGCTGAAATAAGCACCGTCAGCCTTCATGATAAGGGTTTGAAGGAAAGGTTAAGGAGAAGGATTATCTCTCTCCCAGCTGAATTTAGTGTCTGCTACAGTGTTAATCTGTAAGGCTGTGGTGGTGGTCAGGGATGCACACTAATACTGTATAATGTTAGTCAGTAGCCTATGTTGCTGCCTGCCCCCTGACCTCTGCAGCTTGCTGATGAGAGAGCATGGGTCGCAACTCTGAGCCAAAACTAATGTGGATTTATTTTCTTCTCCATTTGCCTTCTACAGTAGGCAGTCAAGGGCCCTTGGTTAGCAACAGGGGGAGAGCTGGGTAAACTTCATCCATTGTTCATTCAAAGACACTCTGTGAAAGTGGAACGCCCATTAGGTCAGCCTCTAGCCAATCGCAAGTTTAGACACATACACCATGTTCATCCAGAGTTGGTGGGAGATGGTTCATAACACAGAACGCCATCACGGCTCACAACCCTCACCTTTCCTCTGATGGAACGCCAGTTCTCTCCTCTGTATTGGTAAAGAACATCATTTTGAGTGCCATTTTTTTCAAGTCTCTCTCTTTCACTTGCTCTCTTGCCCTCACACCACAAAATAAATAAATTGTTTGTCACCAATCATAAATGTGCTGACTGTGCCTTTGTTGCATCATGGAGACACATGAGAATGGATTGGATGTTGACTTTTATTATCTAAGGCTGGAATAAAGAATTAGAATGTTAATGTAGAAGCTTTTTTTAGAAAATCTAGAATGACTAGCACAGAAACAGGAAACTATCCTAACCCAGCAACAGCGTCACGTGGATAGGAAGTTAAATACCCAGCTCCAAACCATTTTAAGAATGTGCCTGCATCAATTAGGCTACACTCTCCCTTTGGTAAAAAAAAATATGATCATTAATAAGCTTTTAAATGTTTGCAGCCTTAACAAAGCAGACTGAGGGTTGCTACCTGTTAGCACCATCCTCTCCCCCTTCTTCTAGCAGGCTTTACAATAACAAGTCGGAAATCTAGCAGTAAATTCCGAGGTTGAGAATGAAGCAAACTTTCACTGGCCTCGTTCGTGCTCTGACGGGCGCTGGGCTACCTAGCAGTATGTTGCTGTAGAGCCGGACAGGGTGAGAGGTCAACAGGAAGGGCTGACTGTGAGGTGACAGTAGACAATGGTCTGCTGAGTTAGCTCGCTGCCTTGCTTGCTCTACAGACGGCTGGGTGGAGCTATGTATTTTGTCCCTTCTCAATTGTTGCGTCCGAAATGGCTCCCTATTCCCTACTGTATGATGTGCAGTACACTACTCTGTAGGGAATAGGGTGCCATTTCGGATGCACGCCTCTCTCTGGATTGATTGCCCTGTCTCATGAAACCAGCGGATTACGTTTTGCTGAGTAGGACCCCGTACAGGATTCTAGTGTTATACAGATGGGAGGGATAGCCATGGGGGGGGACATTTACTAATGACAGCAGAGAGGGATGTTGCTGTCTGTTGCTGAGGCAGAATAACAGTGAAGGGGAAGGTGTTGCACTGTTTAATCATCCAGAAGATTGGTCTGACTCTAACTCTGCATCCGTGACAACGACCATAGGAGTTGACTATACAAGTCTACAGAACCAACTGATCTGGGGCCAGGCTATTTCCTCTTTGGTTTTGCAGCAACCTTGCAAGGGAGAGAGGCGTGGTCTTGAATGAGCCACATACTGTATGTTTATGCTGAATGGACTTCCTGTTCTTTCACTCCTCTCCTGCAAAACTTCTACTTTGTATTATGAATAGTCCTTGTGAACCACTCTCTTCTGCTGGCCAGGGGGCAGTCTGCCACAAAGACAACATTGTGGACAGAGTGTCTCTCAAACTCCTCTGTCTCTCTCTGAGACCAAAGTATTTTGGGTTCAGGCCTGAAATAATGAAGCCTGTCGGAGTCCCCCGCTTACCCCAATGTACCCAGTGTTCCCCACTGCTAGGCAGCACAGCCTTGGGCCTAATGAATGGGGCCCTCGAAAGAAGGACCATCCTGCCGTCCCATCTCAGAACGGCCGGGTTTGGCTCTGCTCTCTCTAGGATTAAAAAACACAGTGGGTGATTGAAGCAAAGCAGAGCCTTGTTCGATTGGGTGCACACATTGTGAGCAGACCAGGCATGCTGGGGGAATATTGGCACAGTGAAGACTAGAGTTTGGTGCTTGGCCAGAGGGCACTAGGTTTAAATCATCCCTAACACACACACCATCGCCATACTACACAGTAACACTCATAGTGGCAACATGTTTTAGTTTGTTCTGAAAATGGTGATCTAATCTTCTCTCTCCCTTTCTCTCAGATGCAAGTTCTTCAGTCTGACAGAGACCCCAGAGAACTACACGGTTGTCCTGGATGAAGAGGGATTTAAAGGTAAATGACTCCTCCTTGGTATCAACCAGAGAGGCACCACTTAACAAACCTCCACCCCCAGCCTATTCTCAGTCACACTCCCTTAACATCCTGAAGTCAACAACTTCAACGTCACATGTTTTTTTATGGCCGATTTTCTTTTGAGGCATTTTATTCCCAATGTCTGTATCTCACAGATGTAGTTGACATCACAGGCACATATTGCCTCCAGGCCTTCTCTATCTTTCTGTCTATTTTAAGAGGTGAAAGCTGGTGCAGAGAATCCACAAGGGGCTGCTTCTGACAAATGATTCCAACCAGAACAGTTCCCCTTCTGAAGGGGAATAGATCGAGAGAAGCAGAGCCTTGCAACACAATTAGACCCAACCAAATCATGAGAAAACAAAAAGATAACTACTTAACTATTTGCACATCATTACAACACTATGTAGACATGTCATTTGAAATGTCGTTATGCTTTTGGATCTTTTGGAAGTGTAATGTTTACTGTCATTCACTGCTGTGAATGAATACCATTAGTTTCCCAGCCTGGAAGTGTTGTTTTTCTTCATCCCCTGAAGTAATTGAAGTTCACTTCACACATTTTTTATTCAAACCAGGCGCATCCCTGAGAACACTGAATTGTTGCATGACAGTGCTCTTCTTATGTGGAATGAAATAGGCTCTATAGCAACTAATATAAAAACACATTGCTATATAAGATTAAATAACATAGCAACAAAATACACTGAACAAAGTGTTGGTTCCATATTTCATGAGCTGAAATAAATTATACCAGAAATGTTCCAAACACACAAAAAGCTTAATTCTGTCATTGTGTGCACAAATGTGTTTACATCCCTGTTAGTGAGCATTTCTCCTTTGCCAAGATAATCCATCTATCTGACAGGTGTAACGTATAAAGATCAGTACACAATTCCTGGAAGCTGAAAATGTCCCAGTTCTTCCGCGGCCTGCTTACTCACCAGACATGTCACCAATTGAGCTTGTTTGGGATGCTCTGGATCGACATGTACGACAGCGTGTTCCAGTTCCCGACAATATCCAGCAACTTCGCACAGCCATTGAAGAGGAGTGGCACAACATTCCACAGGCCACCATCAACCGCCTGATCAACTCTAAGCAAACGGAGATTTGTCATGCTGCATGAGGCAAATGTTGGTCACACCAGATACTGACTCCTATCCCTACTTTTTTTTGGTATCTGTGACCAACTGATGCATATCTGTATTCCCAGTCATGTGAAATCCATAGATTAGGGCTTAATGAATGTATTTAAATTGACTGATCTCCTTATATGAACTGTAACTCAGTAACATTTTTGAAATTGTTCCATGTTGCGTTTATTTCAATTTATTTCGGCAAACAATGATTTGTTAAATCCAGTACAATGCATCTGCTAGTGCACAATCACCTTTTGAAATACAGTGAAATACACATCTCAGTATACAACCCAATATCCGAGTGCACTTTCTTCCCAGTTCCTATACTTCCTGTATAAATCAAATATTACATGAAAAGTTTGAGAGCTCACACCTGCTTCCCAAGTAGCTGCTGGGCTATCTGTTGTTGATGGCCTGTTTGGGGAAGGGGTGAGGACTGATCAGTGTCCTGTCTGGGTCAGTTATGGCCCTCTAGACCCTGTAGGGAATAGGACCTGGTTGAACCCTCCTTGACCCCTTCTCAGACCATAAACACACACACGCGGGGCCTCCCGGGTGGCGCAGTGGTTAAGGGCGCTGTACTGCAGCGCCAGCTGTGCCATCAGAGTCCTGGGTTTGCGCCCAGGCTCTGTCGTAACCGGCCGCGACCGGGAGGTCCGTGGGGCGACGCACAATTGGCCTAGCGTCGCCCGGGTTAGGGAGGGCTTGGTCGGTAGGGGTGTCCTTGTCTCATCGCGCACCAGCGACTCCTGTGGCGGGCTGGGCGCAGTGTACGCTAGCCAAGGTGGCCAGGTGCACGGTGTTTCCTCCGGCGCATTGGTGCGGCTGGCTTCCGGGTTGGATGTGTGCTGTGTTAAAGAAGCAGCGGCTTGGTTGGTTGTGTATTGGAGGACGCATGACTTTCAACCTTCGTCTCTCCCGAGCCCGTACGGGAGTTGTAGCGATGAGACAAGATAGTAGCTACTACAACAATTGGATACTACGAAATTGGGGAGAAAAAAGGGGTAAAATTTAAAAAAAATAATAATAATAAATAAATAAATAAACACACACACGCTGTTAAGAAGTGGCTTACTCTCCCCAAATCTTAGACTGACTTTAGATCAGTCTCTGGGGGCACTTCATCCTACTCCCAACATACTGTAGGGACCATAGTGGGGATGGTGGAGAGTGGATGATGCCATTATTTACCCCCCCCCCTCCCCCCCGAAGGAAGTGGATGGCAGTGGGGGTGGGGTCCAATCAGAGGAAATTACTTAAAATCGCTGTGTAGACATAAGGTCAGGTTTGGAAAGTAGCAACTTTAAATAATTCAAACATTTAAGGGGTGGATCAGCTTAATATCGCGGAAAGAATATCGGTTCCATCAATGTAATTGTCTGCATCGTTTCCAATCCCCCATATATTTCTTTGGTAAATATGTATATATACATACACGCATGCATACATCTACACATATATACATACACATACCTATATAGACATACATACTTTTTAAAAGAATATACCTTTATTATTATTCCCCGCAAACCCTACCGCCGATCCCCCAATTGGAGTAAACTAATAAACACTTCGGCTTTTACATTCAATTTATACATCTTATACACATTTTACAGATACAGTCTATTTTACAATAGTTCTCTCTTGTTTGTTTTTTAGTCCTTCCTCTATTTCTGATGTCCATCCAGTTTGATTTCTATTTGTAACTGTGATATTTCACAAAAGTTCTGAACCTGTATACATTTTACAGACCCCGTATGTTTTACATGGTTTATCTTGCTATTAGTCCCACCCTTCTGTTCCCTTCAACCCCTCCCATCTGTCTCTCAACATCATCCATTTTGGATTTCTATTTGCCATATATTTTTCAACTGTGCTGTGATGCTTCACAAACGAATTGAACCTTTCTATTCTCATAGCTTCTACCAATTGTAAATTAAAAATACAAATTTTTGCTCAAATAATTATAATATTAATGATTGATTGACTATGATTTTTCAAATCACCCAGTATTGCTATCTGCATCGTTAGTTCTAGTCAAATGTTACAATTCTTCAGCCATTCCTGGACCTGTGACCAAAAATGAGCTACATATGGACAGTACCAAATAAATGATCTAATGACTCTGCTTCCTCACAGTAGAATCTGCAGAGCTGGGAAGATTGTATCCCCCATATATACAGTGCCTTGTGAAAGTATTCGGCCCCCTTGAACTTTGCAACCTTTTGCCACATTTCAGGCTTCAAACATAAAGATATAAAACTGTATTTTTTTGTGGAGAATCAACAACAAGTGGGACACAATCATGAAGTGGAACAACATTTATTTGATATTTCAAACTTTTTTAACAAATCAAAAACTGAAAAATTGGGCGTGCAAAATTATTCAGCCCCCTTAAGTTAATACTTTGTAGCGCCACCTTTTGCTGCGATTACAGCTGTAAGTCGCTTGGGGTATGTCTCTATCAGTTTTGCACATCGAGAGACTGAAATTTTTTCCCATTCCTCCTTGCAAAACAGCTCGAGCTCAGTGAGGTTGGATGGAGAGCATTTGTGAACAGCAGTTTTCAGTTCTTTCCACAGATTCTCGATTGGATTCAGGTCTGGACTTTGACTTGGCCATTCTAACACCTGGATATGTTTATTTTTGAACCATTCCATTGTAGATTTTGCTTTATGTTTTGGATCATTGTCTTGTTGGAAGACAAATCTCCGTCCCAGTCTCTGGTCTTTTGCAGACTCCATCAGGTTTTCTTCCAGAATGGTCCTGTATTTGGCTCCATCCATCTTCCCATCAATTTTACCCATCTTCCCTGTCCCTGCTGAAGAAAAGCAGGCCCAAACCATGATGCTTCCACCACCATGTTTGACAGTGGGGATGGTGTGTTCAGGGTGATGAGCTGTGTTGCTTTTACGCCAAACATAACGTTTTGCATTGTTGCCAAAAAGTTCAATTTTGGTTTCATCTGACCAGAGCACCTTCTTCCACATGTTTGGTGTGTCTCCCAGGTGGCTTGTGGCAAACTTTAAACAACACTTTTTATGGATATCTTTAAGAAATGGCTTTCTTCTTGCCACTCTTCCATAAAGGCCAGATTTGTGCAATATACGACTGATTGTTGTCCTATGGACAGAGTCTCCCACCTCAGATGTAGATCTCTGCAGTTCATCCAGAGTGATCATGGGCCTCTTGGCTGCATCTCTGATCAGTCTTCTCCTTGTATGAGCTGAAAGTTTAGAGGGACGGTAAGGTCTTGGTAGATTTGCAGTGGTCTGATACTCCTTCCATTTCAATATTATCGCTTGCACAGTGCTCCTTGGGATGTTGAAAGCTTGGGAAATCTTTTTGTATCCAAATCCGGCTTTAAACTTCTTCACAACAGTATCTCGGACCTGCCTGGTGTGTTCCTTGTTCTTCATGATGCTCTCTGCGCTTTTAACGGACCTCTGAGACTATCACAGTGCAGGTGCATTTATACGGAGACTTGATTACACACAGGTGGATTGTATTTATCATCATTAGTCTTTTAGGTCAACATTGGATCATTCAGAGATCCTCACTGAACTTCTGGAGAGAGTTTGCTGCACTGAAAGTAAAGGGGCTGAATAATTTTGCACGCCTAATCTTTCAGTTTTTGAATTGTTAAAAAAGTTTGAAATATAAAATAAATGTCGTTCCACATTCATGATTGTGTCCCACTTGTTGTTGATTCTTCACAAAAAAATAGTTTTATATCTTTATGTTTGAAGCCTGAAATGTGGCAAAAGGTCGCAAAGTTTAAGGGGCCGAATACTTTCGCAAGGCACTGTATATAACATTCTATTGGTTGCAAGAATTTTGTATAGTAATTTAAATTGAAAAATTTGAAGTTTTGCATCCGGCGTTGTTTTGCGTATCAATTCAATTCTTCCCAACTATTTTGCAATTTATATGGCACAGCTGTCAGTTTTTTGGTCCTTAAATTAAATTGGGAGATGTTTTTATTTATCACACTTTTCTTTAACCATTTATGTTCTTTAATACAGAGCCGACATACAAGTTCTTTACTTTTTTTGTGCTGCAATTAATTAACTAGTGCTGCAATAATTAACTAGTGCTGCAATTAACTAGTGCTGCAATTAATTAACTAGTGCTGTAATTAATTAACTAGTGCTGCAATTAATTAACTAGTGCTGCAATTAATTGGTTGTAATTTTGGCTAGAGCAGACAGATGTCTGTGTTAGCTGCATGTGTGACATAACTCCACCAGTCCTATTTATGATATAATTCACTAAAATTATACCTTTTTTAAACATTTCTTTGAAAAATAGTTTTTTTAATCAATTAGTATATTTGAATTTAACCACAATATTTGTTGTATTATTTGTTCTGTCTTTTCAGGTGGATTTAAACTGAAATTGCAACCAACTTGCTAAGGCCTGTTTAAAAAAGAAAGATATTTTGGAGATTATTTCCTTTTCAAACAACCGAAAGTGGGCCGGTGTAATCTGAATAAAGGGGAAAAGGCCATTCTTGAACATAGAATGAGACATTCGTACCAATTTACTAGAAAACCAGTTTGGATTTAAGTTTAACTTTTGTATGACCGATGCCTTTAGTGAGAGGTCTAATGCTTTAATATTTAATCATTTCTGCCCTCTGAATTCATATTTGTTATATAATTAGGCCCTTTTAATTTAATCTGGCTTGCCGTTCCAAATAAAATTGAATATTTTATGTTCATATAATTTAAAAAGCAGGAAAGTAACAACTTTGCATTGGGCCTGTATGTACGATTGCTTTTAGAAAGAAGGCCTAACTTTACTGTGGGTTTTCTGTTCAATACAGTATAGATCACTAGTGGATAGTCTTTGTTGGAGTGAAGTGGTGTGTGTGTGTTCTGACATTACCTAACCCCCCCTCTCCCCCCTGCAGAGCTGCAGCCCTCGGAGCATCTACTGGTCGAAAGTTCCGTGTGGCTGCCACTCAACGTGGTCTCCAACGGCAACTCTTCCAGCAGCTCGCAGGCAGTGGGCGTGACCAAAATCGCTAAGTCTGTCATCGCCCCATTGGCCCAGCAGCACGTGTCAGTCTTCATGCTCTCGACCTATCAGACGGACTTCATCCTGGTGAGTCCCCTGTCTCTGTGACCCCTCCAGTTATTACCTGCTGGGGCTTATTGGGTTGTCTGATGTGATTCTTTATCATTGTTTTTCAACGTAATAGGTCTACATTTCTCTCTGAACATTCTGTAACGTTACTCCCCCCTAAACGTGCCTTCTTGATGAGTAAATCATTTATTTTTGATTTTTTATTGGTTCTCTCTAATACCTCATAACTAGCTACCAAGCCATTTTAGGCTATTAATCAAGTTTGAGTAGCTTGTCTAATTATCTTAGCTGGCATGCCTGCTGACAAGATTGCTAGACTTTAGAAAAGCCAAGCAATAACTATATACTGAATAAGACTCGCATTCCTTTCAATATTTTACCCAGATTTTAGCAGAGATGCAGATAAGCATATTTGGTTCCTTTAAAAAATAACCATCAGTCAGGAGGATACAGACAGCTCGAGAGGTATGCTTAAATATGCAGAAAAATAAACAGACTTTTTACATAGAGCCATAATCATTATGCTTAATTCTATTGCAGGAATAAGCTGTTTCAGGTGTTTGAAAAAATGCTAAGTTCTCAAACTCAAATCTGCCATCCTCACTTACTTTGTGTCCCCTCAAATCCTTGTCAAAAAAGAGCATTTCCCACAATGGTGGGAGCAGTGGGTCAAAGTGTTGCATGTTACGGAAGACGCCGATGATAAGTTGTGATGAAGTAGGTATAGCTTTGCAAAGCAGTTGCATTTGTCCCACTCCAAACGTAAGATAAATGTTATAAGTACAAATAGGCCACTAGTCCATTTGAAGTAATAGAAGTGACTACAATGTAGCTTTTTAAAAATTCTCTCTCTCAATGTCACTGACTGTATGTTGTCCGCTTACTTTAGGTGAGGGAGAAGGACCTGGTTGTAGTTATTAATACTGTCTTACTGTAGGTGAAGGAGAAGGACCTGGTTGTAGTTATTAATAATGTCTTACTGTAGGTGAGGGAGAAGGACCTGGTTGTAGTTATTAATACTGTCTTACTGTAGGTGAGGGAGAAGGACCTGGTTGTAGTTATTAATACTGTCTTACTGTAGGTGAGGGAGAAGGACCTGGTTGTAGTTATTAATAATGTCTTACTGTAGGTGAGGGAGAAGGACCTGGCTGTTGTTATTAATACTGTCTTACTGTAGGTGAGGGAGAAGGACCTGGTTGTAGTTATTAATACTGTCTTACTGTAGGTGAGGGAGAAGGACCTGGTTGTAGTTATTAATACTGTCTTACTGTAGGTGAGGGAGAAGGACCTGGTTGTAGTTATTAATACTGTCTTACTGTAGGTGAGGGAGAAGGACCTGGCTGTAGTTATTAATACTGTCTTACTGTAGGTGAGGGAGAAGGACCTGGTTGTAGTTATTAATACTGTCTTACTGTAGGTGAGGGAGAAGGACCTGGTTGTAGTTATTAATACTGTCTTACTGTAGGTGAGGGAGAAAGACCTGGCTGTTGTTATTAATACTGTCTTACTGTAGGTGAGGGAGAAGAACCTGGCTGTCGTTATTAATAGTGTCTTACTGTAGGTGAGGGAGAAGGACCTGGCTGTCGTTATTAACACTCTGGAGGAAGAGTTCAACATCTACAGAGAGGTGGGGGGAGAGTACTCTGCTGTTCTCAGCCAAGATGTCCACAATGGCTTCCAGAAGAACGGCAAAGAAGGTACGTCGCAGCAGAGAGAGGGGAGGGGAGGGGGGGTGAGACTGAATGTATTGGAGGGAGTCACAGAAAGGGACAGACATAGAGAAACGATATTATCAGTCTGTGCTCTTTTTTTGAAGGGAACTATGGGTAACAGAATAGCCATGTTTTACAATAAAATCCCCCCACATGATAAAGTGAAGACATGCTTGTACTCTATAACACTACTTCTCACTGTCCCAGTGCTATAGGTTATTTCAGGTTGGGTTCAGGTTCTATACTATTATTCCCCTTCTGTTTCATATCCAGCCCCCCAGCTGACAGTGCACCCTTTGCTGATACCTCAGAACCAGTTCTGTGTGATGAGTCTGGACCCAGACACTCTGCCTGCCATCGCAACAACACTCATCGACGTTCTCTTCTACTCCAACAGGTGAGCTCTGCTCCGCGCAAAACCCTTGTCCCTTTTGTTGCCTTACCAGTTCAAGTCAAGATGGCTGCCGTGTGAAATCCTTACTTGGGGTAATGGTTCTGCCATATTTTTGTAAAAAAAAACAAGTTGTTTTAAGATGGCACATAAGTGGTCTTATTCTGAGTCTGTGGTGTAAAATGATTTTCTTCCTCAGTCCTAAAGAGGGTGCTCTTCCCAGCCAGGACCTGGACTGTATCAAGTTCTTTTCCTTCTCTCTGATCGATGGCTACGTCTCTCTGGTCATGGACACAGAGGCACAAAGACAGTAAGACTCATCTCCTCTCACCTCTCTTACATCTGAGCTGACTTAAAGTTTCACTTTGTGGGTGGCCTATCGGTTAGAGCGTTGGGCCAGTAACCAAAAGGTTGCTAATTAGAATCCTTGAGCCAAGACGGTAAAAAATCTCTGTGCCCTTCAGCAAAGCACTTAACCCTAATTGCTCCAGGGTCCCCATTGATAATGGCTGACCCTGGCCGTGACCCCACTCTCTGAGGGTCTTAAGATATGCAAAACCAAACTCCCCCTATCTCAATTTCACACATGCGTATAATACACACAAGAAATAGGACATATAAGCACCCACCTAATTATTATTTTTAATATTTTTTTCTTAGCAGTCAAACTGCCGACGTGTTCACGTCATGTGACATGCACACGTCATTGCAATAGTATTTGGAAGATGAATACACAACGCAGAGTTTGAGAGGACAAAAAATTAGAGTACCAATGGTCAATAGCTAATTGTAAGTAGAATTTGGGTTTCAGTTCAACATCTGTGGAATGTCACTCCTGAACTCAGAGCAACGTGTTCTACGTGGGCCACGTTTTCATTGGTCTGTACATTGAGTCTGGAGTGGGATACTTGTTATTTGGCCATTGGCCAAGTTGTCCTGCAAGGACTTCTGATTGGTCAACCCCAGGCTAGGGTGGGGGGTTATAAGTGGCATCCTGTCCTTTGTTCTGGGGGGAAATGCTGAGGACAGGGGGAGACTGAACATCTGACTCCCAGCATAACATCTTGATTTGTCCTCTCTGAATAAACCTATTTTTCTCCCCCTGATTTGCTTTGGAGTTTGTTTTATTGAAGGATAGTAATACATTGCTAACATCATTTAGACGTTGTTTACACGTGACACTTGTTATGTGTCAGTTTATTATTTCATATCAGACAATGAACATGAAATGTCCATCTTATACAATGAAAAAATCTTATAAGACTATGCTTAGCATGACTGTAAAATAGTACATTTAGCTAAAATAGGCATATCACAAAGAACAGTAACAACTTATTTTATGGTATATAAAAAAAAAGATTAGGCTAGTTAATATGCAGCCGGCACTCCTGGATCTAGGCCTAAAGTGCCATCGCAAAGTATGCAGACCCTTTTTTTGTTATTATTCCACATTTTGTTACATTACAGCCTCATTCTAAAATGGATTACTTAAAAAAATATATAATAATTGAGGAACATGCTGTAATGTAACAATATGGGAAAAGGGAAGGGGTCTGAATACTTTCCAAATACACTGTATTTCAAAAATAAAAATGGACAGTGCCCAGTGCGGAAAGTTGATTAGGCCAATTTACTAAAAGCTTTGTTGGAGCCATTTTTAAGTAGGGTAGTCTTACCTGTTTGACAGACCCAATTATGCTATATTGGTCGTTATTTCCTCCAATAGGGAGTCTCCCCAGATCTTTTCAAATGTCCCCCCGTAACCCCAGTTTACCTGACTGTGCAGCAGCTTTTCTCCAGTTTACCTGACAGTGCAGCAGCTTTTCTCCAGTTTACCTGACAGTGCAGCAGCTTTTCTCCAGTGTACCTGACAGTGCAGCAGCTTTTCTCCAGTTTACCTGACAGTGCAGCAGCTTTTCTCCAGTTTACCTGACAGCACAGCAGCTTTTCTCCAGTTTACCTGACAGTGCAGCAGCTTTTCTCCAGTTTACCTGACAGTGCAGCAGCTTTTCTCCAGTGTACCTGACAGTGCAGCAGCTTTTCTCCAGTTTACCTGACAGTGCAGCAGCTTTTCTCCAGTTTACCTGACAGTGCAGCAGCTTTTCTCCAGGTTACCTGACAGTGCAGCAGCTTTTCTCCAGTTTACCTGACAGTGCAGCAGCTTTTCTCCAGTGTACCTGACAGTGCAGCAGCTTTTCTCCAGTTTATCTGACAGTGCAGCAGCTTTTCTCCAGTTTACCTGACAGTGCAGCAGCTTTTCTCCAGTTTACCTGACAGTGCAGCAGCTTTTCTCCAGTTTACCTGACAGCGCAGCAGCTTTTCTCCAGTTTACCTGACAGCGCAGCAGCTTTTCTCCAGTTTACCTGACAGTGCAGCAGCGCAGCAGCTTTTCTCCAGTGTACCTGACAGTGCAGCAGCTTTTCTCCAGTTTACCTGACAGTGCAGCAGCTTTTCTCCAGTTTACCTGACAGCGCAGCAGCTTTTCTCCAGTTTACCTGACAGCGCAGCAGCTTTTCTCCAGTTTACCTGACAGCGCAGCAGCTTTTCTCCAGTTTACCTGACAGCACAGCAGCTTTTCTCCAGTTTACCTGACAGCGCAGCAGCTTTTCTCCAGTTTACCTGACAGTGCAGCAGCTTTTCTCCAGTTTACCTGACAGCGCAGCAGCTTTTCTCCAGTTTACCTGACAGTGCAGCAGCTTTTCTCCAGTTTACCTGACAGTGCAGCAGCTTTTCTCCAGTGTACCTGACAGTGCAGCAGCTTTTCTCCAGTTTACCTGACAGTGCAGCAGCTTTTCTCCAGTTTACCTGACAGCGCAGCAGCTTTTCTCCAGTTTACCTGACAGCGCAGCAGATTTTCTCCAGTTTACCTGACAGCGCCGCAGCTTTTCTCCAGTTTACCTGACAGCGCAGCAGCTTTTCTCCAGTTTACCTGACAGCGCAGCAGCTTTTCTCCAGTTTACCTGACAGTGCAGCAGCTTTTCTCCAGTTTACCTGACAGCGCCGCAGCTTTTCTCCAGTTTACCTGACAGCGCCGCAGCTTTTCTCCAGTTTACCTGACAGCGCCGCAGCTTTTCTCCAGTTTACCTGACAGCGCAGCAGCTTTTCTCCAGTTTACCTGACAGTGCAGCAGCTTTTCTTTTCCAGTGGGTTTTGTCTGTATTCCACCGTATCTAGTGTTTTATGAAATTGCAACTGTCAGCTTCTGAATTCCTATGTGATAGGGTCGAGTCTCTAGATTCCCTTGCTGAGCTCCTATGTGATAGGGTCGAGTCTCTAGATTCCCTTGCTGAGCTCCTATGTGATAGGGTCGAGTCTCTAGATTCCCTTGCTGAGCTCTTACGTATCTGGGGGAAAAATTAAATGGTTCTCATGGGCAATTTTAAACTGGGACTGGTTATCGCCAAACTCCAACGCCATATAAGGGCTATGCAATACGTTGAATTTCACCCAGCTGATAAAGGCAGGTACAAGGCTGAACCCTAAAGACCTCTCTAAATCAACGCTAATTGATATTATCCTAACTAATAACCTGCGTAAGTACCCAGACATCTGTATCTGCCTAAACAATGTGCGTGTGCAAGGCACAATAAAATCCCCAAATTACCCCCTCAGGTAATAAAGGGAATGTCGAGCAGTTTTGTGAACAGGCTTTCCTGAATGAACTTTCTGCATGTGACTGGGAAAAGATTTACATTCCTTCCAGACATTGAGATGGCGTACTCCTAAACTCGGCAAAAAATGAAACGTCCTCTCACTGTCAACTGTGTTTATTTTCAGCAAACTTAACATGTGTAAATATTTGTATGAACATAACAAGATTCAACAACTGAGACACAAACTGAACTAACGGAAATTGAATAATGTGTCCCTGAACAAAAGGGGGGGGGGGGGGGGGTCAAAATCAAAACTAAAAACTAAAACTAACAGTCAGTATCTGGTGTGGCCACCAGCTGCATTAAGTACTGTAGTGCATCTCCACCTCGTGGACTGCACCAGATTTGCCAGTTCTTGCTGTGAGATGTTACCCTACTCTTCCACCTAGGCACCTGCAAGTTTCTGGACATTTCTGGGGGGAATGGCCCTAGCCCTCACCCTCTGATCCAACAGGTCCCAGACGTGCTCAATGGGATTGAGATCCGGGCTCTTCGCTGGCCATGGCAGAACATTGACATTCCTGTCTTGCAGGAAATCACACACAGAACGAGCAGTATGGCTGGTGGCATTGTCATGCTGGAGGGTCATGTCAGGATGAGCCTGCAGGAAGGGTACCACATGAGGGAGGAGGATGTCTTATCTGTAACGCACAGCGTTGAGATTGCCTGCAATGACAACGAGCTCAGTCCGATGATGCTGTGACACAACTCCCCATACCATGACGGACCCTCCACCTCCAAATTGATGCAGGCAGCATGCCTAAGGCACATTCACACAGATGAGCAGGGACCATGGGCATCTTTCTTTTGGTGTTTTTCAGAGTCCGTAGAAAGGCCTTTTTAGTGTCCTAAGTTTTCATAACTGTGACCTTTAATTGCCTACCATCTGTAAGCTGTTAGTGTCTTAACGACCGTTCCACAGGTGCGCGTTCATTAATTGTTTATAGTTCAATGAACAAGCATGAGAAACAGTGTTTAAACTCTTTACAATGATGATCTGTGAAGTTAATTAGTAAAATACCAAATATCTTTGAAAGACAGGGTCCTGAAAAGGGGACGTTTCTTTTTTTGCTGAGTTTATTTCCATAAGCTTTTGTGAACTAGAAATAACCTGACATTAAACTGTATTTTCGAAAGGTCTCCGGTCACCAAAAGGCAACATTAAACATTCACACGCTATTGGGGACCTATTTCATTTTTATTTTGTATTCTTACTGGTCCAGTTTTACGATTTCCATCTTAAAAACTCTCCTTCACCCTGGTGTGAAGGAGCGCAATGGCAGAGCAGACCGTGTACATGCCAATGGAGTAACCTATACTCATATATTCTTCACAACATCTAAACGGATTGGCTTCCCTTCTCCAAAACTCTCCCTACTGAACTAAGAAGTGAGCGAACACACTATACAGCGCAAAGCCCACCTCATGATCTCCTGTCCTGCCTTCTAGTCCACACTGTTTTGATCTTCCTAAAAGTCCTCGCCTCCAGTCCTAAAAGTCCTCGCCTCCGGTCCTAAAAGTCCTCGCCTCCGGTCCTAAAAGTCCTCGCCTCCGGTCCTAAAAGTCCTCGCCTCCGGTCCTAAAAGTCCTCGCCTCCGGTCCTAAAAGTCCTCGCTTTGTGAGAGAAGCAGACATGAAAGAGAACTTTAGCCTACCGATGTCAACTAGATTTTTCATTTATAACATTATGGTGAGTAAGGCTTCAATTCGTATTCTAGAGTAACAAGTAGGCTAATGACGAGAAGCTTCATGTATCCAATTTTTGTTGACTAACAAATAGCCTACCAAATGGCATAAATTATCAGCAGAAACATATCAAAAGAACAATAGAAATGAAATGTTTCAAGTTGTCACATGCACAAGTACAGTGAAATGCCTTTCTTGCAAGCACTAAACATAACAATGTAGTAATCAATAACAATGTAATACAAAAAATAACTTGTGGCCTAGTGCTTATTTGACTCTATGCACCTTCCTTTATTTGAAAGGATTTGACGATGGTTAGTTTGAGACTTAGAGGAAAACAGTGCAACGGGTAATGATAGGCCTACACAGTTGAAGACATGACGCACGGGCCCCAAGGACTATAAGCAAAGTAGCAAAGTTGATGGATACCTTCGAGACAGTGGATTGATGCATGTTGTATATATTACTATTGTTATTAAAAATGTGCCTGCAGTGCCATATAAGACATGCCAAACTCACAGAGGGCCGAGTGTCTGTGGGTTTACGCTCCTCCTTTGTACTTCATTGAGGAATTAAGGTCACTGGTTAGTAAGGAACTCTCCTCACCTGGTTGTCTGGGTCTGAATTGAAAGGAAAAAACAAAAACCAGCAGACACTAGGCCCTCCATTGAATGAGTTTGAAACCCCTGATGAAAGAGGACACTTCTTTTGAGCCTAAAATAAAGAAAATAGAATAAAGAAATATGTAGACCCTCCCGCAGTTGAGACTTTACGGTATTATAATAGCACTATGGCTCCAGGCTATTTTTTTAAGAGTCAGGCGTCACACAGACGTTAGTCAGGTGTTCAATGGTAGGCGATAGCCAGATGGTGGTGCTGTTGCTCCTCCTGAATTCTGGCCTGTGATACATGGTAGCAGCAATGACCAACACTGTGTATGTGTGTATGTGTATGTGTGTGTGTGTGTGTGTGTGTGTTCTAGGTTCCCTGCTTGACCAACTGTGTGTGTGTGTGTGTGTGTGTGTGTGTGTGTGTGTGTGTGTGTGTGTGTGTGTGTGTGTGTGTGTGTGTGTGTGTGTGTGTGTATTCTAGGTTCCCTGCTTGACCAACACTGTGTATGTGTGTGTGTGTGTTCTAGGTTCCCTGCTGATCTTCTCTTCACGAGTTCCTCCAGGGAGCTGTGGAGGATGGTGCGCATTGGGGGACAGCCTCTGGGTTTCGGTAAACTACCTTTTAATCATGCCCAACTCTAACGTGGGTAGGCTGACACTGATACTACAAATACTTCATTGTTGATCTCTCCATCTCTCTTCTCTTCTCCAGACGAGTGTGGCATTGTTGCCCAGATATCCCAGCCCTTAGCCGACAACGACATCTCAGCCTATTATATCAGCACCTTCAGCTTCGACCATGCCCTGGTGAGCAAGCCTTTAGCTGCTGATGTGACAGCCACTGGCACCCAGCTTTACACTACAGAACATGGAGTACAGAACTTTAGAAGAGGGTATGTTCTGATTCTGACCAACAGAGGGCACTCTTCACCCCTGGATAAAGGGTAGCGTGTAGTATAATGACTGTGATAGTTATTTTATCCAAGAATACAGTAGCAGGTGTTTGCAACAGGGCTTATAAACATCACAAGAATGTCAGCAGCGCTATCAGATGACAGAATGAACGTTTGATTTGTCAGAGGATGCTAAATCAACCGCTTCCTGTGGACTTTCCAGCTTTTGTTGGTCTGACGTGTCTTCTGCACTATCTGCATAGTTGACACCTGAATGACACTGATAGTTTGACGTGAGATACCTGACTGAGAGATAAGCTGTCAGTCAGAATACTTCTCATGCTGAAGACAATCAGATTATAAATGGAAAACCATCCACATTGCGGAACCTGACATATTGCTTCCGGACAAGCTAAACAAACACATTCTTCGCCCACTTTGAGGATAACACAGTGCCACCGACGCGGGCCGCTCCCGCTGTAAGCTCTAGTTCTCCATGGCCGACGTGAGTAAGACGTTTAAGCGTGTTAACCCCCTCAAGGCTGCCTGCCCAGATGGCATCCCTAGCCGCGTCCTCAGAGCATGTGCAGACCTGCTGGCTGGAGTGTTTACGGACATATTCAATCTCTCCCTATCACAGTCTGCTCTCCACACTTGGTTCAAGATGTCCACCATTGTTTCTGTACCCAAGAAAGCAAAAGTAACTGACCTAAATGACTATCGCTCCGTCACTTCTGTCATGAAGTGCTTTGAGAGGCTAGGTAAGGATCATATCACCTTAGCTGTCACCCACTGCAATTTCCATATCCCCCCCAATACATCCACGGATGATGCCATCACACTGCACACTGTCATATCCTATCTGGACGAGGAATACCTATGTAAGAATGCTGTTCATTGACTACAGCTCAGCCTTCAACATAGGGCTGTGGCGGTCATTACATTTTGTCAGTCGGGATTGTCAAGCAAATAACTGCCGGTCTCAAGGTAATTGACTGTTAATTACGTGAACACATTTAGCCTACAAGCCACAGATGCAGACCTTTGGAACATCTACATTTTAAAAAGTATAATAAATCAATTTAATATACGCCATCACAATACATCCATTATTTATTTTGGCTCATAGAAACATGATATGAAGGGACAGAATATCCAGAAGGCCAGAATAGCATACTCTGAGATGTCAGTATGTCAGGCCCCAATATGGCTATGGGCTACACTAGTTAATTTAGCAGAGAAGATATGCCTAAAATTATGTGGCATTATTTGATA
Source organism: Oncorhynchus clarkii lewisi (assembly GCF_045791955.1). Classification (NCBI taxonomy): domain Eukaryota; kingdom Metazoa; phylum Chordata; class Actinopteri; order Salmoniformes; family Salmonidae; genus Oncorhynchus; species Oncorhynchus clarkii. The sequence goes on along the minus strand of NC_092176.1, from coordinate 35,559,358 downwards.
GTATGAACAATACAATTGAACTGAATAAAATAGAAAGGATATTTTCTCCAAACGGTTTGAGAGAGTGCGCACATGCCGCTATTCTGTGTTGAGCGGTGAACAAAGAAACAGGAATCTGCAAAATCTAGAGTTGTGTTTGCAACTTTAGTTGTGATGCAAATGTTGAGCTATATGTTAAAAAGTTTTATACATTCTAAGGCTGCATAATGCAACTAATGATGATTTTGAAAAAAGTTGCATGAAAGGCATGAACTCTGCTTAGTTTTTTGTGCAGGCTGCACACACTTCATCAGTCTCTCATGCACAATTTGACAAGCACTTGATAATCTTCTAACCAGGCTTCCAGCGTAATGCCATCTAATAAATCCATGCCTTTTGTAGCCAAAGTGGCTGTTGTGCCCTGGGGCTGAATATTTTAATTCCCTTCTCCCAGCTGCCGTGCTCTGAAGCACCTCTCCCTCACATGGCTCGCTCAGATATCTAAATTCTTATTAGCCAATGTCCGTCACGTGATCGGGTCCTTCTCACAGGCATCTCATCTAAAAAAGTAGGCTACAAGTGAGTACCGATAGATCGGGACGCATCTGCGCACGTCCTTGTTATTGAAAATGTTAGAAGAACTGTCCACATTTAACCTTCAACAAGATGAGTAGGCCTAACGAACATCAAAAGCACTAGCATATGTCAATCCATTCTCCTCCATTAGTACAAAAGTTGACCTACTCTAAAAGGTGTCCTTCTGTGCAATTAACAAATATTCCAAATATAGTCTGGGACAGTTGTGGGATGTGATAGATCCCAAATTAATACAACCACACGCATTAAATAAAACACTTTTAAAAGTAATGAGGCTGATGCAACACGTTTAGCTTAAAATGTTGATAAACTATTAGGCTATTTCTTTATATTTATCAGCGCAGCAATGTGCACATAGCAGTTGGCTATAAGCGCAAATATTGAAAAATGCAATTAACTAATGACCATCAGCAGCATCAGAGCTTGAAGAAGCCTAGTTACCATGACTAAACGGTCACGTGGAATTTGACTGCGGTCATGACTGGTGACCTCCGGTGTGGCGGTAATACTGTCACCGTAACAGCCCCACTTCAGCACCATAGTACCCTCCAAGCTCATCATTAAGCTCGGGACCCCCAGTCTGAACCCTGTCCTGTGCAACTGGGTCTTCCTGATGGGCCACCCCCCAGGCCACCCCCCTCAACACAGGGGCCCCACAAGGATGTGTGCTCAGCCCCCTCCTGTACTCCCTGTTCATCCATGACTGCGTGGCCACACACGCCTCCAACTCAACCATCAAGTTTGCAGACAACACAACAGCGGTAGGCCTGATTACCAACAACGACGAGACTACAGGGAGGAGGTGAGAGCTTTGGCAGAGTGGTGCCAGGAAAATAACCTCTCCCTCAACGTCAACAAAATGAGGAGCTGATCTTGGACTTCAGGAGACAGCAGAGGGAACTCGCCTCCATCCAAATTGAAGGGCCACAGTAGAGAAGGGGAAAAGCTTCAAGTTCCTTGTCGTACACATCGCTGACAATCTAAAATGGTCCACCCACGCTGACCGCGTGGTGAAGAAAGCGCAACAGCACCTCTTCAACCTCAGGAGGCTGAAGAAATTTGTCTTGGCCCCTAAGACTCTCTTTACAGATGCACCATTGAGAGTGTCCTGTTTGACGGTATCACCGCCTGGTACTGCACCATTGTAACCGCAGGGCTCTCCTGCGGGGGTAACATGCCTGCCCTCCAGGACATCTACAGCACCCGGTGTCACAGGAAGGCCAAGAAGATCATCAAGACCTCAGCCACCCGAGCCACAGTCTGTTCACCCCACTATCATCCAGAAGGAGAGGTCAGTACAGCTGCATCAAAGCTGGGACCGAGAGAAGGAAAAACAGCTTCCAGCTTAAATAGTCATCACTAGCCAGCCTCCACCCAGTACCCTGCCCTGAACTTAGTCACTGTCACTAACAGGCTACCGCCTGGTTACTCAACTCTGCACCTTAGAGGCTACTGCCTATGTACATAGACATGAAACACTGCTCACTTTAATAATGGAACACTGCTCACTTTAATAATGGTTACATACTGTTTTTCCCATTTCACATGTACAGTTGAAGTCGGAAGTTTACATGCACTTAGGTTGGAGTCATTAACTCGTTTTTTAACCACTCCACAAATGTCTTGTTAACAAACTATAGTTTTGGCAAGTCAGTTAGGACATCTACTTTGTGCATGACACAGGTAATTTTTCCAACAATTGTTTAGACAGATTATTTCACTTTATAATGAACTGTATCACAATTCCAGTGGCTCAGAAGTTTAAATACACTAAGTTGACTGTACACACACACACACACACACACACACACACACACACACACACCATCCCTAAATCTGTAAACAAGGGCACCCTCATAGACGTCATCCTGACCAACTGGCCCTCCAAATACACCTCCGCTGTCTTCAACCAGGATCTCAGCGATCACTGCCTCATTGCCTGTATCCGCTACGGATCCGCAGTCAAACGACCACCCCTCATCACTGTTAAACACTCCCTAAAACACTTCTGTGAGCAGGCCTTTCTAATCGACCTGGCCCGGGTATCCTGGAAGGACATTGACCTCATCCCGTCAGTTGAGGATGCCTGGTCATTCCTTAAAAGTAACTTCCTCCCCATTTTAGATAAGCATGCTCCGTTCAAAAAATGCAGAACTAAGAACAGATATAGCCCTTGGTTCACTCCAGACCTGACTGCCCTCGACCAGCACAAAAACATCCTGTGGCGGACTGCAATAGCATCGAATAGTCCCCGCGATATGCAACTGTTCAGGGAAGTCAGGAACCAATACACGCAGCCAGTCAGGAAAGCAAAGGCTAGCTTTTTCAGACAGAAATTTGCATCCTGTAGCTCTAACTCCAAAAAGTTCTGGGACACTGAAGTCCATGGAGAACAAGAGCACCTCCTCTTAACTAGTTAAATAAAGGTTACATAAATACTAGAGCTAATGAGGCAAGATTTCGCCTGGCATAGAAAATGTGTTCACTCGTCTGGACACTGTCGTTCAGAGGAGCTAACCAAAAACACAGCTAACACAATCACTTCAAACTAAAACTGGAAAGACTGCAAACTAGCTGCATTTCATTTCGTTTGACCTTTTTTTAAATGACATTTCTTTGTACATAGCCATAAATTATGGCAGCTGATTCATGATTCATGTCGGAGAGACAGACAGCAAGGTTTATGTTGAAAACTAAATGTCAGTCTAAAAGAAATGTGAGATAATGTCTAGATGCTTTTTATAGTGGAGATCAAGTTTATAAATTGCCTGGCTGGGGTGATGAGACTGTGGATTGCGCAGTCAGATGGAACAGAGTAAATAGGCATTTCAACATCATAGATTTAGCCGGTGGTAAATTGTGGAATAGACAACAGTTGGCATGGGGTTTTAATCTATCAGCATTCAGGATTAGACCTGTTGTATAATGTTAGATATTACTGCACTGTTGGAGCTAGGAACACAAGCATTTTGCTACACCCGCAATAACATCTGATTTAAGATGCTGATGGAGTAGGAATTGGACCCATATTCCATTATGTTCTCTTCTCCTGTTCTACTGTAGGTACCTGAAGAGGACATAGTGAGTGTGACTGAGATGCTCCGGCAGCACAGGAAAGAGCCAGCCTGCTGATGGCGACCTGGCGTCTTGGTCCATACTACACCCCTCTCCGTGTCCTGGGGCAGTACAGGTCTGAAGAGAGATGCGAACTCCGTGCCTAGACTAGCACTGCAGCGTGAGCAGTATTAACCATAAACTTTGTTGCCATGACCACCAAAAGCGCTTCAAGGAAGGGGTGTCTGAAGAGAGCCTCTTGTCTTCCCAGAATTCCCTGGGAGACGCATTGTTTGGACGCTGCCAGGACCCCTGACCAATGGGACAAGGGGATTGGTGAACAGAAGTACTGTTGTGATGATGGTAACACTGTACTTAAGGCCTGCAGGTATAATGCATTATGATGCGGTTGTGTTTTCATTAGAAGACTTGTTATAGGCATATATAACCCCCTCATGTCTTGTTATCGTCTCATAAAGATCCTGACTAAATAACAGCCATCGAGTCATAGCCCATGCCTTGTAATAACGCATTATAAAGGATTGTACATGTTTATAACATGTAATAATGCATAATACCCGCAGTTTATAAAATGTAACCGTGATGGATTTTCTTATGCTACTTACCTGCTTGCCGCAGGGCACAAACGTGTTACTAGTACTATAAACAACACGACTGTCTTCCAGTGGTGTTCATATCGTAATGCTGTGTCAGAACGCCACCCTTTGTGTCAAAGGTCAAGTTATTTCATGGTTGAGTGAATTATGTGAAGCACAACTTATGCATTGGTAAAACACTATTCTCCATTGGTGCTTTTCGTTTTCTTTTTTCGCCATATCTTCACAAATAGTAAGGCACATAAATGGGCTAATCGCACCCCAATAACTGAAGCCGCTCAGTGATGTCAGCACAAGTCTTATTTTGGACAATCACATTAGAGAAAAAAAGACAAGGTAAAGTTTGAGGTGTATTGGTGGAAATTAGTGTTAATTGTTAAACATATCAGAATGATATTTTCTTGGAAAAACATACGCAGGCAATACTAGGGGAAAAAATAACATCCCATGATTATCCAGGTTAAAGAGTAGCTTTATTCCCTGATGCAGTTTCAATATCAATATTTTTTTTAAGGGTCAACATTTCTGTACTTTATTGTCTTATTCTTCAATTTTCTTTTTCAATTTGCACAATTAAGACATTTATTATTAAATAATGTATTGGTTCTGGACTTCATTATGGATACGTTGTCACCTCATTTTTTCCCAGTTAACATTTGATTGTTAATTTACTTTTGTATGGATGAATTTACACTAAAATAGCTTAGATATGGGTTTGAGGCATTACACATGCTTTGTCAAACTAAGTTATGCAATGTCTTCATGACAACCGTTGTGTTTCTTCAGTCTTGTTGAGTAGACTTGTAATCTATATTAGATGAGTGGGTGTGCATTTAAATGGGAGGAGAAAGTTCCACACTAAAACATGATATTTTTATAGAAATTCTAAGAAAATGTGACATTTCCTTTATTGGTTGTGGTTGAGACACCACTTGTATATTAGAGTTGATCAAGTCATCATAAGTGTCTCCTTCGCACACCAGCACAGAAGAACTCTAACAGACTTACAATATGTTTGGTAAATATGTTTACTGTACTCTTACAACAACAGTTAACCATTTGTGACATACTTGGATTGTTAAAAGAATAACCTACTATTGTTGGTGATTGTCAAGTTTTTGTGTGCATGTGTAAAGTGTGTGTTAAGTATACATACACACTGTGTAGCAAACATTGTAATAACCATGTTGCCCTTCACCAGTTTTACTCAGTGTCTTTCTAGTGATCATGTTGGAGACAGCACGTGCAGCACCCCACTCTGGAAATGTGGACAAGTATCAGAAGGCTTTAGAACAAACCATAGAGCTTTCCAAACTGTCAGATCATGAAGCTGGCATCCTCCTGACTAGTTACGTAAGTAACAAGATGGAATGGAGGTGGTTCGGTCAATATTTTTGCCCGAGACCTGATTAATTGCATTAGCTCCCCAGGTTAATGACTGGGCTTTATCTCAGTGGGCTAACCAAGTATTGAGGGACTGTAGGGAACCGGGGGTCACCTTAGTGACGGCCTCTTCTGGCAAATGCATTTCCCAAATTTGCCATGATTCGAAGTGATGACTTAACCATATGAGATCACGTGGGTTTTCTCAGAACTGCCCGTCGCAGTGTCACAGCAATTATTGTTTGAAGCTCAACTTTCTGCCAATATTCCACAGGGTTAGACAGTGATGACTTAACCCACATGATTTCATATGCCTTTCTCAGAACTGTATTATTCATGGGAAAGCTGTAACTACAGTGTAACAACCACCGATTCAGATCAAAGGCTATGACGGTACCTTTTTACACTGCTCAGCATAGTTCTGAACTATACTAGAAAACAGGTCAATTGCACAAGGAGAATGTCAGTGAACTGATTTGAATTCCCCCCATCGTGTTTGCAGATGAAAACAAATGGCTTCCTGAACGACCAGCAGGCCCCCAGCATGGATGGTGTTCCCTCAGCAACCATCGCTGGCTCCACCCCTAAAGAGAAGCTTCGGAACATCTCCAACAAAGCCATGATCTTCCACTGGCACATTGACATGGTAACCAAATACATGACTAACATGTTGGAGGACTCAGATAATGACACTCAGATTCTTCTGGGTCTCCTGAGCGATTCCAGGGACCGTCTCAAGAAACTCTCTGGCCGCGTAGAGGTGCTCCTGCAGATTCTGGACCCAAACACACCCACTACTACGTCCACTAAGCCCCAAGACGTGCTCTGTGATGACTATGAGAAAAAGCTCTATGGCTGGGCTGTGCTAAACGGGCACAAGGAATTTCTGGCCATGGTGTTACAGGAAGTTGCTGGCTTTAAGGATAATACTGTGTGAGGATTATACAAAGTGGTTGTTTGTCAACCAAGGGTGATTTTAGGATATTTATTCAAAAATAATCAGGTATTTCATGTAACTGAACAATCGGGACAAAGGCCAACCGCCAATAATATAAATGTGAAAGGGAAGAGTTTGATTGCTGCACAGTATATATTTTATATCTATTTTTTAATTTATTTTTTGTTATTATTTTTGAAACAGTCCAGAACACGGTCCTGAAACAGTCTTGAATCACATTCATTGGTTTGCTCTTACAGTTATCAAATTTTGAATTCATATTTAAGCTACTCAGTTCACTCTCTTTAAGCTATTTTGTCCCTACTGCTCCTTGTCTATGGCGCCTCAATTATTCCCTTATGCCCCACACATGGCAGATACATTGAGGTCAATGAGGTAGTGGACGGTAAACTCAAGTAAACCCAGATTAGGGTTAGGGATCTAATTACCCACGAAGCTCAGGGATTTTGCTCATCATTTTGTTTATGACAACATCCCTGGTTGAAGGTAGCCTGGTCGAACGAGTCAAAATTGAAGGAGCGTCTCCTCCTGACTGAGCTGATGCACAGCGGTGATGGTGGGTGTGGTTATAGAGTGAAGCAGAACCACGGGAAGTGGTACAGGCACTTCCCAGACAGTGAAAGGTTGTGTCCCAAATGGCACTCTATTCTCTAGTGAACTACTTTTGACCAGAACCCGAGTAGTTCACTAAATTGGGAATAGGGTGCCATTTGGGACGCAGTCACTGCCTCCCTAATCAGTCACATCTCATGACTTCCTCCCTGCATCCTCACACACAACAGATCGCAGGCTGACTGACGTCTGTCAGTTTCATTCTGATGCTGGATACTATACCGTTGGCTATGCTATAGATGGTCATTGTATACTACAAATGTATGCATTTGTGTACTGTAGGTTGTTTTTAGGTTGCTTAATGGCCTATTTAACTGTACACTATATGGGTTTGTGTTTAAACTTGCCACTTTTGGTCTCTTAGCTACGTGGTGGCCTTTTTTATAAACTGGACATTTGTGTTCAATTTGCACACAAAATGTACGTGTTCAATTTGTCATGCGATTGATATGAACACCTCAAAAAGAAGAATCAAATGGGGATGTTCCCTTCAAGAACTGGAGCTGTAGGTAGTAAACACTGTAAATGTTATTCATATTTAATATAAAAACAATATGAATACAGTAATGAATGACTACTTTTACTGTATTTGTTTTGCCATTCATATTAAAAGCTCGGTGTAGCCAAAATTCTGTTTTTCCTTTTGTTTTGTATGAAATGTGTACAACAGCTGATGAAACAAACACTGTACATGTGAAACGAGATCAGTGTTATTTCCCCAATAGTTGATGGTTGAAAATCAACACAGAACCTTAAATTCAGCTGGTTCTGCTTGGCTGGAGCTGTGGATTGCTTCAGGACATCACCAGGCAAAAATAATGAAGACTCTAACTAACGTCTATGCCAATAACCGCTAGCTTTCAAGTTACATATTCCTACCATTAAGCTTCCCTGCTTCACTTCTATGGTAATGCACTGCTCAGGTCCTCTTCCCCGCTCCAATTCTGTGTTCTCACCCTGATCTGCTTCACCTGTCTTTGTGATTGTCTCCACCCCTCTCCAGGTGTCGCCCATCTTCCCTATGATGCCCTGTGTATTTATACCTGTGTTCTATTGCCAGTTGGTTTTGTTTGTAAAAACCTACCAGTGTTTGTTTACCTGCTCCTGCCTGGTTTCCTGCTCCTGTTTTCTAGTCCCTCCAGGTTTTGACCATTCTGCCTGCCCTGACCCTGAGACAGCCTGCCGTTTTGTACCTTACCCCACCGTTCTGGATTACTGACCCCTGCCTTCCCTGAGACTGCCTGCCCTTCTGGACCATTTACACCCTTTCTGGATTACTGACCCCTGCCTGCCTTGACCTGTCGTTTGCCTGCCCCTGTGGTTGTAATAAACTATTGCTACTTCTACAGTGTCTGCATCTGGGTCTTACCTAAACGTGATATGTGGTAAATGCACTGCTCTGGTCCCCTTCCCTGCTCCGCCTGAGCGAGATTATTATTTTCTTATTCCTTTTTGACCATTTAATGGAAAACCAAACTCAGCAAAAAAAGAAACATCCTCTCACTGTCAACTGCGTTTATTTTCAGCAAACTTAACATGTGTAAATATTTGTATGAACATAATTCAACAATTGAGACATAACATTAACAAGTTTCATAGACATGTGACTAACGGAAATAGAATAATGTGTCCCTGAACAAAATCAGAAGTAACAGTCAGTATCTGGTGTGGCCACCAAGCTGCATTAAGTACTGCAGTGCATCTCCTCCTCATGGACTGCACCAGATTTGCCAGTTCTTGCTGTGAGATGTTACCCCACTCTTCCACCAAGGCACGTGTAAGTTCCCAGACATTTCTGGGGGGAATGGCCCTAGCCCTCACCCTCTGATCCAACAGGTCTCAGACGTGCTCAATGGGATTGAGATCCGGGCTCTTTGCTGGCCATGGCAGAAAATCCTGTCTTGCAGGAAATCACGCACAGAATGAGCAGTATGGCATTGTCATGCTGGAGGGTCATGTCAGGATGAGCCTACAGGAAGGGTACCACATGAGGGAGGAGGATGTCTTCCCTGTAATGCATAGCGTTGAGATTGCCTGCAATGACAACAAGCTCAGTCCGATGATGCTGTGACACCGCCTCAGGCCATGATGGACACTCCTCCTCCAGATTGATCCCCCTCCAGAGCACAGGCCTCAGTGTAACACATTCCTTTGACGATAAATGCGAATCTGACCATCACCCTTGGTGAGACAAAACCGAGACTGGTCAGTGAAGAGCAAACGAACCCGCCGTCACTGTCTGGTCCAGTGACGGCGGGTTTGTGCCCATAGGCAACGTTGTTGCCGGTGATGTCTGGTGAGGACCTGCCTTACATCAGACCTACAAGCTCTCAGTCCAGCCTCTCTCATCCTATTGCGGACAGTCTGAGCACTGATGGAGGGATTGTGCGATCCTGGTGTAACTCGTGATGTTCGGATGTACCGATCTTGTGCAGGTGTTGTTACACGTGGTCTGCCACTGCCAGGACAATCAGCTGTCTGTCGTGTCTCCCTGTAGCGCTGTCTTAGGTGTCTCACAATACGGACATTGCAATTTAATGCCCTGGCCACATCTTCAGTCTTCATGCCTCCTTGCTGCATGCCTAAGGCACATTCACGCAGATGAGCAGGGACCCTGGGCATGTTTCTTTTGGTGCTTTTCAGAGTCTGTAGAAAGGCCTCTTTTTAGTGTCCTAAGTTTTCATAACTTTGGCCTTAATTGCCTACCATCTGTAAGCTGTTAGTGTCTTAACAACCGTTCCACAGGTGCGCGTTCATTAATTGTTTATGTTTCATTGAACAAGCATGGGAAATAGTGTTTAAACCCTTTACAATGATCTGTTTAGTTATTTGGATTTTTACTAATTATCTTTGAAAGACAGGGTCCTGAAAAAGGGACGTTTATTTTTTTACTTTTACTTTCTTACTTGTTATCCAGAACAATTTGATATATTGAGATAAAAACAGCTGGACTGGGCCTTTAATAGATGATTACACACAACATAACAAACATGGCATTGTGAATGTATTCTGGTTCATAAATCTCATTGAATATCTTCAGCCTGAGCCGAACTTTCTGTAGTGGCAGTTGCGTCACTTTCTTGCACGTCAACTTCCTGAAGTTGAGAAATAGGTAGCTGTCATGGGAATAATACCAGGTGATTCAGTGGATATTCAGACATGTAACTCATCGGCCACGAAAAAAGTTTGGTTAAGCAAATAACCACGTAAAAGGAAACATCTTAATTGATTTTTCTGATGGGTTTTCACCTTGTGTGATATCACATTGTAAGATTTGAAGGAAGTTGATCATATCCTCATAACTTTTTTTCAACATATGACGAAGCAAGATGAATATAAGACTGTGACCACTGTCAATGTCAAGACTGTGACCACTGAGCAACTCATTCTTGGCTAAACTGACAACATAAGCAAGGAAAAACTAAATATATAATGACATATGAGATTTTATATGTGAAGTTAACTGCAGGTAATATTATGCAACACCTGTGTCCACAACTACATTCAATTACAACATATTACAGAAAGAAAAGTTTAGCAAATTATTCACAAAAAGACCTACTCGAAAACCATGTGTACTTTAATTCAAGTCTTTCAGTATTGTAAAATATTGCTGTAATTTTGCATTGACTTCTTTCCCAGGACTTCTTAAAGCATTGTGCATATTGGTGATGATGGTCACTCTGGAGGCTGACTCTTTACACCGAATGAAATCACCCAGGGGCTGCAGGGTCAAGGAGCTAACCACTCTCACCAAAACACTCATCAATGACAGCCTAACCAGCTATGTAAGTAGCTACATCTGTCCTAATATGCCATTTAACAGACGCTTTTATCCAAAGCAACTTACATTGAATATATAAAAATGTTGTATGTGATCCCAGCAGGAATTGAACCCACAGCCTTACTTGGAGTTGCTAGTTCTGCCATTCTCTTACCAACTAAGCCACACACACACCACCTGAACCAAACAGTCTTCAGTAGCTATGTTTCCATTAACTTCCCCATGGATTTTTTGTTGTTGTCTATAAATGCGATAATTGCCTTCTAGGGTGCTTTGCCATTTCACAATTTTGTTTCGATAAAAACAGCTCGTCAATGACGTCACCTAAAAATTGCGAAATACTTTTGAAGCTACGCAGGCGCGTGAAGTTTCGAATAAAAATGTGGTGGTTAAAGTGTTTCCGTTACTCATTTAGACAAATTGCGCATTAATAAATTGGAGACAGCTTGTATGCCCTCCCACCTATCCGTGTCATGCCTCAGGTACCCCGCGAAAGCCAGCCTGGATAGAATGCAATAATTTACTAATGTGTGTCATATAATAATTATCATGTGCCAACGTATCGCCAAGGTCCGTGCCATGGTGAAATTTACCCTCATGAAGATCTGAAATAATTGGATGTTGAAACTTACCAGCCAACCAGAAAAGCAAGGCGATGCAGTTCAAACCCCCCGTTTAAAAAAAAAGTATTTTGCCAGCATTACGCATTTAGAATGACATGTGGAGTGAAAGTTGTGGTTACATGATGACAACACGTACCTTCAAAAGTAATCGGCAATCATCATTTATTAGAAAAACTGTTTCCATCGTCATTTGTCGCAATTAAGTTCGACAAAAGAAAAATCCACCTGTAAAAAGGATAAAAATGTTGTCCATCTTTAGAAAATGTCTCCAATCATCCGTTTCCATTACACGTGATTTTTCTGCCAACATTGCTTTTGTCGAATAAACCTGGGTCAATAGAAACCTGCCTACTGACTGACTTTAGTAACCGTGTTTACTTACATACTGTACCTGCACAATTACTACTGTTCTGTTCCCTTGGGTCCCATCATGATCCTTTCAGTTCATTACTTATTGATCCACGCAAATTCCAACGTTTTCCTTTCTGCCAATTTGGAGAAAGACAAGTCAGTTCATGGGTCAAAATACCAACTGTTGTTACTGGGATATTAATTTCCCTCTTTATTTAACTGAGACATTCTGTCCATGATAAATAACAACTGAAAAACATTTACTTAAAACAGAATGTACTGAAGACATTCCATCATGTCAGAGTACATATTTATGGTCTATTTTCAAATATTTTTTTCCACAGATGGCAGCCAATGGACAGAACCAACCTTTTGCCCAGGGGTTCCCAGATCTGGACCTCAACAGTACCTCACCTTCCCCTCTGGAGAGAGCTCAGTGTGGGCTACACTTCATTGGCAAGGCCCTGAAAGAAGTCCTCAAGGACCAAGAGAGTGACCTGAACCCAGATCACATATCAATGCACAACAACCTGAATGACTCTGTTACCATGGTGGGGAGGCTATCTGCCTGTCTGAAGATAACCATTGGGGTTGACTGCACACAGAAGCCAGCCCATCCCGAGATGCCCAAGCCCCCCTTTCAGAGGAAGCGGTGGAGCATTACCCTGCTGGAGGAGTCGCGGGACTTCCTTGTTTGGGTGGAGTCTGTAGTGGATTCCAGAATACCATTGATTCTATAAATCACTGAATTATATTTTATTTATTATAATATTCATGTATTTGGTGAATTTAATGTATTTATTCATCTTAAATGCTATTTATTCAAATGTTATGGATGCTTTCTTTTAGTACAAAGTTTCAGCATATTACCAGCTCATGTCTATCTTGACTACAGCAACAGCATTTCTGTTTTCTTATAAAGCTCTGCAATAATAATAATAATACCATTGCCAAACAGTGTCATGATGACATAGTTCTAATAGTTTGTGCTAAATGAAACAGTTTGCATACTTAGTGGACAGGCCTACACTGTGTTCCCTTCCCATGTGACAGTCATTAATCAAATAGCCATGAATGAACATTTGTCAGGACCTTAATATATTTTCTAATTACAAGACAGATTCTGTTTTCACAGCCTTCAGGATGATTAATTGTTTAGCTCTGGCTATGTTCCCCAAGTGGATCATTTAAAGGAATGGAGAATGATTATATCTGCAGAGGGCTACTGTGCATCCCAAATGGCACTCTATATAGGGGCGGCAGGTAGCCTAGTGGGGAGGTAGGTAGACAAGTGGTTAGAGCATTGGGCCAGTAACCGAAAGGTTACTAGATCGAATCCCTGAGCTGATAAGGTAAAAATCTGTTGTTCTGCCCCTGAACAAGGCAGTTAAACCCAATTTGTTCTTAACTAACTAAATAAAATAAAAATATACCTGCACCCTACATAGTGTATAAATTACAACCACTGAAAGCCCCTTCTTCAAATCAAGCGAGATGCTTCAAGCTCATCAAACACTTCTGAAATTGAAATTGATTGACTGTCCAAGTTTCTTATCCCCCACTTTGTGAAAAACTAAAAGATGTTTAAAAAGTTTTCATTTTGTCATACTGTATATTAAAATATGCCAATTCTTGTTGATACAGCTCTGATCCCCGATAAACATTATCCAATATATAGAATGCTTTCATAGTGTGAAATACATCAACTTATTTAATAAAATACTGAGAATTATTCTGAAAGGGTCTGCGCAATGTAAACTGTGAGCCGATAACTTTCAGTCACTTTATTAAATAACCAGTCAGTCAATATTCATGCACCACTACACACAAAAGTAGACACATTCTTTATAGTTTGTTTTTATATTCAACAATAAGGACTAAACAACCAATAACAACCTTCAGTATATCGTCAGGCATTAAATACAGACCTTTATAACATGGGTCGTGTTCATTTTGCACCGAACAGACTAAAACATGTGAGACTCAAACATTTTTAAACATTTTCTGTTGCGTGCCCTAATGAACATGACCATAATGTGGAACAATGGCAGCATGAGGTGAATCCTAACTGGTCTAATGAGCCCTGATGATCATCACTGATGAAGTTATGAAGCTATGCACTTATGAAGTGTATATAATATAGCTATATCACATACAGTATTTGTCCATTGTTGTGAGGTTACGATAGTGTTCTTCAGAGCCATATGTAGAGACTGTTACTCTCATTACTTTATCAAAAGGTTCAACATGGCGTCCGTTATTGTCAGTCAAATCCCCTCTATACAGGGTTTGGTGTTCTTGGTGGCTCCCATCTGTTAAGCACCGTATGGTGTCAGACGTTTCAAGGCCATTATGTCGACACAAGATGAAGGGGAATCCCGTCTTCCCACGGAGTATCAAGGTGTGTCTCTTGGCTCTTAGTTGGACTCTTAGTTATTTTTACATTCTCGTAAGTCCCAGACAACCATTATTAGTTTCAATACAGTCTCGTAGGACCCAGAGGACCATTATTAGTTTCAATACAGTCTCGTAGGTCCCAGAGGACCGTTATAAGTTTATATACAGTCTTGTAGGTCCCAGAGGACCGTTATTAGTTTCTATACAGTCTCGTAGGTCCCAGAGGACCATTAATAGTTTCTATACAGTCTCGTAGGACCCAGAGGACCATTATTAGTTTCTATACAGTCTCGTAGGTCCCAGAGGACCGTTATTAGTTTCTATACAGTCTCGTAGGTCCCAGAGGACCATTAATAGTTTCTATACAGTCTCGTAGGACCCAGAGGACCATTATTAGTTTCTATACAGTCTCGTAGGTCCCACAGGACCATTATTAGTTTCAATACAGTCTCGTAGGTCCCAGAGCACCGTTATTAGTTTATATACAGTATCGTAGGTCCAAACAATCATATAGGCAGGAGTTCGGGTGGACTTTCTCCATAACAGTATTTTGCTTGTGGATTTCTGTAGGTATTTTCATGTTGGACACTCTTCAGGAGCAAAAAGAGAGGGTAAACCATTAGAATGTTTTACATCAATCTCTCGTGCCATCTCTGCATGACAGGATGTGGGTAGGGTCAGGGAGT
Organism: Oncorhynchus clarkii lewisi; assembly: GCF_045791955.1. Lineage (NCBI taxonomy): Eukaryota > Metazoa > Chordata > Actinopteri > Salmoniformes > Salmonidae > Oncorhynchus > Oncorhynchus clarkii. Next base: position 35,544,317 of record NC_092176.1, on the reverse strand, counting down.
GATCAGAGAAATGGGCCCAGATTCACAAAACCTTAAGAATACATTTCTCATTAACTGCCATTTTTTCGATAAATGCTAGCTAAATCAGTTGCCTAGCAACAAACATCTTAAGAAGCTTCATAAGAAAATCATTCAATCTTGTTGAAGAATTGCACTTACAAACTAACTTATTTTTTTCTTATTTATTAAGAAGCTTCTTACATTTTTGCGTAAGAAGTGTTTTGTGAATCTGGGCAAGGTTATCCTTGTTTGTTTCATGTAGACAACTCAACCTACCTGCGATGAAGTCCGACACTTGGCTAAACACAGCTCAAAGTGGTCCTCCACGGCTGTGAATAGGTTCTGGAAGCCATCTGCAGCTCTGTTCAGGAAACTCTCTAGAAGAGGTTGCTGAGAAGGAGAGAATATGAGAAAGAGATAGGAGTAGAGGTGCAACAGTCAGATCAAAATCTGGTACATCTCACATGGATTAGTCATAACACAACCACTGCAAAAGGTTCAGATGAAAACAACGTAAAGTTAAAGATGTCAGGGTAAGATAGAGATCTGACTCCATTGCCCGAAAAGCCATGCACCCAAAAGATGTACATGCAAAAGATGCAAATTCTCATTTGGAACAAAACATTTTGCTGTTGGATGCAGCTCAACAACAGTGCCACAGCTTGAATACCTTATCAGGCTGGAGGCAGCAGGACACACAGTGCTCGTAGATGTTGCAGCAGCCGTTGGCCAGACAGCTTTTACAAATGTACTGTCTTGAGCTGGGGGCATTGACATTACAGCAACCATTCACCAGCAGATCGTTTCTGTCACACACATAACCTGTGGGGACATTCACATGTACAATGGATTAGTGACTTGAATATTGAAGTGGTATTTTATAATACCTCAATGATAGGGGCTTTTCTCACATCATCTTTCCTTAAAACGCATTGGGGAAGAAGAACAGAGGGGAGGGACCTTGGGCATTCTTCTCAAATACGGTTGAAAAGAAGGTGAGGAGATTGTGAGGAATCACAGAAAAAAAACTGTTGGAGAAAGAGGCGTTATTCCCTAAGGGATAACAAGTGAGTGAATGAGTCCAGTTAGGTTCATAACTCACCCAGTTCATCTGTGAGCAGAGTTTTGCCCTGAATGGAGTTCCGGCACTGAGTGATCTGCCTGCTACTGTTGCCCAGGTTGAACCTGACTTTCCATGGGATCCGGTGATCCGGGTCCCTGGCCTCCAACAGGTTGCGATCCCGTATGGTTCTCTCCTCCTGCATAACAGATCACAATATATATCTCACACACACATCTTGTATAGCCAAAAGTCAAGACCTTGCTGCATGACAGATAGATAGTCAGGTGTGGTTTGACAAACTAGTATTGCCTAGAGCTGGACCTCATATCAATCAAATGTATTCATAAATCTGTGTTCTGTGGACTAAATATAAACATGAGATGTCAAGAGTTTAAATACCTGTTTCAGGGTGCTGGTTAGGAAGTAGATCAAAGACAGTCCAAACACCACACCTAGCACCCAACGTTTTCTCAGTAACCTTCTTAGCACCATGGCATGACGTTATTGGAAGATCCCTGATTGGATTGCAGCAATGCTAACTAGATAATATTAGCTGGATAAACCATATGGTAGCTAGACATTTCTGGTTCAACTGGGGTGTCTGGTTATGATTGGCAGTTTAGAAATCACGTTCAATAACTGAGCTTCGTTTGGTCAACACCACAACCTAACCCATTTTGCTGGCTAGTTAGCAAAGCTAGGCAAGAAACCGTGGTAAATAACGTTAGCTAGCTATCTGTATATAAATACGCTGTAGAGAAGGACCACAGCTGTGCTAGTTAGGTAGCTACAAAGTAACGTACACATTCGCTAGCCGTTTAAGATAAAGACTGCTTTGTTAGCCTGCGTCGCTGGAAACAAGCTAACGATGCTAGGCTAACTACTCACCCAGCTAGCTAGACTGACAGTTAACATTAGCTAGCTAACGTTACCTGCCGTGAGATGCATTAGCTAGTTAGCTGGCTATAACTCTACAAAACAACCCCTACTGACAAATAACATATATTGTTGACGTTGCCTTCAGATAAATGACCGAGAAAGCTTAGAAAATAAGCAACGTTTTCCCCATGAAATCTGACGTCCACCATCAAAACAATTCCCTAACACGGATGTGTGGTGGGAAAGTGAACGCTGATTGGCGGAGTTGAATGTCATTGACGTCATACAGGAAAAACATCGTCGCGAGCCAGGCCAGGCAAGCCGCAGGGGTGTGTAGGCAAAATAACTACATGGGAATGACAAGAATAAACAAAACGATGATTCAGGTGAGACCAACAATTGCCGTGGACAAATATTAACTAAGAATCATGCATATAAATCATGCAATAGAGAAACCAGTAAACCATTGTACTGTACATGTAAATGGTGGCGTGATGGTGCGACTGCAAACCATCATAGCTAGTTAGCGTTAGCTATCTGCGGTTAGCTAATTGTTGCAATAAAATCTATCCAACCATCGATACTCTCCTTGCGGCGTTGTACTTGTATTCACTTATTGCAGTCTGTGTGTCTGTCTGCACCCCACCATAGCCCTGGATCACTCGGGTATGAACTGGATGTGCCATGCAGAGAAGACACAGCAGCAACACGGATGGCATGCCCTCTGAAAGGTTTGAGTTCACGTCCTAGGACACAGGCATTTGCAGGTTCATCATCACAACCTGAAATTGTGCACTAAAGAGGATTGAATATATATATTTATATAACTGGTTAACTTCGGGAGCCAAATCCATTGAAAGGCAATGCAAGAAATAAACAATAGACAACAGTCTTTGAACTGTCAAAAGATGCAGCTTATCCTCTCTCTGCTCTCCAGGAGCCGTAGCCAAACCCTTGGATCAGAAAGCAGCCTGGACGAAGGAGGTGTGTTTGACTGCCTGAAACCCGACTCGCCCACCTCCCCCCAGCAGCTCTTCTCCGGCCTGGTTGGGGTCGGGGTTCCCTCGGGATCTGGTGTGCCCTCCGCAAACTTCCAGGCGGCTGGTCTTGTTCTGGGGACTCCTCCAGACGTCTTCATCCAGATGACTGCCTCCTCCAGGGAGGAAGGGGGGCCACACCGCTCTGAGTGTGGGCCCTACCTCCCCCGCCCGCCCCCGCACCATCATCACAACCACCACCACTTCCACCAACCACTACAGCACCGTACATCCGGAGAGAGGCATGGGAACAGGGAGGAGGCCTCGGAAGACCCCTCTACACCGGCTCCGGCCTTGTCAGAGCTGAAGCCTGTAGTCACCTGGCTACAGAGGGGGTTCCCGTTCATCCTGATCCTCCTGGCTAAAGTGTGTTTTCAGCACAAGCTCGGTAAGACTGGTTTTAGATCGCAATTAAAAAAAAGTGACTCTTACACGTGTGTAGTAACACCAATACTACACTGATATACTACACTGAAATAAATACTATACTGATAAATACCTCACTGATATAAATACTACACAGATATACTAGACTGATATAAAGACTACACTAATGACAATGTTTTTGTTAGTAGTTGCTTGGTAATTGTATAGTATTGGAGTCGGTCGTTTTGTGGACTAAGTAGAATAAGGAAACTTTGGACGTGTCAGATACTGTGTGTGACTGACTGGTAACTCTTGACTGGTAACTCTCTGTTTCTCTCTGGTAGGTATTGCTGTCTGTATTGGGATGGCCAGCACGTTTGCCTTCGCCAATTCATCATTCAAGCACCAGGTGTCACTACGGGTAATTTTCACCTTTTGTACAACTTTGATATGAGAGCATAACTCTGATACTTTTTATAAACATTATTTGAGTGTTATCGATCTATGTAAATAGCTAGCCCGAGAGAAAGTGAGAATATGCGTACATTGGTGATTAGTAAAGCATTTGATTATTTACTATTTGTCTGTCTGTGCATATCAGGAGGAGAGGTCTGTGGTTGTAGCTCTCTGGATGATCATGTTCCTATCTGGAAACATAGTGTATCTCTACTACACATTCAGTGCTGAGGAGCTGTACAACAGGTAGGGTAAAACCATGTCTTGTGGTTCTTTCTTATGGTATTGCACTGAAAACCTTACATTGCACTGAAAACCTTACATTGCACTGAAAACCTTGCATTGCACTGAAAACCTTGCATTGCACTGAAGACCTTACATTGCACTAAAAACCCAACATTGTCAACCACCCAATATTTAGGACTAATGGTTTACAGTTGGCTGACATTGACATTTACCTCTGATATTATTTTCTTTCTCATTGATCTGTATACAGTATGACTGGTAATTTATTCATTCAGTTTTGTCCTTTTTGTTGTTGTAATATGATTTTCATTGTCTTTAGGTTATGTTACCATGTGCCTTCTTGTCCTGTGAGTATTGATTTTCGTTTATCATTTCACCTGTTTTCACATTTTGTTTTGTCCTCCATTTTGTTTTGTCCTCCATTTTGTTTTGTCCTCCACATTTTGTTTTGTCCTCCACATTTTATTTTGTCCTCCACATTTTATTTTGTCCTCCACATTTTATTTTGTCCTCCACATTTTGTTTTGTCCTCCATTTTGTTTTGTCCTCCACATTTTTAGTCATGTTGTTCATTTTTGTTACTGTCCTCTGTTGATCCATGAATGTGTCCCTTGTAACCATTAGAGACAAGACCAGACATAAGGTATCACATTCATCCACAATTAAACCTCAACCTGTAAAGTACTGAAATCTGTCTCATCTCTGCCCCCCCCCCCCCCCCAAAAAAAAAAAATCAGTCTGGTGTTTGCAAAGCCCAACATAAACAGCTTTGACTTCTTTGATCTAATCTGGGCGGTGGGGATCACCGACTTTGTTCTCAAGTACTTTACAATCGGTCTGAAGTGCTTCATCCTGTTTCTACCCAAGATCCTCCTGGCCTTCAAATCCAGGGTAAGAGCCTGTGTTAGTGTGTGTTTATATTCATCAAAGTTTTTACTGTTATCCTCAGGGTTACAGCTAGTGTGTGTTTTATATTCATTAAAGTTTCCCTCGTGTCCTTGGGGTCACAGTGTGGCAGTGTGTGTATTGATGTCTTATCCACATGACAGTTTTGCTTATAATAACCTGTGGTCACAGAAAGAGTGTGTGTCTGTGATTGTGTATCTGTATGTGTTCTATCAGTATGCAGGTTTTGCCCCTGGGGCTCACAGTATGTTTTGACAAGTGATTTATACATACACTAGATGACTGATAGGGGGCGCTGTGTTGAGGCCACCGTGCCTCCATATTGGTATTCCTATACCGTTGTTAAAATCTATTCTGGAATCTATAGATATGTATTTATTAATGTCTATTTGTTTTTGCCACATTTATTCTGTTACAGACACCTTAATGCATACTTTTAAATTACATGTGAGCTAAACATATATTTTAAAAATATATAAAATGTTTGCTTAAACTATATCTTTTTGAGATTACTAATGCCACTGGCCCCACTACAACAACAAATATTTAAATACATGTAATTTTGACCATGAAACATTTAATTGAAATACTGTAGAATTCCATTAATTCCTATGGACGGCTGCTCCTACTGGGGAGTGCCACAATTGCTGACTGGTGGCTTCAAAGCCTCTCGATGGCCAATACATAAAATCAGCAATCCAGGTTTTATATACATCATTGGTTTTGACTCGGCTAATAAACAGGCCAATCTGAGAATTAGGCGGCTGCCACTGAGCTCATTCATCCTGGGGGACTGCAGGGGTGAGGTCATCACTCCCTGGGGCTGGACCATTACTGTGGTGTGTGTGTGTGTGTGTGTGTGTGTGCTCCCACTACCCCTCACTTTCGGCTGCTGGGGAAGCCCACGCCACGCAATCACTAAACCGACCGACCGACCCCCACCTCAGCCTCCATCCTCTGGTCCCCCCCCCCTTACAGAAAAATACACACCAGACTCATGTACATTGATTTATTATTTGATTTAGTTTGCTCTGCTGTTTCTTCAACATTGCTCCTTGGCTGGCTACATTGTTGGCACTGTCAGTGCACTCCACTCCAGGGAAATGTATTTTCTAGTATCCATGCATCCACTTGAAGCAAGATTTAATGAAAACATGTTTTTAGCAGCTGAGGGGGATAACTCATAACAGTGGCGTACCCTAACTGCTGGTTAGGTTTTGATTGGTAGTCTGAGAGGTCAGCGTCACTAATGAAAAAAACCCAGCAGGAAGTCCCAGAATGTGTTGGAACTGCTGCCATGGCTCAAAGTTTCTGGCTGGAGTCCAGCTTTTGTTTGACACATCCAGTGTGTGTGTGGGAGGGGGGGCAACAATGAGGAAAGATGAATTTCCTGCTTGCGGAGGTCTCCCACCCTCAGTGTCTCTGCTACAGGGTTTCCAACCCAGAGTGATTAATCTCTGTCAAGTGATATCCACATAACCATTTTACATACTGTGATGCCACTGGGAATCCATTTCCTGTTAGTGTTGGCCTTCTGTTTTTGAACCCCCCCACTCCTCCCACACACACAGCAACAACAGGAACTTTTTATTTTTGAAGAGTACTGTCGCCTTGTCCTCCTGGCTTCCCCTGTGGCATCCATTGGAGAGCGAGGAGGAGTGGCCTCTTAAAGAAAGGTTGACTTGCCTAGGGCTGAACTGTGTGGGTAGCAGGTGAAGAGAGCCGTGTGGCTGCCAGTTTCTCTTGCAGTGTGGGGAAATTGCCTTTACTGCTGTGAAGCTGCAGAGCCTGCGGAGCCCTCGCCAGTGGCCATGCTTAGGCTGGAGCTTGTTGCTTGCAGTGTGCTGCTGCTCAACAGATAGGACTAGAGCTAGCCTTATATGTGCTGCTTTTTGGCCGTTTACTTAACTTAATGAAAAACTGACTCTATATTGAGGAAATATACACTTGTCTTTGAAGATTAAAATTAGTTTGTGATGAAACCTCTTTTTTCTGTATTTCTCTTTTTCACACCATCTCAAACCACAGACATTGTTCAGATGAAACATAAAACATGTATCACATGCATTTCCAATGTCTTATCAGTGTCCTCCATGTGTGTGTATGTCGCAGGGTAAGTTCTACCTGGTGATAGAGGAGCTGAGTCAGTTGTTCAGGGCCTTAGTGCCCATCCAGCTGTGGTACAAGTACATCATGGGAGAGGACCCGTCCACCAGCTACTTCCTAGGAGCCATGCTCATTATCAGCTACAGCCTCTGCAAGGTAACGTAGCGCTAATATAACTCACCCACAGCCTCTACAAGGTAACGTAGCACTAATATAACTCTCACTCAGCCTCTACAAGGTAACGTAGCGCTAATATAACTCACCCACAGCCTCTATAAGGTAACGTAGCGCTAATATAACTCACCCACAGCCTCTACAAGGTAATGTAGCGCTAATATAACTCACCCACAGCCTCTTCAAGGTAACGTAGCGCTAATATAACTCACACTCAGCCTCTACAAGGTAATGTAGCGCTAATATAACTCACCCACAGCCTCTTCAAGGTAACGTAGCGCTAATATAACTCTCACTCAGCCTCTACAAGGTAACGTAGCGCTAATATAACTCACACTCAGCCTCTACAAGGTAACGTATAGCTAATATAACTCACCCACAGCCTCTACAAGGTAACGTAGCGCTAAAATAACTCACACTCCTTTATGTGTAGGTGGTGGTAGTTATATTCAATGTTGTTGGAGTAGCCTGTTCAATGGAGTCATATTCATTTATATTCAACTCTGTATATTTAATGGAGTTGTTGGTATTGTGATTGCTAAATGTGGGTGGGTGGGGGTAGTGTATGTGCAAGAAATGCATGATAAATTGGCTAAAGCATGAAGACATCATGGGTGGCTACAGCTTTGAATGTATTATGGGTTGAGATGAGACACTGGAGAAATTTAGTCATAGTTGTTCATAGATGTGTGCCCTCAGAAAGTTGCAAAATGGGACAGGACACTGCACCTCACTGAGTGGTTAAAGAATAGAACATTTCATTCAGTTAAGAATATAAAAGGAACCAAAATATATTGACCTAGTAGAGAATTGTGTTAGTTAGAAAGAACGTCATAAGTTAGAATTTTGTAATGTTTTCAGGATAAAATTCAGTGGTCACCAACTCTGTTCCTGGAAAGCTGGAGGTGCAGGGTTTTTTTCCATCCCTGCAGTAATGCACCCGATTCTAGAGCCTTGACTGTGTGTGTTTATCTTTCAGTCGTTTGACCTCTGTGGACGAGTATCAGCCATACGCAAGGCCATGGCAATTCTCTGCAGTTCTCAGGTGAGAAATTATTACTTTTAGTAAATACAAGTATCTGGGTCAATTGGCAGCCCACTTCACTATCCTATAGCCATGGAAGTAATATGTCTAGCTAAAGTAGTACACCTTCAACTGTCAACTGGTTGTGCCTGATCTTGCACTCTGAGTTATATTACTACGTATACATTATTAGATATACAGTGGGGCAAAAAAGTATTGTCAGCCACCAATTGTGCAAGTTCGCCCACTTAAAAAGATGAGAGAGGCCTGTAATTTTCATCATAGGTACACTTCAACTATGACAGACAAAATGAGAAAAAATCAAGAAAATCACATTGTAGGATTTTTAATGGGTTTATTTGCAAATTATGGTGGAAAATAAGCATTTGGTCAATAACAAAAGTTTTTCTCAATACTTTGTTATATACCCTTTGTTGGCCATGACAGAGGTCAAACGTTTTCTGTAAGTCTTCACAAGGTTTTCACACACTGTTGCTGGTATTTTGGCCCATTCCTCCATGCAGATCTCCTCTAAAGCAGTCATGTTTTGTGGCTGTTGCTGGGCAACACGGACTTTCAACTCCCTCCAAAGATTTTCTATGGGGTTGAGATCTGGAGACTGGCTAGGCCACTCGAGGACCTTGAAATGCTTCTTACGAAGCCACTCCTTCGTTGCCCAGGCGGTGTGTTTGGGATCATTGTCATGCTGAAAGACCCAGCCATGTTTCTTCTTCAATGCCCTTGCTGATGGAAGGAGGTTTTCACTCAAAATCTCACGATGCATGGCCCCATTCATTCTTTCCTTTACACGGATCAGTCGTCCTGGTCCCTTTGCAGAAAAACAGCCCCAAAGCATGATGTTTCCACCCCCATGCTTCACTGTAGGTATGGTGTTCTTCGGATGCAACTCAGCATTCTTTGTCCTCCAAACACGACGAGTTGAGTTTTTACCAAAAAGTTATATTTTGGTTTCATCTGACCATATGACATTCTCCCAATCTTCTTCTGGATCATCCAAATGCTCTCTAGCAAACTTCAGACGGGCCTGGACATGTACTGGCTTAAGCAGGGGGACACGTCTGGGACTGCAGGATTTGAGTCCTTGGCGGCGTAGTGTGTTACTGATGGTAGGCTTTGTTACTTTGGTCCCAGCTCTGTGCAGGTCATTCACTAGGTGTGGTTTTGGGATTTTTGCTCACCGTTCTTGTGATCATTTTGACCCCACGGGGTGAGATCTTGCGTGGAGCCCCAGATCGAGGGAGATTATCAGTGGTCTTGTATGTCTTCCTAATATGTCTTCCTAATTTCCTAATAATTGCTCCCACAGTTGATTTATTCAAACCAAGCTGCTTACCTATTGCAGATTCAGTCTTCCCAGCCTGGTGCAGGTCTACAATTTTGTTTCTGGTGTCCTTTGACAGCTCTTTGGTCTTGGCCATAGTGGAGTTTGGAGTGTGACTGTTTGAGGTTGTGGACAGGTCTTTTATACTGATATCAAGTTCAAACAAGTGCCATTTATACAGGTAACGAGTGGAGGACAGAGGAGCCTCTTAAAGAAGAAGTTACAGGTCTGTGAGAGCCAGAAATATTGCTTGTTTGTAGGTGACCAAATACTTATTTTCCACCATAATTTGCAAATAAATTCATTAAAAATCCTACAATGTGATTTTCTGGATTTTTTGTCTGCCATAGTTGAAGTGTACCTATGATGAAAATTACAGGCCTCTCTCATCTTTTTACGTGGGAGAACTTGCACAATTGGTGGCTGACTAAATACTTTTTTGCCCCACTGTACACTGAGTTGACCTTGTATGGAATGGGAATGTAAACATTTACATTTAAAAAATATATATATTATTTAGTAATTTAGTAGACACTCTTATCCAGAGCGACGTGCAGGAGCAATTAGGGTTGACGTGCATTGGTCAAAGGGCACATCGACCGATTTTTCACCTATTCGGCTCGGGGATTCGAAACCAGCAAACGTTTGGTTATCGGCAGCCTTTCGGTTAACCGCTAGCCTACCTGCCTTTGTCTCTTTGTGACCACCTAGTTGCTGCTCTATCACCCACAGAGTTATGGTGTGAGAGCCAGCAGCCAGCAGTGCAGTGAAGCCGGAGACGTGTGTGCTATTTGTCAGGGCGACTTCAGAGACCCCATCGTTCTTCTCTGTCAGGTGAGGGGACATATATGAACCCATGGCCCTGTCTCTAGCTACTATCCTCACTAGTATGTTATTCACTGCTAAGAGTTCTATGTTACATTTGTGTCAGGTTGTCATTTTTTACCAACAGCTGATTGTGTGATATTGTGGGCAATCTGTGGTGTAGACAGTAAGTAGAGTAGTGTCATGTCATGGGTGAAGGAGTGCATGTAACGTTAAACTTAATTTTGTCTGTCTGTCTCTCTCCCCTCTAGCATGTGTTCTGTGAGGAGTGCCTGTGTCTGTGGTTCGACCGTGAGCGAACGTGCCCCCTGTGTCGATCTGCGGTCATAGAGACCCTGCACTGCTGGAAGGACGGCACCACCTCTGCCCACGTCCAGATCTACTAGTGATTGATGGCCAGATGCCCACCAGACACTGGGGGGCACTATGGAGTCCAATTTAGTATGCCATTAATGTATCAAGTCAGTTACTATACCTTCTCTACACCGCTGTCACTATCCCTATCACACTGCTTGTCTAAGTTTGGCTTCAGCCATGTCTTGCAAAGAAATAGAATATTAACTTATGTCAGTGTGACCCAGCACCATGTGGTATGGGTTAGTATTCTGGCAAAGGGTACCTATAGTAGTATCTCAGTGCAACAATTGCTTGTTTGCTCATGTATTTAGTTTTATTTAGTTACTTATGCATTTCACCTGGTTTGTAGTGTAGATTCAGCTTATGTTTAATGACATTATTTAAAATACAAAAACTTTATAGAAAAAGGCACAGGTTATGTTGTCTTTCATTGTGTATCAGACTTTCCAATTAAACCATGATTTATGCAGTATTGTTCAGCATTTATTTAATGTTTTGTGTTGTCACGATATTACTCATTGTATAATAATGATAGCATGAATGCATTTTTACTTTTCAAACTTTTATTACCTAGATTGAGCACAGAATTCACAATGTAATACATATTTAAATAGCATGTAAAGAACACATTCTTTATAAAAGACACAGATTCAGCACTGCAATTGAAAACTACAGTTTTTGTGATATATAAAAACAGCTTATGACTGTAAACATAAATAGCATGCCCTTATATTTGCACATGGTTTCTTGCACGGTTTCATTAACATTATCTGCATGAACTCTGCTACAAAATGCTGAGCCCCCAAGACAATTTCAAAAGTTCCAAGAAATGTAACAGTTTATGTATTCCCCTTTCTTCAGTCATCAATATTTGATACAGCCCACAGCATTATTCACCTAATAAAAATAAATGACTATAGAAACAAAAAAAACGGTAGGAAAAAAATCGTATCAAAATGGATTTTCATCTGTAGTGATGGTAGAGCCCAGACTTTACATGGTCTATTATTATTACAGAAGCTTATCTAACAAGTACAGTGCAATTGTTCCACTGAGCACCAAGAATGCTCATCACAAGAGACAATGCGCCTAAAAGTAGGCTGCACGCGTTCTTAAATGTATGTTTTTGCATACCAATAGGATATTTCAGTTAGGTAATTGACATCGTATATAGTGCATCGATAATTCAAGTGTAAATTCATCAACGTATGACAGTTGCGTGGGCAATATAAGTACGTTTTTCCTTTGGTAACCGTCAGGGGAGAATGACATCACCGTTCCTTACTCGGAAGAACCGCCAGACATTGAGAGTGATGATAAAAGTTACGTCAATTCATATCTGAATACAAATGAATTCAAAGCAATGGGTCGAATGATCTAATAAATGGGGGAAAAGCGAACCGAGAAATGTATTCACGCAGTACTGTATCTTAGACCCACATGTCCTAAAGTATTATTTGAATTGAAAATGTTACTCAATCTCTGTGACATAATGTTATGTCACCTGAATTCAGAAGCACAACATTTTCCTTAGCCAACATAAAGTACAAATAATATATGTCCTTTGATTTTGGTCAGATTCCTTATTTTTCAAATCCCTGTTCCTAACAGTCTTGCTGCATGTGTGGCATGTTTATCATGATGACATGTCAGTGTGCACGCTGGACCTCGGCGCTCTGGGGCTGACTGGCTGGCATCCATTTTCTCAGTGCAAATATTCTGACAGCTTTCTCTCCTCTTCGGGATCATCTAAAATGGATAAATAAATTCAAACGTTAGTGCATTATAAACATTTAGTTCATATTTAGATTTTTTTCATAATCTTTGAATAGTCCAACATAGTTTTGCTTATGAATAACTAAATTATACATACTCAAATTGTAAATAAACTACAGCTTACACCAACTATAGTTACATATTTATAACCGCAATTTACCTGCTGAACATTGTTGGGGAAAGTTGACAATCAACCGTCTATACTCGCAACCAAGTTTGTTTGCTTTACTCATATGCTGCGTTCAAAGCAACTCGAAACTGGGAACTCGAAAGTCTCCGACTTCAGACTTCAGTGAGTTCAAAACAACTGGGAACTCGGACAAAAACGAGCTCCGACTGAGAAAAATACATTTGAACGGTCATTCAACTCGGAATTCGAACTCGGGAACTCGGGCCTCTTTCTAATGCTCCGACTTTCCGACCAAAAGATTACCGACGTCATGATTTGACCTCGTATTTTTCCGAGTTCCCAGTTGTTTTGAACGTGGCAATAGTGATGACGCGTACCTGTGAAGCTTACCGGTTGCTGGTTTTGCCTTTGCAGTGTCTCGCACCTACAGGTGTCGCTTTCTGATAAAGAGCATGAGGACGGTGATTTGTATTGCTGTGCATACAAAACGTTTAAAGTAGACTTTTCTATTAAACTCCAATTTATCGTAATATCTGTTGTCTCGAGAGCCAACCGTCCAGGTTTTATCCATCTCGTCCCCGATCCTCCGGAGGCGGGAGGCGAGCGACTGGGTCCCGGAGCATGGTGAGGGTCCTTGGGCACATATAATCGAGTCACCGGGTAGAGGCAGAGGCTGGTCTATCGGGAGCCAGCACATGTTCTCAAAAAATCTATTTATATTTATTATCTGTCCTTGTCCCCTCCTCTTATCCACTCATCGGTAATATGATCCTCTTTACTGTACGGATCAGATCTGGACTGTGTTGTTTCGCTCTCTCTCTTTCTTATATTATTCATGATTAAAGAGTCACATGGTGTGAGGGGTTTACATCATATTCTCCCAAAAGAGAGAGGTAATCATTAACTCTTAAAAACCCGTCGTCTCATTTTATCCGCATAGGCTTTTGTTTGATATAATGGTCAAAGAGAGGTCTAGTTGAATAATCATAGGATGTAAAATAATACGTATAATACATTTGAGAGTACTGTACCTAGAAAGTATACAATCGGGATCATAAACCTTTTTCTTTAATAATTGTGTATTTTCATTTAAACTGTATTCATTGTACACGTTATTCTTTGTTGAAATTAAAATATGAAACAATCCACTATTACAGACCGATGCGCCCATAATAAACTGAGGAATTACATTTTGTGGAACTAATCTGATAGCAAAGTCTCTAGTCGGACAGGTTTTGGTACAGGACTTCACTGTTTTTTTTTGTTGAGATGGGCTAGCTTTAAAAATGTTAACCCTACCGCTTTGTTATTTTGTCTAAAAATAACAAGTTAAAGATATATGTTGTTGTAACAATGGTAGAAAATATGGCAGCGTTTACAGAGCGTTTGAAGCAAGAACTGACAAACAACATACCCGCACATTGACTCGGTACCGGTACCCCTGTATATAGTTATTTTATTGTGTTACTTTTTTCCTTCCGTTTTCATATATATTTTTGCAAATAATTTCTTACGTACTTTTAAAAACAGTTCTGCATTGTTGGCTAAGGGCTTGTACAGTATTGGCCAAAAGTTTTGAGAATGACACAAATATAAATTTTCACAAAGTCTGCTGCCTCAGTTTGTATGATGGCAATTTGCATATACTCCAGAATGTTATGAAGAGTGATCAGATGGATTGCAATTAATTGCAAACTCCCTCTTTGCCATGCAAATGAACTAAATCACCAAAAAACATTTCCACTGTATTTCAGCCCTGCCACAAAAGGACCAGCTGACATCATGTCAGTGATTCTCTCGTTAACACGAGTGTTGACGAAGACAAGGCTGGAGATCACTTTGTCATGCTGATTGAGTTTGAATAACAGACTGGAAGCTTCAAAAGGAGGGTGGTGCCCTGGAATCATTGTTCTTCCTCTGTCAACCATGGTTACCTGCAAGGAAACATGTGCCGTCATCACTGCTTTGCACAAAAAGGGCTTCACAGGCAAGGATATTGCTGCCAGTAAGATTGCACCTAAATCAACCATTTATCGGATCATCAAGAACTTCAAGGAGAGCGGTTAAATTGTTGTGAAGGCTTCAGGGCGCCCAACAAAGTCCAGCAAGCGCCAGGACCATCTCCTAAAGTTGATTCAGCTGCGGGATCGGGGCACCACCAGTACAGAACTTGCTCAGGAATGGCAGCAGGCAGGTGTGAGTGCATCTGCACGCACAGTGAGGCAAAGACTTTTGGAGGATGGCCTGGTGTCAAGAAGGGCAGCAAAGAAGCCACTTCTCTCCAGGAAAAACATCAGGGACGGACTGATATTCTGCAAAAGGTACAGGGATTGGACAGCTGAGGACTGGGGTAAAGTCATTTTCTCTGATGAATCCCCTTTCCGATTGTTTGGGGCATTCGGAAAAAAGCTTGTCCGGAGAAGACAAGGTGGGCGCTACCATCAGTCCTGTGTCATGCCAACAGTAAAGCATCCTGAGACCATTCATGTGTGGGGTTGCTTCTCAGCCAAGGGAGTGGGCAAACTCACAATTTTGCCTAAGAACACAGCCATGAATAAAGAATGGTACCAACACATCCTCCGAGAGCAACTTCTCCCAACCATCCAGGAACAGTTTGGTGATGAACAATGCCTTTTCCAGCATGATGGAGCACCTTGCTATAAGGCAAAAGTGATAACTAAGTGGCTCGGGGAACAAAATATCGATGTTTTGGGTCCATGGCCAGGAAACTCCCCAGACCTTAATCCCATGGAGAACTTGTGGTCAATCCTCAAGAGGCGGGTGGACAAACAAAACCCCACAAATTCTGACAAACTCCAAGCATTGATTATGCAAGAATGGGCTGCCACATGAATGGCCCAGAAGTTAATTGACAGCATGTCATGGCAGATTACAGAGGTCTTGAAAAATACTGTAATTGTCAATAAAATGTAATTGTCAATAAAATACTTTGACACTTATTAAATGCTTGTAGTTATACTTCAGTATTCCATAGTAACATCTGACAAAAATATCTAAAGACACTGAAGCAACAAAGTTTGTGGAAATTCATATTTGTGTCATTCTCAAAACTTTTGGCCACGACTTGTTGTATTCGGTGCATGTGACAAATACAATTTGATTCATATAACTCTAAAAATAAGATGTTTTGTGAAAACGTAAGTGGACCAGAAAGAAGACATCTAGTCTTCTAGAAGTCATCTACAACTTTACAGGGGAACAGTGAACGAGAAGAGGACCAACCACAATGTATTGATAGCCCGAGGGCTTGCTTGGTGGAAGGACCAGTCCCTTGTTGGAGAGGATTCAAGAGGAGAGGATACGAAGGAAGAGACAATACCACAGTGTGAAAGTTAACAAGGCAAACAAATTGGTGGATCAATTCATTCAAGACCTGGTAAGATGATGTCGAGGATGATCATGACAATTCCACCAGTAGAGGTAGCCTACCTACCACTTCATTAAGTGGAACTCAATTTCATTGCTGATTTACTTATTTTTTGCAGAATGAGATAAATTACATTCCCTTCTTTGACGTCGAGTCGCCCTATGAGTTAGCCCCTGAGAGTTGGGATGATGTGCTCAGGTAAACTAAGATCATGATCAGATCCGTCAGTTATATAAAACTCAGAGACTACTCTGTTTTCACTTGAAGCATAAGTAGACCTGAACAGACCGCACAATGTTTTGTGCAACCTTAATGTGGCGTAGGCCCTAGTAAGTGATGATGACCACTATCCAACACGTCCCCTTCAATATCCTCTCCAGGTCAGCAAGATGTGTAGTATAAGTACACCGTTCTACTTTGTTGTACCTAGTGATGATCACTCAATATGCTTCCACAGGTTCCACGGCATGGGCCGTCCTGGCGGAGGACGATGTGTTGTCATTTAGGATGTGTCTGGAGAATGGTTATCACCACGGTACCGCTGTCTCTGACTCCCCCTGTTGGAAGAACACACTACGAGACTGCAGGAACTCTGAGAACACTGTGTGCTCCAACTGGGAGGTAGGAGACGGCTTGGCTTGATAGGGGTGTGTGTCTGACTGCTTGGCTGTGTGTGTGGCACTTTAACTCAATGCATTTTTTTAGATAACACTTCATCTGAATTTGCTCGTAAACCTGTGTAACGATACAGCATTAACTTAAACCTGTTTAACGATACAGCATTAACTTAAACCTGTTTAACGATACAGTATTAACTTAAACCTGTGTAATAATACAGTATTAACTTAAACCTGTGTAACTATACAGTATTAACTTAAACCTGTGTAACTATACAGTATTAACTTAAACCTGTGTAACTATACAGTATTCACTTAAACCTGTGTAACTATACAGTATTAACTTAAACCGGTGTAATAATACAGTATTAACTTAAACCTGTGTAATAATACAATATTAACTTAAACCGGTGTAACTATACAGTATTAACTTAAACCGGTGTAATAATACAGTATTAAGTTAAACCTGTGTAATAATACAGTATTAACTTAAACCGGTGTAACTATACAGTATTAACTTAAACATGTGTAACTATACAGTATTCATTGTAGTAATAACATTGTAATTGCAAGGACCCTGATAAACAACATTTCGACTTGCATGTCTTCCTACTCCTAGAATCGTGTTGGATCAATCAGCTAACTGCAGTATGACCTTTGAGAAGGTGCTGTGTGACATCAGTTCCTGTGACAGCTATGTTGTTGCCGATGTAAGATATACAGCATATAACCTGTTTTCAGTGTCAGAAGGGGCAAGCAGCTGTGTTGATCAGCACATTTCCAGCCTAATGAAGGGAGATCAATAGACATTAGGCTGCTGTTTTGACTATGTACTAAAAGAGACCACCACTTGTCTTTGAACTCCTTTTTTTCATGTTCTTTTAATTAAACTTGTTGTGAAAACACAATAGACTTCAGCCTCTATGTTATGTCCTTTACAGCTATGGATTCTCACATGAAGTAAGCTACTTAAATTCGACTGGGTCCGGTGTACAGTAGGATGATAGCGTGACTTGAGCTGCTGAAATGAGTCTGTTAAATGTTGTTTCAGGAGGCTGGGACCCACAGGGAGTGGTCTGATTCAATTCTCCTCTGGCGCCGGTGAACTCTGGCTGGGTCCCAAAAGGCACTCTATTCCCTACATACAGAGACAGAGGGCTGCCTGCTGCAGCAAATTGTATTCACCCAGAATATCATGTCTTCCCCCTCAGGAGGCTGAAAATATTTGGCATAGGCCCTTAGATCCTCAAAAAGTTTTACAGCTACACCATCGAGAGCATCTTTACTGGCTGCATCACCGCTTGGTATGGTAAATGCACCACCCTTGACTGCAAAGTGCTACAGAGGGTGATGCGGACAGCCTAGCACATCGCTGGGCCGAGTTCCGTGCCATCCAGGACCTCTATATCAGGCGGTGCCAGAGGAAGGCTCGAATAATTGCCAAAGACTCCAGCTACCCAGTCAAAAGTTTGGACACACCTTCTCATTCAAGGGTTTTTTCTTTATTTTTATTATTTTCTACGTTGTAGAATAATAGTGAAGACATCAAAACTATGAAATAACATATGGAATCATGTAGTAACCAAAAAGTGTTAAAGAAATATATTTTATATTTGAGATTCTTCAAAGTGGCCACCCTTTGCCATGATGACAGCTTTGCACACTTGGCATTCTCTCAACCAGCTTCATGAGGTAGTCACCTGGAATGGATTTCAATTAACAACTGCGCTTTGTTAAACATCATTTGCTGCTGCGCCTCTGTTCTTTATTTTACTCTTATTATTATCTGTCCTGATGCCTAGTCACTTTACCCTGCCTTCATGTACATATCTACCTCAAATACCTTATTATTATCTATCCTGATGCCTAGTCACTTTACCCTGCCTTCATGTACATATCTACCTCAAATACCTTATTATTATCTATCCTGATGCCTAGTCACTTTACCCTGCCTTCATGTACATATCTACCTCAAATACCTTATTATTATCTATCCTGATGCCTAGTCACTTTACCCTGCCTTCATGTACATATCTACCTCAAATACCTTATTATTATCTATCCTGATGCCTAGTCACTTTACCCTGTCTTCATGTACATGTCTACCTCAAATACCTTATTATTATCTATCCTCATGCCTAGTCACTTTACCCTGTCTTCATGTACATGTCTACCTCAAATACCTCGTACACATGCACATTGATCTGGTACTGGTACTTCCCTGTATATAGCTTCACATTCATCTGGTACTGGTATTCCCTGTATATCGCTCCACATTGATCTGGTACTGGTATTCCCTGTATATAGTTTCACATTGATCTGGTACTGGTACTCCCTGTATATAGCTCCACATTGATCTGGTACTCCCTGTATATGCAGTGCCTTGCGAAAGTATTCGGCCCCCTTGAACTTTGCGACCTTTTGCCACATTTCAGGCTTCAAACATAAAGATATAAAACTGTATTTTTTGTGAAGAATCAACATCAAGTGGGACACAATCATGACGTAGAACGACATTTATTGGATATTTCAAACTTTTTTAACAAATCAAAAACTGAAAAATTGGGCGTGCAAAATTATTCAGCCCCTTTACTTTCAGTGCAGCAAACTCTCTCCAGAAGTTCAGTGAGGATCTCTGAATGATCCAATGTTGACCTAAATTTTGCACGCCCAATTTTTCAGTTTTTGATTTGTTAAAAAAGTTTGAAATATCCAATAAATGTTGTTCCACTTCATGATTGTGTCCCACTTGTTGTTGATTCTTCACAAAAAAATACAGTTTTATATCTTTATGTTTGAAGCCTGAAATGTGGCAAAAGGTCGCAAAGTTCAAGGGGCCGAATACTTTCGCAAGGCACTGTAGCTCCACATTGATCTGGTACTCCCTGTATATAGCTCCACATTGATCTGGTACTGGTACTCCCTGTATATAGCTCCACATTGATCTGGTACTCCCTGTATATAGCTCCACATTGATCTGGTACTGGTACTCCCTGTACATAGCTCCGTTCTTCTGTATTTTATTCCTTGTGTTAATATTTTATTATTTTGAAACTCTACATCTTTGGGAAGGGCTCGTAAGCAAGCATTTCACAGTAAAGTATACACTAGTTGTATTCGGTGTATGTGGACAAATAACATTTGACTTAATTCGATTTGGATCACTGAATTTTATAAGATACTATGCGTCACTATGAGATCCTTGTATAACTAGGGTTGAGTTTTAGCTGACATTTTTTTCCCCCGGTGGTTTTTCGAGGCAAACTGATCAAATATTTCTCTCACCTTCATACAGTATCTTGTAGA
The DNA here is from genome assembly GCF_045791955.1 of Oncorhynchus clarkii lewisi. NCBI lineage: Eukaryota > Metazoa > Chordata > Actinopteri > Salmoniformes > Salmonidae > Oncorhynchus > Oncorhynchus clarkii. The sequence continues at coordinate 35,524,319 of NC_092176.1, read as the reverse complement.
TGCACTGAGGAAGCAGAACTGCAGGTTGTGCTTTGATCTTGCCTAAAATTGATACATCAAACGTTTCATGGCTTGGAAGAGGGAAAGGCATGGATTTCTCCTGTTGATTCTTGGCTGAAGGACGATGCACTAATTATGTTGAGTGTTGTTACCTTCCTGACAAACCCTGAGATATCAGATGGAGAGTTTTAGCCTCCTTTCTCTCTCTCTCTCTCTGTCTGTCTGTCTGTCTGTGGCTGGCTGGCTGGCTGGCTGGCTGGCTGGCTGGCTGGCTGGCTGGCTGGCTGGCTGGCTGGCTCATTTCCTCATGCTGGGAGACCGATGCTCAGTGAAGTGGGTGGTAGCTAGCTGAAGTGGTATAAGTGATTGTAGCATGTAATTTGGGGAGTTGAAGCTAGCCATCTTACCATCTTGTTTGTGCTACAGTGTCATTGGTAGCAAACTAGTTGAAAGGGTTTATCTGGCAGCCCTTTGGTGCTACTCTCTGTGGTTATCTCTGTCTGCAGCTCTCTCCAACAGCCCAACCCAGCACCAG
>NC_092176.1:35388784-35521284 GCF_045791955.1 Oncorhynchus clarkii lewisi | reverse complement strand
AGTAGCAAAACACCCATCTGAGTTTGAGTCTGAGTAGCAATACACTAATCTGAGTCTGAATCTGAGTAGCAATACACGAATCTGAGTCTGAGTACTGGGACAGCCCTTTTCTGCAATTCCGAATAAAACCCAACTTTGAGAAATGATCACCAGACCCTGTTTCTCTCAATCACGGTAATACAAAGGTTGTAGACCATTGCTGAATCTTTTAACCATGCCACGTGGTTAAACCCTTAGACTATCGATACCGACAGAATAAGAACAGGTCTTTGATATTAATTACTAGTCTGCAGCTAGGAATTCGGTATCATTGAACGCGAAGAACGACAACCGCCGAAACAGCCATTCTACAACAACATGAATGAATGTCACTCTGAACTATCCACTATAACCACGACAGAGTGAGAGCGGGAGAGAGACGGACAATTCTACAAAAGAAACAACTTTTCACCAGCGATCAAGACGACACACTGAGTGTAAATATATATATTGATTGCAATTGTTCCCGAATGAGTGAGCGTTCATGTGCAAAGGATTAGCATTTCAATTGTTATAATTATTAACTCTGTAGTGACTTCTCAGCTGACCCCCACTTCCCTTTCTATCCACCAAGATGCCGGTTTAGCACACTAGGGCACGTTTCTTGTAACCATATTGACTTTGTTTGTTTGTTTATGCCTTTCTGTGAATTACTTAGTTAGTAATAAATAAATGATTTAAGACAATTGATGTATGGATGACTCGTAGTGAAGACTGGGTTCGTGCAGATAACCAACAATTTACTACGTTTGGAATGACGCTAATGTGAGGTAAAGTAAATAATTCATTAATCAGAAGACTATGGATCAGATATGAAAATATCTGAAAAGTTATTTTCAATCTTTTAATCTGAACATTTTCCTTGGTGCCCCGACTTCCTAGTCAATTACAGTTACATGATTAATCAGTTTAATCGCGTAATAATAATTACAGAGAATCTTTGATAAAAACTAAAAGTCGTCATTTAATGATAGTAAAGACACGACAGTAGCAATATACCCACCTGAGTCTATTAACAGTCTCTGGAACCCCAACAGGGAGGTGCACGCCAGTCTGGGGAATCTGGGACAGTCGCTGGGTATTGTGGGTATAGAAATAGCTGAACCACTCCTACTAGGCCTTGTTCCTAATTACTGTAGTATTTGGTTTACTCTTTACTCTTGATCCACATGCACACGCACACATACACACACTAAACATGTTGAGTCCATTTCCCAAAGTATCTGCTATTTGTATATAACGTATTATTGTGGTGTATCTAAGGGCCCTGCTCCTAACTGAGGCTAGTACCTTCATTTAGCCCTCTGCTAATTACAGGAGACTGAGTTTATGAAGCTTTTTCTTCGAGCAAAACGCAACAGTGAAGGTACAATGCTGCGTACAGAGCACTCCACACACAGTACTACAATACGTTGAGTTCCCCACAGCTGTGAAGTGAGCTGTAGCCCATTGTGTGTTTGTGTTAATGAGTCTGTTATTAAAGAATGGGAAACAATGTTGTGTATGTTATAGTGAATTTTCCAGTACATATGTGGCAATTATTTATTTCAGAAGGTGTCAGCAAAACTAGTACTCTGTATGTGCTCTAGATCATTGGACACCATTAGATATGCACCTGTCGGTTATTCTTGTAATTGTTATGGCCATCTATGGTTACACCTCTTGGATCTTTTCCAGAACAGGGCTGTCCCTTTCAGAAGAGTTAGCAAGATGACATGTCAAATCAAATCAAATGTATTTATATAGCCCTTCGTACATCAGCTGATATCTCAAAGTGCTGTACAGAAACCCAGCCTAAAACCCCAAACAGCAAGCAATGCAGGTGTAGAAGCACGGTGGCTAGGAAAAACTCCCTAGAAAGGCCAAAACCTAGGAAGAAACCTAGAAAGGAACCAGGCTATGTGGGGTGGCCAGTCCTTTTCTGGTTGTGCCGGGTGGAGATTATAACAGAACATGACCAAGATGTTCAAATGTTCATAAATGACCAGCATGGTCGAATAATAATAAGGCAGAACAGTTGAAACTGGAGCAGCAGCACGACCAGGTGGACTGGGGACAGCAAGGAGTCATCATGTCAGGTAGTCCTGAGGCATGGTCCTAGGGCTCAGGTCCTCCGAAAGAGAGAAAAAGAGAATTAGAGAGAGCACACTTAAATTCACACAGGACACTGAATAGGACAGGAGAAGTACTCCAGATATAACAAACTGACCCTAGCCCCCCGACACATAAACTACTGCAGCATAAATATGTATTGGTCATTCCTGTAGAGTGCCATGGTCTGTTGCTATGGTCCTACATGCATTAAACTATTTCTGTGGCTCTACAGGTTCCATGTCCTAATATGAAGGCAATATGATAACGGTGGCTAAATGCCAGAGGTGATGAGCCATTAAAAGGAGTTACTATGAGTATGACGTAATGAGGACAAATAACACGTGTGTGCCAAGATTGGAAGGAGTTGTATTCATGAACCAGCTCGGCTTTTATGATGAAGTAATTAGAAGTCTATTTGAACTCACATGCTCCGGCATTTGTAAAATATGATTGACCAAATATTTCCACGACAATGTTTGCTACAGCTTTTTTTGTTGCCTAAAATTAATTTGTAGAATATTATACTGTACAGTGCATTCGGAAAGTATTCAGATCCCTTCACTTTTTCCACATTTTGTTACGTTACAGCCTTATTCTAAAATGTATTAAATAGTCCCCCCCCCCCCCCCCTCGTCAGTCTATACACAATACCCCATAACGACAAAGCAAAAACAGGTTTTTAAAAATGTTTGCTAATTAAAAAATGTTTTAAACTGAAATATCATATTTATATAAGTATTCAGAACCAGAGCGTCGCTGCACAGCTATTTTCAGGTCTCTCCAGAGATGTTCCATCAGGTTCAAGTCCAGGCTTAGAGACTTGTCCCGAAGGCACTCCTGCGTTGTCTTGGCTGTGTGCTTAGGGTTGTTTACCTGTAGGAAGGTGAACCTTCACCCCAGTCTGACGTCCGGACCGCTCTGGAGCACATTTTAATCAAGGATCTCTCTGTTCACCTTTCCCTCGATCCTGACTAGTCTCTCAGTTCCTGCCTGGTTTCCTCTAGACACTTGGCATTCAGGCCAAAGACCATAAATGCCTGATTGGTGGATTGCTGCAGAGATGGTTGTCCTTCTGGATTGTCCTCCCATCTCCACAGAGGAACTCTGGAGCTCTGTCAGAGTGACCATTAGGTTCTTGGTCACCCCCCGATTTCTCAGTTTGGCGATGGTGGTTCCAAACGTCTTCCATTTAAGAATGATGGAGGCCACTGTGTTCTTGGGTACCTTCAAGGCAGCAAACATTTTGCGGTGGTCCTTCCCCAGATCTGTGCCTTGACACAATAATGTCTCGGAGCTCTGAGGACAATTCCTTCGACCTTATGGCTTGGTTTTTGCTCTAACATGCACTGTGGGACCTTATATAGACAGGTATGTGCTTTTCCAAATCATGTGAACTCAATTGAATTTACCACCGGTGGAATGCCAATTGTGGACACATCTCTAGGATGGTCAATGGAAACAGGATGCACCTGAGCTCCAATTTGAGGATCCAATTTGGGCTGTAGTTGTAAATCGGTGTCATGCATTTCAGTGTATTTCAAGATAAATATTTGCAAGATGTAGTTTTGTGACAAAAACCCTGTTTGAAAAACCCACTTTGTTAAACACCTTAGTCTGTCTCTCTCTAAATGTTGAATGTTTTGATAGGCACAGATGCTGGTCCTTAAGTAATTAGTCGAGTGACTAGGGACCGGACCTAAATGGAGCCTCTCTCTGCTGGTTAGACATTTCTTTGGCAGAGCTATCCCACTGACATCATTACAATGTTCTCATTCCTGATGATGTTATATTATCACTAAAGCGCCACATATTGGGCCTAGGAGAAAGTTTGAGGGATAACTTTGCTGCAGTGCTTCCTCTCAAGGTTACAGCTAAAGGATTTTTTAAAAATCGTGTAAAATCAAGAGAGATGTCATATACAATGGCAAGAAAAAGTATGTGAACCCTTTGGAAATACCTGGATTTCTGCATAAATTGGTCATAAAATGTGATCTGATCTTCATCTAGGTCACAACAGTAGACAAACAGTCTGCTTAAACTAATAGCACACAAACAATTATATGTTTTAATGTCTTTATTGAACACACCATGTAAACATTCACAGTGCAGGTTGGAAAAAGTATGTGAACCCTTGGATTTAATAACTGGTTGACCCTCCTTTGGCAGCAATAACCTCAACGTTTTCTGTAGTTGTGGATCAGACCTGCACAACGGTCAGGAGGAATTTTGGACCATTCATCTTTACAAAACTGTTTCAGTTCAGCAATATTCTTGGGATGTCTGGTGTGAACCGCTCTCTTGAGGTCATGCCACAGCATCTCGATCAGGTTGGGCCACTCCAGAAAGGTGTATTTTCTTCTGTTGAAGCCATTCTGTTGTTAATTTACTTCTGTGTTTTGGGTCATTGTCCTGTTGCATCACCCAACTTCTGTTGAGCTTCATTTGGCGGACAGATAGCGTAACATTCTCCTGCAAAATGTCTTGATAAACTTGGGAATTAATTTTTTCCACCGATGATAGCAAGCTGTCCAGGGCTGGAGGCAGCAAAGCATCCCCAAACCATGATGCTCACTCCACCATACTTTACAGTTGGGATGAGGTTTTGATGTTGGTGTGCTGTGCCTTTTTCTCCACACAAAGTGTTGTGTGTTATTTCCAAACAACTCAACTGTAGTTTCATCTGTCCACAGAATATTATGACAGTAGCGCTGTGGAACATCCAGGTGCACTTTTGCAAACTTCAGACGTGCAGCACTGTTTTTTGTTGGACAGCAATAGCTTCTTCCGTGGTGTCCCCTCATGAACAACATTCTTATTTAGTGTTTTACGTATCTAAAAGATGTTTGCATGTTCCAGAGATTTCTGTAAGTCTTTAGCTGACACTCTATAATTCTTCTTAACCTCATTGAGCATTCTGTGCTGTGCTCTTGCAGTCATCTTTGCAGGACAGCCACTCCTAGGGAGAGTAGCAACAGTGCTGAACTTTCTCCAATTATAGACAATTTGTCTTACTGGGACTGATAAACATCAAGGCTTTTAGAAATACTTTTGTAACCCTTTCTAGCTTAAATGCAAGTCAACAATTCTTAATCTTAGGTCTTCTGTGATCTCTTTTTTTTCGAGGTATGGTTAACATCAGGCAATGCTTCTTGTGAATAGCAAAGTCATATTTTGTGAATGTTTTTTAGAGGGCAAGGGAGCTCTAACCAACATCTCCAATCTCGTCTAAGTGATTGGATTCCAGGTTAGCTGACTCCAATTAGCTTTTGGAGAAGTCATTAGCCTAGGGGTTCACATATTTTTTCCAACCTACACTGTGAATGTTTAAATGATGTATTCAATATAGACAAGACAAATACAACAATTTGTGTGTTATTAGTTTAAGCACACTATGTTTATCTATTGTTGTGACTTATATGAAGATCAGATAAAATTTAATGACCAATTTCTGCAGATATCCAGGTAATTCCAAAGGTTTCACATACTTTTTCCTGCCACTGTAGCCTATCAGCTCCACAGGTCTTCAACCTGACTAGGCATACATGTTGATGTCTCACGTCCTGTCCAAAATACTGCCGCTTAGGCCTCTTTTTTCCATATTAATTATTCTAAAACAACACTACTGATTGGATAATATTTGATATGGTATTGATCATGAATTAAATCGAGCATTGAGTTTTCGTTCGTTTCATCTCTCCACTATAAACCTAGCTAGCTCATCTTCTCTAAATTATGCCAATTCATGATTAGCACATTTTCGCTTCACTAATTAAACTGAAGAATTACAGCTTTTTATCGGCTTTAACAAGTCTATCGGTTTCATAGTGTTTCTGACAGCATGTTCCTTCTGCAAAGTGGGAAGTAAGAATTGCCAACACACTCTGAGGCAGAATGTGTTATGTGTTATTTCATGAGAAGACATATGCCTAATTAAAAGCTGTGAAAAGAATGGAGGTGGCATCCAGACGTTTTCTCTTCACACCGAGGAGTTGAGTCATCACTAGGACTTGTTGCTTTTCCAGCTACATATTTTAGAGGTATTATGATATGAATGGTCTTTGTAATGATCCTGTCTCTCTCTCTCTCTCTCTCTCTCTCTCTCTCTCTCTCTCTCTCTCTCTCTCTCTCTCTCTCTCTCTCTCTCTCTCTCTGTCTGTCTGTCTGTCTGTCTGTCTGTCTGTCTGTCTGTCTGTCTGTCTGTCTGTCTGTCTGTCTGTCTGTCTGTCTGTCTGTCTGTCTGTCTGTCTGTCTGTCTGTCTGTCTGTCTGTCTGTCTGTCTGTCTGTCTGTCTGTCTGTCTGTCTGTCTGTCTGTCTGTCTGTCCTGTCTGTCTGTCTGTCTGTCTCTCTCTCTCTCTCTCTCTCTCTCTCTCTCTCTCTCTCTCTGTCTGTCTGTCTGTCTGTCTGTCTGTCTGTCTGTCTGTCTGTCTGTCCGTCCGTCCGTCCGTCCGCCCGCCCGCCCGCCCGCCCGCCCGCCCATGTATTTGTCTGTCTTATTCATGTCTTTGTCTATTGGCCTGTCTGTCTGGTGTCTGTGAGAGTCAGCCAGAGTCAGCTGAACAGTCAGTCTCCCTCTCCTCTGGACCTGCACCCTCCTTCCCTTCACCAGCCCAATTCCTCCCTTCCCTCTCTCCCCTCCCGAGCCAGTGGACTTGGGGGTCTATCTGCTCAGTGCTCCTGTTACCCTGTTACCCGCCACCTCTATAGGTTACACACAACACATCCATGACAACACATCCATGACAACACATCCATCAGTGAAAACTGTGGCATGTTCCATTAGGATGCTTTCGTCGTTTAGCATCAATGGTCTTGATTAACTTCTGACAGTTGCTTTGAATGTGTGTCTTCAAACTCTGTGAGCTTGATATACTGTATTCATGCCAATGTTTGTTCACATTGGATCTATAAGTTAGTTCTACTTGTTTTTAAATGCATTAACCTACCTGACATCTGAAAGTCAGTGTAAAAACAATGCAACATGAACTCAACTGACTGCATAATTTGACAATCATTTAGGGACATTCATCTTCATTAACTTAACAAAGGAACTCGTGAAGGGAGTGATTTAGGACAAATTATAGATCATTTTATTTTTGTTCTAACTATCCCTCCAGGAATCCAGCAGCACGATGACTCTGCTGTAGCCAAAGCCATGAGGCCTTTCATCAAAGCATGCTGAGGTGCTCCCTAAACTGTTTACATATTAGCGTCAAACTGCCTCTATACTCCCTTTCGCTGACAGCTTCTCCACATAATAGCTGGTTTGGGCTGCTTTTTAATCAAATCCCCTCCCCCAAAACTGAGATGATTCATCGAAAAAAAGACAAGCAGACAGCCCCCTCTCATCCACTCCTGTCTCCTTCCCTTTCCTTCCCTCTCCCCTCTCCTTCTCTCTCATCTCCCCTCTCTCCTCTCCTTCCTTCTTCTCTCTCCTCTCCACTCTCCTCTCTTTCCATCTCCTGTCCTCTCCCTCCTTCCCTCTGCTCTCTCTCTCTCCTCTCATCCCCCCTCTGCTCTCTCTCTCCTCCCCTTCTCTCTCCTCTCCTCCCCGCTCCCCTCTCCTTCTCTCTTTCCTCTCATTCCCCCTTCCCTCTCCCTCTCCTTCCTTCTCTCCCCTCCTTCCCTCTCCCCTCCTTCCCTTTCCTCTCCTTCCCTCTCCCCTCTCTTCTCCTTCCCCCTCTCCTTTCCTCCTAGTCCCCTTCCCGAATCCCATCAAGCTGTCATTTCAAAGTCCTGTGTGTGGGTTTGTGTGTGTGTGAGAGTGTGTCCTGTGTATGTCCTGTGTGTGATTTTGGCTTGCTCCGCTTGGAGCTAGCTCACATTAAGGCTGCCTGGCCCAAATAGGAGACACAAAACAATTGGCATCTTCTCAAGCCTTACATCATGCTGCTTGCTCCCTCTCCTCTCTCTCTCGCTCTCTCTCCTACACACACTCTCTCTCTCGCTCTCTCCTACACACTCTCTCTCTCTTCTCCCCCCCCTCTTCTCTTTTCTCTCATCCTTTGTTTAATGTCTTTATCTATCATTCCCCATTCTGTCTGAAGGTTGGCTAGTTTGTTTAGTGTTGTTTTGAAAAGAGAACCGCTCCAGCCACTAATTGACCAATTATAACACAGCCAGATTACATCATTTAAATAACATTTTAAAAGGCTTTTGTTATGGAGCTGGAGGGAACACAATTAATCATTCTCTTTGAATTAATATTAATATGCTTGTGGGTCAATGTCCTTCCTATCATGTTCAAACCTTTTTCTTATTTAAGCTTTACAATACTGTATTCATAGCCCTTTTTGCCAAGAAAATGTAGTGTTTATAATTACTGACAACCATTTAATTTAATTTAGATTATGTTAATGTCCCTTCATGTCAGTTACAAAGCATGGTCTGCTGCCTGCTTTTTAACAGCACAGAGATGAATTCCTGTGTAAAAGCGTAGGCAATGGAAAGTGTTGTGTTGAGTCTCGGAGCTCAGACAGACAGAGACGGTGTGTGTGAGAGAAGAAAGTTGTGAGGATCAACGTCTGTCTTCACTGCTTCATGTCTCATGCTGCTGCTAGATGTAGAGTACACCATGAGGACGTTTTACACTCTGCTCAATCTGCTCAAATCCAGGTGTTATCTAACTCATGCTGCAGTGTCTGTAGCAACAGTATCCATTGCCAAATAACTCTGTTTCTATGTGTTACCTCTGTTTATATTCAGGTGCAGAATAATTTTAGTAGCCAGTGAAGGAGTCTAACTCTCTGTGTAGTATTGTGTACAGATCCAGATATACAGTCTATAGAGAGGCCAGTCTGAGGTGTCTCTGGGAAACTCAGCAGGAGACTGTTCCTGTGTCCACCTAAGAGACAGCCCCCCTCACCTGATGGTGTGAGGAAACAAAGACAGGAGGTATGGGACCCAATGTGTCATTGCACCTGCTGAGTGCACACACACGCACACACACACACACACACACACACACACACACACACACACACACACACACACACACACACACACACACACACACTGACACCTTATTTTGCCTGTCAGATTTGAGCACCACAGTAGTACCAGATTAGATCCAGTGGCTCCCTTGGGTACACCCGCTGGGCTCTAGTCAGAAACAAACCTGTTTATCACAACACAATATTCCTCAACACACAATCACAACTGATTAGGAACATTGAAATATGGAGGTACAAACAGCATACTTGCAGGAGGGAGGCTCAGGTGTTTGGAAAAAGAAAAGCAATTTTCTTCGCACCTCTCTCTCTCTCTCTCAGGTTGCCGAGAGAGAGTGAGAGAGATATGTAGAAAATCAACTAAATGTATTGAAAGTAGTCTACAAAGTAGTCTATGCTTACCTGGCAGAATGATATCATGATTATTTGCATCAATCCAGTGGGTAGTTATTTTGCAAACTCTACCATCACACGTGCTACAAAAAACACAGCTAAACAACTGCTTCTTGCTGGAATTTTAAGGATAACTACACCCACAAATCCTAGACCTCAAAAGTGCTGTCCTGGTGTGTTTTAAGCATTGCTGTGGACTTAACAACCAATATAGTTGTTTTTCTATAATAATAAATAAAAAATCTGATTTTGAGAGCCGAAAACCTGAGAAAACGGAAACCTGGAAAAACTAAAGAGAGAAAACCTAAATGAAATCAGGCCAAAAATCAAATAGATTTTATAAGAGGGAGCTATGTGGATCAGCAGAGTGTTATAGCCTGGGGGTATTTGTGAGGGAGACAACGGGAGGCAGATGCTGGCAGCCTTCACACACTGCTGTCCTGTGGCCTCGCCATTCAGCCGCTAAAACACACACACACGCGCACACTGTATCTGCAACCTGGCTCTCAGAATAGGGGAAAGAAAGACAGAAAACGAGCCATTTTCATCTGCACTTGTCCCTGACAGCGGTGCAGGAGTTGGCAGGTAAAATAAAGGAAAAATAATTGGGCAAAATCCTTACCAATCAAACTCCTGCCATGACTTTCCTACCAAATTCATCAGGCAATAAATAGACAGACTAATGCAGACAAAGCCCAGACAACTCTATGTCTCGTTGTGCATAGCCAGTCTTTTAAAGGTGGGACCCCCAGCTCACCTGCAACAACAGCCAAAGTAGAATACTTAACTTTGTCCCTCCGCCTTATGTAGTCTTGTATGTAGTCAGTCTCTGATATAGTAGTCTTGTATGTAATCAGTCTCTCTGATGTAGTAGTGTTGTATGTAGTCAGTCTCTGATATAGTAGTCTTGTATGTACTCAGTCTCTGATGTAGTAGTCTTGTATGTAATCAGTCTCTCTGATATAGTACTCTTGTATGTAGTCAGTCTCTGATATAGTAGTATTGTATGTAGTCAGTCTGTGATGTAGTAGTCTTGTATGTACTCAGTCTCTCTGATGTAGTAGTATTGTATGTAGTCAGTCTCTGATATTGTAGTCTTGTATGTAGTCAGTCTCTCTGATATAGTAATATTGTATGTAGTCAGTCTGTGATGTAGTAGTCTTGTATGTACTCCGTCTCTCTGATATAGTAGTCTTGTATGTAGTCAGTCTCTGATACAATTGTCTTGTATGTAGTCAGTCTCTGATATTGTAGGGCTGGTATGTAGTCAGTCTCTCTGATGTAGTAGTCTTGTATGTAGTCAGTCTCTGTGGGGGTCTAGTGTTGTATGTAATCTGTTCTGGCTGTGTGTGGCTAGGGGGCTGGAGTCTGTTCTGGCTGTGTGGGGTCTAGGGGCTGGAGTCTGTTCTGGCTGTGGGGGGCTGGAGTCTGTTCTGGCTGTGGGGGGCTGGAACCTGTTCTGGCTGTGGGGGTCTAGGGGCTGGAGTCTGTTCTGGCTGTGTGGGGCTAGGGGGCTGGAGTCTGTTCTGGCTGTGTGGGGTCTAGGGGCTGGAGTCTGTTCTGGCTGTGTGGGATCTAGGGGCTGGAGTCTGTTCTGGCTGTGGGGGGCTAGGGGCTGGAGTCTGTTCTGGCTGTGGGGGGCTAGGGGCTGGAGTCTGTTCTGGCTGTGGGGGGCTGGAATCTGTTCTGGCTGTGGGGGTCTAGGGGCTGGAGTCTGTTCTGGCTGTGTGGGGCTAGGGGGCTGGAGTTTGTTCTGGCTGTGTGGGGTCTAGGGGCTGGAGTCTGTTCTGGCTGTGTGGGGTCTAGGGGCTGGAGTCTGTTCTGGCTGTGGGGGGCTAGGGGCTGGAGTCTGTTCTGGCTGTGTGGGGCTAGGGGGCTGGAGTCTGTTCTGGCTGTGTGGGGTCTAGGGGCTGGAGTCTGTTCTGGCTGTGGGGGGCTGGAGTCTGTTCTGGCTGTGGGGGGCTGGAATCTGTTCTGGCTGTGGGGGTCTAGGGGCTGGAGTCTGTTCTGGCTGTGTGGGGCTAGGGGGCTGGAGTCTGTTCTGGCTGTGTGGGGTCTAGGGGCTGGAGTCTGTTCTGGCTGTGTGGGGTCTAGGGGCTGGAGTCTGTTCTGGCTGTGGGGGGCTAGGGGCTGGAGTCTGTTCTGGCTGTGGGGGGCTAGGGGCTGGAGTCTGTTCTGGCTGTGGGGGGCTGGAATCTGTTCTGGCTGTGGGGGTCTAGGGGCTGGAGTCTGTTCTGGCTGTGTGGGGCTAGGGGGCTGGAGTCTGTTCTGGCTGTGTGGGGTCTAGGGGCTGGAGTCTGTTCTGGCTGTGTGGGGTCTAGGGGCTGGAGTCTGTTCTGGCTGTGGGGGGCTAGCGGCTGGAGTCTGTTCTGGCTGTGGGGGGCTAGGGGCTGGAGTCTGTTCTGGCTGTGGGGGGCTGGAATCTGTTCTGGCTGTGGGGGTCTAGGGGCTGGAGTCTGTTCTGGCTGTGTGGGGTCTAGGGGCTGGAGTCTGTTCTGGCTGTGTGGGGTCTAGGGGCTGGAGTCTGTTCTGGCTGTGGGGGGCTAGGGGCTGGAGTCTGTTCTGGCTGTGGGGGGCTGGAGTCTGTTCTGGTTGTGGGGGGCTGGAGTCTGTTCTGGCTGTGGGGGGCTGGAGTCTGTTCTGGCTGTGGGGGGCTGGGGGCTGGAGTCTGTTCTGGCTGTGTGGGGCTAGGGGGCTGGAGTCTGATCTGGCTGTGGGGGTCTAGGGGCTGGAGTCTGTTCTGGCTGTCCATTAAGGTGGCCAAGGGCCAGGGTCTAATGCACATCTTCCTCCTCTCCTCCTCCTCTCCAAATTGATTGCTCTCTCACTCTTTTTCTGGGGTTTCCAGGGAGCAAATGAGGGTCCTGATTAGACCGGGGCTGTCTGGAATACTGCCTGCTCATAACTGCCCAGGCCACAGATGGGGAGAGGGAGAGAGAGCCAAGGTCGTGCCCAGTGGTCCTGTGCCAGTAGAAAAATAGCCTGTCTGCAATGTCTCCTCTAGTAGGCTTTCTGTTTCATGGCAGTCCGTGACTCTGCACTATGTGTTAAAACATCAAATAGTTAGTCTAGTTTTCAACATACCTTTATTGACCTCAACTGTTAACATAACATGTTCCAGTATTTGAGTGTCCACGGTACGATGATGTAATCCCAATCTGGTGTGTGCAGGCTCACACTCACTTTGCTGTGTTTTCTAGTAGAAAACAAGAATGGGAATGATGAATGTGTAGTAGTGTGTTCACTGGCAGCTTAGGGAAGACAGGGGCACAGTTCAAACAGACTGCCAGACAGTAACTTTTAATCCTCTGAAACAACACCACTCAGCAGCCACGACCATGGATGCATTTTAAATTGCACCTTATTCCCTATATAGTGCACTACTTTTGACCAGGGCCCATAGGGCTCTGGACAAAAGTAGTGTACTAGGTAGGGAATATGGTGCCTGTTGGGACACACACATGTCTCACCATACGTCTTAGTTACAATACTAATGCCCATTTAGCTATGCAACCCTGATTCGTTTAATTTCTTGAAGCGGAAATTTAATCTGTTCACCCCCAAATAAATTAGATTTGGTGTATGAACTTTTGGAAAGCTTTTAGCATGGACTCATCCTCTGGCTGTTGCTGGGGACCCAATAAACTGAAGCGGTGATGAACAGATGGAGCTGAGGTCCATGGGGCATGTGTGGCTCGTCAAACCAGACCCAAGAATCTTCCTCTTAGTTTTATTAATGCTACAGCACTGCCATAACGCGGCCCAAAATGGCACTCTATTCCCTATATAGTGCACTTCTTTTGACCAGAGCCCCGGTGAAAAGAAGTGCACTATATAGGGAATAGGGTGGGATTTGGGACAGAGATCATGTTTAATCAGTTCAGAACACCTAAAATACCTGTAGCTTTGAGTGAATTTGTGTTATTGGTGGCTATAGTAATGACATTTTGGTTTATATGAGGGCAGAAGCAGATGAAAACCTCTCAATGCCACCTGCTCTTGCTGTTTTTACCTGTCTTTGTTGGTGTGTATCTTCTCTGATCATGTCTCACTGCTTCTCTGTTAGTTCCCTCTGTAATTAATTGTTTTGAGACACCACTGTTGCTCTGGTAATCTAGTAAATATGAAATTACAACTTCCTCTCTGTGTGTTCCGTTTCAGGGTGAGCGTGTTTTACCTGCGCACCGGCTCCTCTGTGACATCACTGTACGCCCACCACATGGGCGTGACCTCCGTGCAGGCAGACGATTGGAAGATTGTGAGCGGCGGAGGCGAGGGATTGGTCTGCTTCTGGGAGATGAGGGTGGGAGCCAACCTGTGGAAGGTGGGACAAGAGAGTTCTTTCTCTTGGTTGTTTAGTGTGCATCTGTTGATACATATATTTGTTTGTATCACTAAAGGCAGGTAGAGTACTGACATGTGCTGTTCTGCACTTATTCATATCCTCATTTATGTGTCTTGCAGTTCCTGTCACTTATACGCATTTAAAAAATATTCAGCAATATGCAACATTGACCTATCAGGCTGACATTGGCAGCAAACCAACAGGTGCATCAGTATTGATTGATCAATTCTCAGCTCCTTAGTGAATGTGTTTGGGTTTGTGTGTGTTTGGGTTTGTGTGTGTTTGGGTTTGTGTGTGTTTGGGTTTGTGTGTGTTTGGGTTTGTGTGTGTTTGGGTTTGTGAGTGTTTGGGTTTGTGTGTGTTTGGGTTTGTGTGTGTTTGTGTTTGTGTGTGTTTGGGTTTGTGAGTGTTTGGGTTTGTGTGTGTTTGGGTTTGTGTGTGTGTTTGGGTTTGTGTGTGTTTGGGTTTGTGTGTGTTTGGGTTTGTGTGTGTTTGGGTTTGTGAGTGTTTGGGTTTGTGTGTGTTTGGGTTTGTGAGTGTTTGTGTGTGTTTGGGTTTGTGTGTGTTTGGGTTTGTGTGTGTTTGGGTGTGTTTGGGTTTGTGTGTGTTTGGGTTTGTGAGTGTTTGGGTTTGTGTGTGTTTTGGTTTGTGAGTGTTTGTGTGTGTTTGGGTTTGTGAGTGTTTGGGTTTGTGTGTGTTTGGGTTTGTGAGTGTTTGTGTTTGTTTGGGTTTGTGTGTGTTTGGGTTTGTGTGTGTTTGGGTTTGTGAGTGTTTGTGTGTGTTTGGGTTTGTGTGTGTTTGGGTTTGTGAGTGTTTGTGTGTGTTTGGGTTTGTGTGTGTTTGGGTTTGTGAGTGTTTGTGTTTGTTTGGGTTTGTGTGTGTTTGGGTTTGTGAGTGTTTGTGTGTGTTTGTGTTTGTGTGTGTTTGGGTTTGTGAGTGTTTGTGTGTGTTTGGGTTTGTGAGTGTTTGTGTGTGTTTGGGTTTGTGAGTGTTTGTGTGTGTTTGGGTTTGTGAGTGTTTGTGTGTGTTTGGGTTTGTGAGTGTTTGTGTGTGTTTGGGTTTGTGAGTGTTTGTGTGTGTTTGGGTTTGTGAGTGTTTGTGTGTGTTTGGGTTTGTGAGTGTTTGTGTGTGTTTGGGTTTGTGAGTGTTTGTGTGTGTTTGGGTTTGTGTGTGTTTGGGTTTGTGAGTGTTTGTGAGTGTTTGTGTGTGTTTGGGTTTGTGAGTGTTTGGGTTTGTGTGTGTTTGGGTTTGTGAGTGTTTGGGTTTGTGTGTGTTTGGGTTTGTGAGTGTTTGTGAGTGTTTGTTTGGGTTTGTGAGTGTTTGGGTTTGTGTGTGTTTGGGTTTGTGAGTGTTTGTGTGTGTTTGGGTTGTGTGTGTTTGGGTTGTGTGTGTTTGGGTTGTGTGTGTTTGGGTTTGTGTGTGTTTGGGTTTGTGAGTGTTTGGGTTTGTGTGTGTTTGGGTTTGTGAGTGTTTGTGAGTGTTTGTTTGGGTTTGTGAGTGTTTGGGTTTGTGTGTGTTTGGGTTTGTGAGTGTTTGTGTTTGTTTGGGTTTGTGAGTGTTTGGGTTTGTGTGTGTTTGGGTTTGTGAGTGTTTGTGTGTGTTTGGGTTGTGTGTGTTTGGGTTGTGTGTGTTTGGGTTGTGTGTGTTTGGGTTTGTGTGTGTTTGGGTTTGTGAGTGTTTGGGTTTGTGTGTGTTTGGGTTTGTGAGTGTTTGTGAGTGTTTGGGTTTGTGTGTGTTTGGGTTTGTGAGTGTTTGTGTTTGTTTGGGTTTGTGAGTGTTTGGGTTTGTGTGTGTTTGGGTTTGTGAGTGTTTGTGTGTGTTTGGGTTGTGTGTGTTTGGGTTGTGTGTGTTTGGGTTTGTGTGTGTTTGGGTTTGTGAGTGTTTGGGTTTGTGTGTGTTTGGGTTTGTGTGTGTTTGGGTTTGTGAGTGTTTGTGTGTGTTTGGGTTTGTGTGTGTTTGGGTTTGTGTGTGTTTGGGTTTGTGAGTGTTTGGGTTTGTGTGTGTTTGGGTTTGTGAGTGTTTGTGTTTGTGTGTGTTTGGGTTTGTGAGTGTTTGGGTTTGTGTGTGTTTGGGTTTGTGTGTGTGTTTGGGTTTGTGTGTGTTTGGGTTTGTGTGTGTTTGGGTTTGTGTGTGTTTGGGTTTGTGAGTGTTTGGGTTTGTGTGTGTTTGGGTTTGTGAGTGTTTGTGTGTGTTTGGGTTTGTGTGTGTTTGGGTTTGTGTGTGTTTGGGTGTGTTTGGGTTTGTGTGTGTTTGGGTTTGTGAGTGTTTGGGTTTGTGTGTGTTTTGGTTTGTGAGTGTTTGTGTGTGTTTGGGTTTGTGAGTGTTTGGGTTTGTGTGTGTTTGGGTTTGTGAGTGTTTGTGTTTGTTTGGGTTTGTGTGTGTTTGGGTTTGTGTGTGTTTGGGTTTGTGAGTGTTTGTGTGTGTTTGGGTTTGTGAGTGTTTGTGTGTGTTTGGGTTTGTGAGTGTTTGTGTGTGTTTGGGTTTGTGTGTGTTTGGGTTTGTGAGTGTTTGTGAGTGTTTGTGTGTGTTTGGGTTTGTGAGTGTTTGGGTTTGTGTGTGTTTGGGTTTGTGAGTGTTTGGGTTTGTGTGTGTTTGGGTTTGTGAGTGTTTGTGAGTGTTTGTTTGGGTTTGTGAGTGTTTGGGTTTGTGTGTGTTTGGGTTTGTGAGTGTTTGTGTGTGTTTGGGTTGTGTGTGTTTGGGTTGTGTGTGTTTGGGTTGTGTGTGTTTGGGTTTGTGTGTGTTTGGGTTTGTGAGTGTTTGGGTTTGTGTGTGTTTGGGTTTGTGAGTGTTTGTGAGTGTTTGTTTGGGTTTGTGAGTGTTTGGGTTTGTGTGTGTTTGGGTTTGTGAGTGTTTGTGTTTGTTTGGGTTTGTGAGTGTTTGGGTTTGTGTGTGTTTGGGTTTGTGAGTGTTTGTGTGTGTTTGGGTTGTGTGTGTTTGGGTTGTGTGTGTTTGGGTTGTGTGTGTTTGGGTTTGTGTGTGTTTGGGTTTGTGAGTGTTTGGGTTTGTGTGTGTTTGGGTTTGTGAGTGTTTGTGAGTGTTTGTTTGGGTTTGTGAGTGTTTGGGTTTGTGTGTGTTTGGGTTTGTGAGTGTTTGTGTTTGTTTGGGTTTGTGAGTGTTTGGGTTTGTGTGTGTTTGGGTTTGTGAGTGTTTGTGTGTGTTTGGGTTGTGTGTGTTTGGGTTGTGTGTGTTTGGGTTTGTGTGTGTTTGGGTTTGTGAGTGTTTGGGTTTGTGTGTGTTTGGGTTTGTGTGTGTTTGGGTTTGTGAGTGTTTGTGTGTGTTTGGGTTTGTGTGTGTTTGGGTTTGTGTGTGTTTGGGTTTGTGAGTGTTTGGGTTTGTGTGTGTTTGGGTTTGTGAGTGTTTGTGTTTGTGTGTGTTTGGGTTTGTGAGTGTTTGGGTTTGTGTGTGTTTGGGTTTGTGTGTGTGTTTGGGTTTGTGTGTGTTTGGGTTTGTGTGTGTTTGGGTTTGTGTGTGTTTGGGTTTGTGAGTGTTTGGGTTTGTGTGTGTTTGGGTTTGTGAGTGTTTGTGTGTGTTTGGGTTTGTGTGTGTTTGGGTTTGTGTGTGTTTGGGTGTGTTTGGGTTTGTGTGTGTTTGGGTTTGTGAGTGTTTGTGTTTGTTTGGGTTTGTGTGTGTTTGGGTTTGTGTGTGTTTGGGTTTGTGAGTGTTTGTGTGTGTTTGGGTTTGTGTGTGTTTGGGTTTGTGAGTGTTTGTGTGTGTTTGGGTTTGTGTGTGTTTGGGTTTGTGAGTGTTTGTGTTTGTTTGGGTTTGTGTGTGTTTGGGTTTGTGAGTGTTTGTGTGTGTTTGTGTTTGTGTGTGTTTGGGTTTGTGAGTGTTTGTGTGTGTTTGGGTTTGTGAGTGTTTGTGTGTGTTTGGGTTTGTGAGTGTTTGTGTGTGTTTGGGTTTGTGAGTGTTTGTGTGTGTTTGGGTTTGTGAGTGTTTGTGTGTGTTTGGGTTTGTGAGTGTTTGTGTGTGTTTGGGTTTGTGAGTGTTTGTGTGTGTTTGGGTTTGTGAGTGTTTGTGTGTGTTTGGGTTTGTGAGTGTTTGTGTGTGTTTGGGTTTGTGAGTGTTTGTGTGTGTTTGGGTTTGTGTGTGTTTGGGTTTGTGAGTGTTTGTGAGTGTTTGTGTGTGTTTGGGTTTGTGAGTGTTTGGGTTTGTGTGTGTTTGGGTTTGTGAGTGTTTGGGTTTGTGTGTGTTTGGGTTTGTGAGTGTTTGTGAGTGTTTGTTTGGGTTTGTGAGTGTTTGGGTTTGTGTGTGTTTGGGTTTGTGAGTGTTTGTGTGTGTTTGGGTTGTGTGTGTTTGGGTTGTGTGTGTTTGGGTTGTGTGTGTTTGGGTTTGTGTGTGTTTGGGTTTGTGAGTGTTTGGGTTTGTGAGTGTTTGGGTTTGTGAGTGTTTGTGAGTGTTTGTTTGGGTTTGTGAGTGTTTGGGTTTGTGTGTGTTTGGGTTTGTGAGTGTTTGTGTTTGTTTGGGTTTTAGTGAATGTGTTTGGGTTTGTGTGTGTTTGGGTTTGTGTGTGTTTGGGTTTGTGTGTGTTTGGGTTTGTGTGTGTTTGGGTTTGTGAGTGTTTGGGTTTGTGTGTGTTTGTGTTTGGGTTTGTGTGTGTTTGGGTTTGTGTGTGTTTGGGTTTGTGAGTGTTTGGGTTTGTGTGTGTTTGGGTTTGTGAGTGTTTGGGTTTGTGTGTGTTTGGGTTTGTGTGTGTTTGGGTTTGTGTGTGTTTGGGTTTGTGTGTGTTTGGGTTTGTGTGTGTTTGGGTTTGTGAGTGTTTGGGTTTGTGTGTGTTTGGGTTTGTGAGTGTTTGTGTGTGTTTGGGTTTGTGAGTGTTTGTTTGGGTTTGTGAGTGTTTGTGTGTGTTTGGGTTTGTGTGAAAAATATATTTAAAAAAATATATATAAACGTTTGTGTGTGTTTGGGTTTGTGAGTGTTTGGGTTTGTGTGTGTTTGGGTTTGTGAGTGTTTGTGAGTGTTTGTTTGGGTTTGTGAGTGTTTGGGTTTGTGTGTGTTTGGGTTTGTGAGTGTTTGTGTTTGTTTGGGTTTGTGAGTGTTTGGGTTTGTGTGTGTTTGGGTTTGTGAGTGTTTGTGTGTGTTTGGGTTGTGTGTGTTTGGGTTGTGTGTGTTTGGGTTTGTGAGTGTTTGTGTGTGTTTGGGTTGTGTGTGTTTGGGTTGTGTGTGTTTGGGTTTGTGAGTGTTTGTGTGTGTTTGGGTTGTGTGTGTTTGGGTTGTGTGTGTTTGGGTTGTGTGTGTTTGGGTTGTGTGTGTTTGGGTTGTGTGTGTTTGGGTTTGTGTGAAAAATATATTTAAAAAAATATATATAAACATATTTAATTGTAAAAAATGGTGTTTGTTGTTTCTCCTTCCTGTCTATTTTCAGGCACCCAGTCAGACACGTCCAGTTCAACACTAGCTCCCTGATGACCACCAACCTCCCAGACAAAAGTCTCCACGAGGGGCCTGCATCACAGACGACGACCTCACAGCCTACTGCAGGTGACTGATAACGCACAGACCCTCTCTCATCCCTCTAACACTGACTCCCGCTAACACTCTAAACCCTGAAGGCTGTTTGATGCTAATGCTATTCATAAACATGGCATACCCCGGTTCTAAGTACTTCCTCAGGCTGTCCTATCCCAATACAGATCCTTGCACAAGAAGATACTTCTCATACTTATAAGCTTTGGGCTTAGCGTACCTCTACTCTGATCTACAGAGAACAATATGCAGAGAGCATTGGCTCATTCTCTCTGTCCACACGACACAGGGGACAGAGAGTAGTGTCTGTTGTTTAACTCACCTCATTCTCTCTGTCCACACGACACAGGGGACAGAGAGTAGTGTCTGTTGTTTAACTCACCTCATTCTCTCCGTCCACATTAGACACAGGGAAGTGATCTGCCACTAGGACTTCTCTGAAGACTCTTCCTCCTAGGACCATGTTCTGCCCATCTGCAGTTCTCACTACGTAGAGTCATCCTGTTACAACATCGGCCGTTCCCAATGACATCCTGTCTTGCTCTTACCCTTCCTACTGACCCACGTACACAATCTACAACCAGGACTTTTATACACTGGCTCCGCCTCTGGACACTATATACTGTATGTTATGTGTGTCTGCATTGTTCTGATATCCTGGTTCAATCAAAAATCTAATCAAAACCAAATCAAATTTTATTTGTCACATGAACAGGTGAAATGCTTACTTAACAAGCCCTTAACCAACAACCAACAATGCTTTAAGAAGTTTTAAGAGAAATAAGTAAAAAATGAAAATGACAAATAATTAAACAGCAGCAGTAAAATAACAACAGCGAGGTACAGAGTCAATGTGCGGGGGGGCACCGGTACAGAGTCAATGTGCGGGGGGGCACCGGTACAGAGTCAATGTGCGGGGGGGCACCGGTACAGAGTCAATGTGCGGGGTGGCACCGGTACAGAGTCAATGTGCGGGGGCACCGGTACAGAGTCAATGTGCGGGGTGGCACCGGTACAGAGTCAATGTGCGGGGGCACCGGTACAGAGTCAATGTGCGGGGGGGCACGGGTACAGAGTCGATGTGCGGGGGCACCGGTACAGAGTCGATGTGCGGGGGGGGCACCGGTACAGAGTCGATGTGCGGGGGGGCACCGGTACAGAGTCGATGTGCGGGGTGGCACCGGTACAGAGTCGATGTGCGGGGGGGCACCGGTACAGAGTCGATGTGCGGGGGCACCGGTACAGAGTCGATGTGCGGGGGGGCACCGGTACAGAGTCAATGTGCGGGGGCACCGGTACAGAGTCGATGTGCTGGGGGGCACCGGTACAGAGTCGATGTGCGGGGGCACCGGTACAGAGTCAATGTGCGGGGGGGCACCGGTACAGAGTCGATGTGCGGGGGCACCGGTACAGAGTCGATGTGCGGGGGGGCACCGGTACAGAGTCGATGTGCGGGGGGGGCACCGGTACAGAGTCGATGTGCGGGGGCACCGGTACAGAGTCAATGTGCGGGGGCACCGGTACAGAGTCGATGTGCGGGGGCACCGGTACAGAGTCGATGTGCGGGGGGGCACCGGTACAGAGTCAATGTGCGGGGTGGCACCGGTACAGAGTCGATGTACGGGGGGACACCGGTACAGAGTCGATGTGCGGGGGCACCGGTACAGAGTCGATGTGCGGGGGCACCGGTACAGAGTCGATGTGCGGGGGGGCACCGGTACAGAGTCAATGTGCGGGGGCACCGGTACAGAGTCGATGTGCGGGGGGGCACCGGTACAGAGTCGATGTGCGGGCGCACCGGTACAGAGTCAATGTGCGGGGGGGCACCGGTACAGAGTCGATGTGCGGGGGCACCGGTACAGAGTCGATGTGCGGGGGGGCACCGGTACAGAGTCGATGTGCCGGGGCACCGGTACAGAGTCGATGTGCGGGGGGGCACCGGTACAGAGTCAATGTGCGGGGGCACCGGTACAGAGTCAATGTGCGGGGGCACCGGTACAGAGTCGATGTGCGGGGGGGCACCGGTACAGAGTCGATGTGCGGGGGCACCGGTACAGAGTCGATATGCGGGGGGGCACCGGTACAGAGTCGATCTGCGGGGGGGCACCGGTACAGAGTCGATGTGCGGGGGCACCGGTACAGAGTCGATGTGCGGGGGCACCGGTTAGTTGAGGTGTTTAAGGTAGTATGTACATGTAGGTAGCGTTAAATGACTATAGATAGATAAGAAGATTGAATGCTGTGCTCACTGTTGTTCAGTCTGGTTTAACCAGGATATGGGGTCTGCACAAATCAAACCAGCTTTTAGAAATCTGTTTGATTTTCCAAACTGAATTAATTTTAAAATTTTGTTTGTGAAGGTAGTAGTCCGTATTTATTTTTAAAGAACCTCATGTTTCCTCATAAAGGTGTAAATGTACATTCAAAGCATCGGTTTTGCTATCCACATTTTGTACAGTGAGTTGTTTAATTGAACTTATGATGTAAAATAAATTAATTCAGAATAAATGCATTGTCATGATGGGATTATATTTTGTTAAAGAGATATTGAACTTCACACTGATACAGTATGCTCCATAAATTGAACAACAATCAACTAATCTTTCTGCTTAGGGGAACACCCCCCTATCCACATCGATGGAACAGTAGTGGAGAGGGTAGCAAGTTTTAAGTTCCTCGGCATACACATCACAGACAAACTGAATTGGTCCACTCACACAGACAGCATCGTGAAGAAGGCGCAGCAGCGCCTCTTCAACCTCAGGAGGCTGAAGAAATTCGGCTTGTCACCAAAAGCACTCACAAACTTCTACAGATGCACAATCGAGAGCATCCTGGCGGGCTGTATCACCGCCTGGTATGGCAACTGCACCGCCCTCAACCGTAAGGCTCTCCAGAGGGTAGTGAGGTCTGCACAACGCATCACCGGGGGCAAACTACCTGCCCTCCAGGACACCTACACCACCCGATGTCACAGGAAGGCCATAAAGATCATCAAGGACATCAACCACCCGAGCCACTGCCTGTTCACCCCGCTATCATCCAGAAGGCGAGGTCAGTACAGGTGCATCAAAGCTGGGACCGAGAGACTGAAAAACAGCTTCTATCTCAAGGCCATCAGACTGTTAAACAGCCACCACTAACACTGAGTGGCTGCTGCCAACACACTGACACTGACTCAACTCCAGCCACTTTAATAAATGGGAATTGATGGGAAATGATGTAAATATATCACTAGCCACTTTAAACAATGCTACCTTATATAAATGTTACTTACCCTACATTATTCATCTCATACGCATACGTATATACTGTACTCTATATCATCGACGGTATCCTTATGTAATACATGTATCACTAGCCACTTTATACTATACTATGCCACTTTGTTTACATACTCATCTCATTTGTACATACTGTACCCGATACCATCTACTGTATCTTGCCTATGCTGCTCTGTACCATCACTCATTCATATATCCTTATGTACATATTCTTTATCCCCTTACACTGTGTACAAGACAGTAGTTTTGGAATTGTTAGTTAGATTACTTGTTATTACTGCATTGTCGGAACTAGAAGCACAAGCATTTCGCTACACTCGCATTAACATCTGCTAACCATGTGTATGTGACAAATAAAATTTGATTTGATTTGATTTAATTTACTTCAGTGGAACTGCGTAAAGTTCTTCTGTATTCACAAGAAGATGCACGCACGCAAAACACAAATAATGTTGACATTTTTCAGCACAATTTTTTATTTTGAATTTATAGAAAATGTATATAAATTACTGTCAAGGCTATTACAACTTATTTGGGCATAAGGCACAATATCCATTTAATGTATTAGAAATTGAACTTAACAAAGAAGTAGTACATTTAAGTGGTTATTCTTGGTTTTAGAGGGTAGGAAGGTGAAACTTACAACTTACAGAGTGCTGTAAGTCTCCCTACCAAGGCCATAGCAGAGGACAGTGTCCAGTGTTTCAATTGGAAAAGCACAGACATAATAAAGCTCGGTGAAGTAGATAAATGAGTCCCAAGTCTCTAGCCCTGTAGGAATGCACTGTGCCCCGTGTCTCACGCTCTGAATGTGAGCCAGAATAATAGTGACCCTGGATGCGATTGCCAACTCTGATCCTCAGAAGTGATCCACATAACAGGTCATGTGAACATCTAGGCACTCAAAATGTTAGTACTGTAAACATAACATTGACATGAGGGGGGCGGTATGAAGGCTGAGGGGGGTATATGTAGATAATATTGTGCATTTACATGCCATGTATCACAATGTATTATTCTGATAATAATTTCCCATTAATAATTAAAAGTATGAAAACATTAGTGCATATTAATTGTATTTAAATATTAGTGCATATGAAAGGTATTTAATTACACTTTAGTGCATATGAAAAGTATTTGGCTTTATTACAAAGGAAGATGGGAGAGACTAATTCAACAAAAAACAGCAGTACCATAACGATGTCTCTTAAAGGAGACCGAGGCTCATTTAGATTTTCCACATCGCAAGGTTGCAGTGTCCATGTGTAAGAAGCGAACATGCATCCTCGTCTCAATATCGAAGGTGTTTAGAATCTGAGGGGAGAAAGGGTAGTGGAATATAAGACTGATATGGCAGTATACAGTATATAAAGTATACAGTACAGCATATAAATAAACAGTATATAGTATACAGTATATAAAGTAAACAGTATAAAGTATACATCATATAAAGTAAACAGCATAAAGTATATAAAGTATACAGTATATAAAGTATACAGTACAGTATATAAATAAATAAACAGTATATAAAGTAAACAGAATAAAGTATACATTATATAAAGTAAACGGCATAAAGTATATCAAGTATACAATATTTAAAGTATACTGTATATAAAGTATACCAGAATTTAAAGACACCAAATGTCCCTGTTTTAACAGCTTGTGTTTGTATAACTCATAGTGAAATGGCATTTCCTTTTTTTTAATGAAACAGACAATTTGAATATCTTGTGCAATACACAATAACACCATACCTGTAGAAAATTTTCAAAAGTGATTCCTTCATAGAATTCATCAGGTTCCTGAAAAACAAAGTAACCCAATTCAAGCAATATGGCATGATGACCTGTTCTTAGGCACGGCACGAAGCAGTACACAGTAGAACAGTACTTTGCACTTCAAAATAAGGTGTGGTTCACTGTAATTAATCGCGCTATCAGCATATCTTACTCATATACCTACTTCATCAACTATTTGATCAGTAGTACAATAAAGCAGTGTTAGTGATATCCCCGTTACCATTTTGCCCCTTGTAGTGCTTGCCACTTCCAGCATGGCAGCGTCTGCGATGGCTTTGGCGGTCTCCTGTCCGATAGTGCCAGCCTTAGATAGGAGCTCCTCCACCACCTAGATAGAAAACAGCACAATGGTCCATAAAACATTTATTAATTTATTGTGTTATCTTGAATTTCTGATGTACACACAATTCAGCTTTAAAGCTGCCATGAATATTGGAATAAACTCAATTTATACTAAAATGGTCAATGATAAACCGTCCATCACAAAGCGTCACAGGGATAGGAGTGCTGACAGGATCAGTATTGCGTTTTAGATCCTAATGTAAAAGATTACTATGTGGACAGGGGGACCTGATGTTACATCAGCACTACTTCTCTGAGACACTTTGGGGGAATTCCGACCCGAGTTAAACACACCGTAAATGGAAAGTCCCTTATATGCACTTTTCTCTCTATGAGTATACTAACCTTGAGAATAGCATGCTATTCACCCTGCTGTTCGTTTGGGGTGGAGATCAAATAAATGAAGGTTTGGCTGTGGTGTCTACAGATACACCGGATTCTGACCTTGACTTAATTCCCACCTTTACATGCGATGAAACTGTGAATAAGGGCGAGAAACCTGTCGGTTCCAAGTGGAACAACATCAACTTTATTTTTTCTGATGGAAATAACACCATTCTCCATGCACTGCAATTTACAGATTGATAAGAACTATTGATAAGAGCTAGGTAAATGAGTAAGCCGTAATGACAGGACCATTGTCATCACAGTTCCATGATTATTTGGGTAGATTTCTAGGACTACTGTTCAACCCCTATTGTACACTGTTCTCACCTTCCAATATGTAATGGATTGAACAATTGAATATGGTAACTTTCAGGATGAATCAAATAAATGTATTTTATTTGATTCATAAATACTTTCCTAACCCTAAATAATATACAAGATCAGAGTATTTTTAAATCTACCAATTGGTTCTGAAACAGAGATGAATATGCATATATTTAGATGGCTTTCATTAATTGATCCCTAATATTCTGAACCCTTCTCTCCATAAATTTTAGTGAGTCTGTCAAGAAAATTCAAATTAAAGATAGGCCTACACTAAATTCAAAGGGATGGCTTCAGATAAATTTACTGAAAAACACATTGAATGAAAACTCCACGAGAAAATCTGTTGGCTAGCAAGTGGGAGGGTTTTCAGCAGTTGAATTAAATGAATTCAGTGCGCCAAGGGAACCATGCCTGCAAAGCCTGTTACGCACCAGCACAAGGTGAATACCAACTGCTGAGAAGTGTGTAGGAAAGGCGTACATTTCCCAAGTCTGAATCGGGCCCTTTGTGAATACAGGCCCTGGGCCTGGAGGACTATGGTGAGGAGAGAGAAGTAAAGGGAGGCGTTACCCGTCTGTACTCCTCCAGGTTGATGGTGCCGTCGCTGTCTGTGTCATGCATGTTGAACAGAACTGAAGAGACAATAAAGAGGAACAAGCTAAACAGTATGTTTTTTACCAAATATTTTCTCCCCAAATATAGTGTAACTTAAGGGTCTCTTACTATCATTGTTCAGGGGAAGGATATGACTCTAATGGCTCTAATGACTCTAATGAATGATTAGAAAACAATTTGCCTCTGCGATTCAGCCATGATTATGAGGATCAAGACAGACTGGCTGGTGCACTTTAGGCCCTATTTAGATTCTAGACAAGAGTATGATTACTGAACTGAAACTTTGTTAGAATTCATATCTACGCTTGAAGAATTGCCCTTAGAATAGAAACTCAGAATATGTTATTTTTCTTCAATTATAAATCTTGGTGTTGACTTAGTATCAAACCCATGTATTCTGCATGACTCAAGACCACGTTAGCTCACTGAGTTAAAGCCTAGGAATTAGCCCAGGGTACTAACCCAAGTCTTAGACAATCTTACTTTACTCATCACCAAACCAAACTCACATCGTAGTTTCTCCCTCCTCAGGTTCTCCCTCTCCTCCTCCGTTAGGCCCATGGCTGCTGGGCGGAAGTGAGTCATCACCATAAGGAACTCCTCAAAGCCAATCTCCTGGACAGTACCCGTCTCATTCTGATGGAGGTTTCTGGATCAGGATACAGGGGAGGCATTTAGCTGGTTAAACCAGGCTCACCAGTGAGGGCAGGGTTCAGTTTGGTTCAACCAAACAGTTAGAGAGGAATACAGTCACAGTTACATGGCAATTCACTGACTGCCATGTGCTGAACATGCTTCACGACTAAAGCCTTCACAGCATCACTGATTACTTCATGAACAAAACTCTTGTCTATGTGTAATAACGTGGTTATAACAGTCAATGGCAGTAAAGATGTATTGCATGAGTGATTTCAATATTTTCATTATTTTATTTTATTTTATATATTTTTGTACCTATTTTTCTCCCCAATTTCGTGGTATCGAATTTGTAGTTACAGTCTTGTCTCATCACTGCAACTCCAGTACGGACTCGGGAGACGCGAAGGTCGAGAGCCGTGCGTCCTCCGAAACACAACCCAACCAAGCAGTACTGCTTCTAGACACAATGCCCACTTATCCCGGAAGCCAGCCACCACCAATGTGTCGGAGGATATTTTCAACACTTTGGCTATATACTCACCTTTTATCAAAGAATGCATTAATAATTTGAGCCCGGATTGGATTGTTATCTAGAGCAGGGATGCTGGCCAAATCCTCTCGACTGCAGAAGAAACATGATATGACAATATGTTCGCAACAAGTCAACAACAAAACAGAAAACATGATATGACAATATGTTCGCAACAAGTAAACAGCAAAACAGAAAACATTATTATTAAACAGCAAAACAGAAAACATTATCAACTATTAATCAAAGTTAAAGGGCGTCTTTATTTCTAAAGGTCAAGGTTATTGTTCTGTCAATACATATAATTTAAATTCAGTACAGTACAGAATATCAAAAATAAATACTTGCACACTCCCTCTTTCTTTTTAAAGGGAACGCATGTGCAATCTATCACTATGTCACTATGCAAGGCAACCTGCCAATGATGAGTGATTGTGTGTGTGTGCGTGTGTGCGTGTGTGCGTGTGTGTGTGTGTGTGTGTGTGCGTGTGTGCGTGTGTGTGCGCCTATGTCTGTGTGTGGCCATAACATATATACCCACAATGCAACACATTCAAGAGGACTTAGCAGGCACTATTTTAGGCCTAGATTCAATCAGATCATGCGTTAACCGACGATAGCCGACACCCGCATAGCTGATGTTTTGGAGGTGTCGGAGGTGGAACTGCTGAGCAGCTGCTCTTGTTCATTGTCACGAAGCCACACTCATCTCATCCCACTAATATTAGTTCAGAAGGAGAAAGTGTGGGCGATATAGAAATAATGACACTCACATTTAAAATAATTTGACAAAATTATGAGGATTTCTATCGGCCTAATCGAGGTGTAGATTACATCTCACATTAAAGTGTTCAAACTTGTAAACAAGGCTGCATGAGATTTCTCATAATGCGACTCCGTGCAGGCAGGTGTAGATTTACAGTGGGGCAAAAAAGTATTTAGTCAGCCACCAATTGTGTAAGTTCTCCCACTTAAAAAGATGAGAGAGGCCTGTAATTTTCATCATAGGTACACTTCAACTATGACAGACAAAATGAGAAAAAAAATCCAGAAAATCACATTGTAGGATTTTTTATGAATTTATTTGCAAATTATGGTGGAAAATAAGTATTTGGTCACCTACAAACAAGCACGATTTCTGGCTCTCACAGATCTGTAACTTCTTCTTTAAGAGGCTTCTCTGTCCTCCACTCGTTACCTGTATTAATGGCACCTGTTTGAACTTGTTATCAGTATAAAAGACACCTGTCCACAACCTCAAACAGTCACACTCCACGCTCCACTATGGCAAAGACCAAAGAGCTGTCAATAGGTAAGCAGCTTGGTTTGAAGAAATCAACTGTGGGAGCAATTATTAGGAAATGGAAGACATACAAGTGTCACGACTTCTGCCGAAGTCGTTGCCTCTCCTTGTTCGGGCGGTGCTCTGCGGTCGACGTCACCGGTCTTTTAGCCATCATCGATCCATTTTTCATTTTCCATTGGTTTTGTCTTGTCTTCCCACACACCTGTTTTCAATCCCATCCATTACCTGTTGTGTATTTAACCCTCTGTTTTCCCTCATGTCTTTGTCAGAGATTGTTTATTGTCAGTGTAGTGTTTATTTGTATAGGTGCGCGACGGGTCTTCGTACCCATATCTGTTTTATATTCATTTTTCTTATTAGTGTTATGGAGCATGTTACTTGGAGATTGATTAAAAGACTCCATTTTACACTCCGTTTGACTCTCCTGCGCCTGACTTCCCTGCCACCTATACACACGTCTCTGACAACAAGAGGTCCTGGAGTGGCCTAGCCAGTCTCCAGATCTCAACCCCATAGAAAATCTTTGGAGGGAGTTGAAAGTCTGTGTTGCCCAGCAACAGCCCCAAAACATCACTGCTCTAGAGGAGATCTGCATGGAGGAATGGGCCAAAATACCAGCAACAGTGTGTGAAAACCTTGTGAAGCCTTACAGAAAACGTTTGACCTCTGTCATTGCCAACAAAGGGTATATAACAAAGTATTGAGATAAACTTTTGTTATTGACCAAATACTTATTTTCCACCATAATTTTCAAATAAATTCATAAAAAATCCTACAATGTGATTTTCTGGATATTTTTGTTTTCCTCATTTTGTCTGCCATAGTTGAAGTGTACCTATGATGAAAATTACAAGCCTCTCATCTTTTTAAGTGGGAGAACTTGCACAATTGGTGGCTGACTAAATACTTTTTTGCCCCACTTTATAAAGGTGGGAGCACATGCATTGTCAAGGTCTCCATTCTTACTGTTCAACTTACATTTACCATTTACTAACTAGAAGTTTCTTTGGCATCTCATGTTCTCTTTACAGTGCCTTGCGAAAGTATTCGACCCCCTTGAACTTTCACCTCTGGCTGTTGCTCAGGACCCAATAAACTGAAGCGGTGATAAAACTGTATGGAGCTGAGGTCCATGGGGCATGTGTGGACACAAACCAGAAGTGGAACGACATTTATTTTATTAATGCTACAGCACTGCCATAACAAATCAAAAACAGTCGTTTTTACACAACGAGAGTGCACATTTTTTGACCAGAGCCCCGGTGAAAAACAGCTCGAGCTCAGTGAGGTTGGATGGAGAGTATTTTGAACAGCAGTTTTCAGTTCTTTCCACAAATACCTGTAGCTTTGAGTGAATTCGTGTTATTGGTGGCTATAACACCTGGACATTTTGGTTTATATGAGGGCAGAAGCAGATGAAAACCTTTGCCACCTGCTCTTGCTGTTTTACCTGTCTTTGTTGGTGTGTATCTTCTCTGATCATGTCTCACTGCTTCTCTGTTAGTTCCCTCTGTAATTAATTGTTTTGAGACACCACTGTTGCTCTGGTAATCTAGTAAATATGAAATTACAACTTCCTCAACCCAATTTTAACCATCTTCCCTGTCCCTGCTGAAGAAAAGCAGGCCCAAACCATGATGCTGCCACCACCATGTTTGACAGTGGGGATGGTGTGTTCAGAGTGATGAGCTGTGTTGCTTTTACGCCAAACATAACGTTTTGCATTGTTGCCAAAAAGTTCAATTTTGGTTTCATCTGGCCAGAGCACCTTCTTCCACATGTTTGGTGTGTCTCCCAGGTGGCTTATGGCAGACTTTAAACGACACTTTTTATGGATATCTTTAAGAAATGGCTTTCTTCTTGCCAATCTTCCATAAAGGCCAGATTTGTGCAATATACGACTGATTGTTGTCCTATGGACAGAGTCTCCCACCTCAGCTGTAGATCTCTGCAGTTCATCCAGAGTGATCATGGGCCTCTTGGCTGCATCTCTGATCAGTCTTCTCCTTGTATGAGCTGAAAGTTTAGAGGGACGGCCAGGTCTTGGTAGATTTGCAGTGGTCTGATACTCCTTCCATTTCAATATTATCGCTTGCACAGTGCTCCTTGGGATGTTTAAAGCTTGGGAAATATTTTTGTATCCAAATCCGGCTTTAAACTTCTTCACAACAGTATCTCGGACCTGCCTGGTGTGTTCCTTGTTCTTCATGATGCTCTCTGCGCTTTTAACGGACCTCTGAGACTATCACAGTGCAGGTGCATTTATACGGAGACTTGATTACACACAGGTGGATTGTATTTATCATCATTAGTCATTTAGGTCAACATTGGATCATTCAGAGATCCTCACTGAACTTCTGGAGAGAGTTTGCTGCACTGAAAGTAAAGGGGCTGAATAATTTTGCACGCCCAATTTTTCAGTTTTTGATTTGTTAAAAAAGTTTGAAATATCCAATAAATGTCGTTCCACTTCATGATTGTGTCCCACTTGTTGTTGATTCTTCACAAAAAAATACAGTTTTATATCTTTATGTTTGAAGCCTGAAATGTGGCAAAAGGTCGCAAAGTTCAAGGGGGCCAAATACCTTCGCAAGGCACTGTAGGTATAATGCCAGGAGCTACTTGTGGATTTGACAGCTCTAACACAGTTTCACCTCCGACACCGCCAAAACAACCGCTATGTGGATGTCGGCTAAAGCGGATCTGATTGAATAGTACCCTTAGTTTAGGTAAATAAAACTCAAACTGTTTTCAATGAAGAGGTGATGTGTTATGAATACATGGATATGGGTAACAGACAATGATGAACTGACTATATGTTGGTGTTGGTGACTATATATTGGTGTTGGTGGACTGTATCAGGGCGTTGGTGGACTGTATCAGGGCGTTGGTGGACTGTATCAGGGCGTTGGTGGACTGTATGAGGGCGTTGGTGGATTGTATGAGGGCGTTGGTGGACCGTATGAGGGTGTTGGTGGACTGTATGAGGGCGTTGGTGGACTGTATGAGGGTGTTGGTGGACCGTGTGAGGGCATTGGTGGATTGTATGAGGGCGTTGGTGGACTGTATGAGGGCGTTGGTGGATTGTATGAGGGCGTTGGTGGACTGTATGAGGGCGTTGGGGAACTGTATGAGGGCGTTGGTGGATTGTATGAGGGCGTTGGTGGACTGTATGAGGGCGTTGGTGGATTGTATGAGGGCGTTGGTGGACTGTATGAGGGCGTTGGTGACAATACCTTAGTGTCTCCTCATTGTTACTCAGCTGTCTGAATCTCTTGTTGATGTTGCCAATCTGCTCCAGGGAAACTGAAAGAAACCAATCACAGTAGTTTAGAGCAGATTAGCATTAGCAATTTATCAGTAGTGAGCCACTTAAGACTTAAAGTCCTAATAACTTGAGAGCATTGTATTTCCAGATACACCGCCCTCCTAGACTGGTTGGATATCTTTACACTGCTTTTCATTTTCATTCAAGCTTTCCTTTTGGATTCTATATGTTGTGAAATGCAAAACATGTAAATGAACTATAGCAAAAAATAAGGTGCAAACAGGTACAGAACAGATAGACCTGTTCAGAACTGTGACAACAATGGGCCTACGACACAATCAGCCTGATGATAAAAACACAATCAGCCTGATGATAAAAACACAATCAGCCTGATGATAAAACACACTCAGCCTGATGATAAAAACACAATCAGCCTGATGGAAAAACAAACACACTGGTGTGATTATATTTGCATTCAAAGGGAACGTTGAATTATTGACTTATGTGTGGGCTAATGTCTTCACATGAGCATTTGAATGTTATGGTTGTTAGATACAGTTATAGAACCACAGTTTGTGATATTTGGAAGAGGGTATTTAGCCGACAATAGTGTTTATTTTAAAGGAGGAACTTGCTTCGCCTCTCAGTGCCTGTTAAGAGCACACACTCAAATGGATATTTACAGGAGCAACAACTACTGTAGGTGAATATGCTTCAGTAACCACAGAACAATAGGCTACCACACACTAGACTTTGCACAGGCAGGTGTAGAGATTAATGTAGGTGGCGGTGCATTCATTGTCAAGATCTCCATTCTCACTTTACACACATGGTAATAAACTTAAGTTGGAATTTTATTGGAAACGGTCGATGATCAATCAGAGTATTATTATCAGTCTTCATTGAACTCTCTCACCCTCTCTTCTGAAAATCAGTCATCCCGTTTATGAAAGCAGCCAGCTGATAAGATTAGCAGATCAATGTTCCAAACACCTAACTACCACTTCAAACCTGTACGTGTTATACACTGAGGGGAAGCTAACCTGTACTTCATCCACGTGTTATACACTGAGGGGAAGCTAACCTGTACTTCATCCACGTGTTATACACTGAGGGGAAGCTAACCTGTACTTCATCCACGTGTTATACACTGAGGGGAAGCTAACCTGTACTTCATCCACGTGTTATACACTGAGTGGGAAGCTAACCTGTACTTCATCCACGTGTTATACACTGAGGGGAAGCTAACCTGTACTTCATCCACGTGTTATACACTGAGGGGAAGCTAACCTGTACTTCATCCACTTGTTATACACTGAGGAGAAGCTAACCTGTACTTCATCCACGTGTTATACACTGAGGGGAAGCTAACCTGTACTTCATCCACGTGTTATACACTGAGGGGAAGCTAACCTGTACTTCATCCACGTGTTATACACTGAGGGGAAGCTAACCTGTACTTCATCCACGTGTTATACACTGAGGGGAAGCTAACCTGTACTTCATCCACGTGTTATACACTGAGGAGAAGCAAACCTGTACTTCATCCACGTGTTATACACTGAGGAGAAGCAAACCTGTACTTCATCCACGTGTTATACACTGAGGGGAAGCTAACCTGTACTTCATCCACGTGTTATACACTGAGTGGGAAGCAAACCTGTACTTCATCCACGTGTTATACACTGAGGGGAAGCTAACCTGTACTTCATCCACGTGTTATACACTGAGGGGAAGCTAACCTGTACTTCATCCACGTGTTATACACTGAGTGGGAAGCAACACTTTTCACTTCCAAAAACACTGTGATATTTGTTGGACTGTCAATACATTTTTAGATACATAATTGACAGTGCAATATTGAAATTATACTTTTTACTACAAAGTAAAAAATCTGACTATAGAGTAACCTGTAGACTCAACATATTAATCTTGCATGGAGCCATATTGGCAAGTTGCATGACATTCTATACATCTGGTTCAATAAACAGTGGTCCCTCTGTCCTTACCTACCACCCTCTAATCAAATTTTCAATTGAATGACGGAAGGACAATCCAACTATTGTCTATTCATGTGAAAACAGCCAGAATACAGCATCTCATTCTGTGCTCTTCAGAAGACTGACCAAAGAAATGTGACTATGCAATTCAGAATTATAGTTTGAAATATGAACTGAGGAGGCACTTCTAGATTTGCTACACTGCCCCGGTCAACTGTAAGTGCTGCTGTTATTGTGAAGTGGATACATCTAGGAACAACAACGGCTCAGCCGCGAAGTGGTAGGCCACACAAGCTCACAGAACGGGATCGCCAGGTGCTGAAGCGCATAGCACGTACAAATCGTCTGTCCTCGGTTGCAACACTCACTACTGGGTAGCAAACTGCCTCTGGAAGCAACTTCAGCACAATAACTGTTTGTCAGGAGCTTCATGCAATGATTTTACTTTTGCCTAGCAGCCGCACGCACACAAGCCTAAGATCACCATGTGCAATGCCAAGCATCGGCTGGAGTGGTGTAAAGCTCGCCGCCATTGGACTCTGGAGCAGTGGAAACGTGTTCACTGGAGTGATGAATCACGCTTCACCATCTGGCAATCCATTAGACGAGTCTAGGTTTTGCGCATGCCAGGAAAACGCTACCTGCACCAATGCATAGTGCCAACTGTAAAGTTTGGTGGATGATAAATAATGATCTGGGGCTGTTTTTCATGGTTCGGGCTAGGCCAATTAGTTCCAGTGAAAGGGAATCTTAACGCTACAGCATACAAAGACATTCTAGACAATCTTGTGCTTCTGTGGCAACAGTTTGGGGAAAATGTTCCTGTTTCAGCATGACAATGCCCCCATGCACAATGCGAGGTCCATACAGAAATGGTTTTTCAAGTTCAGTGTGGAAGAACTTTACTGGCCTGCACAGAGCCCTAACCTCAACCCCATCTAACACCTTTGGGATGAATTGGAAAGCCAACTGCGAGCCAGGCCTAATCGCCCAACATTACCCGACCTCACTAATGCCCTTGTGGCTAAATGGAAGCAAGTCCCTGCAGCAATGTTCCAACATCTAGTGGAAAGCCTTCCCAGAAGGGTGGAGGCTGTTATAGCAGTAAAGGGGTTACCAAATTCCATATTAATGCCCATGATTTTGGAATATATTCAGTGAGCGGGTGTCCACATACTTTTGGACATGTAGAGTGTTTTCCCTTCATCAAAGTTTAGTCTATTTATTGATAAACAAGGAGTTATTTTGCATTTGATTATAATCAAATAGAAAGTGAAATAAAACTGTTTTGTAAAGCCTAGGCTACTTACATCCAGTTCGATCAGCCAGATCTTGGAACTCGTGTTCAGTGCCCGCAGACTGCGAGGCTCCCATTGCGATTATTCTCAAAAGAGCTGCAATTGCGCATTGAAGTTCTTTCAGGAGCGAACTATGATCTTAACCGCAGGTAAAACTACTTGAGTTGTACTGTCCTCACTAGTACCAAGAAGCTCTTTCCTCTGCTTTCATAAGGAAGTTAGTAACATACTCTTTATTATGGTCCATTGGGAGAGACGCTGTGCTGACTTCCCCAAGGTCCTAAAACAGTGTACCATTGTGGAGGAATATATATCGATTTTTTTTACATGAGTCAATTCAGAATGAATCGACTGTGTCCTTGAATTAATTACTGGTAATGTGACGGATGCACAATCAGTCATTAATAGCAGAATGAGACTTTCATTTCAAATGTAATCTTTGCGTGTAGTGAAAAGGTATTGTCAGAGTGTAACGTCACAGACCCTTATCTTTCAAAAACATATACCTACTATATTCAAGTCAGAGAACATTCTAGAAGAAATAACAGAAAAAAAAACTGCAGTAGGCTTATGTAATAACACAGTCAAGACCAAAATAAACATTTTATTTATATTTATTAAGTCTCACAACCCATTCCTGTTTCAAGTCATTGTAGTCCTGCAATGTTTTACTTGTAAATATACAGCATTTTTTAATAACACGTTCTAGAAATGTGAAAGTCATCCTTTCATAAGTGCATGAATCATTATTATAATGTAATGTGACAGAAGTAAAGAGGGACACCTTGTCAGTTGAACAATTTAAAGTATTCAACTCAAAATGTGAGGAGAAACTGGAACGCTCATGTTCATATCTTTTCATACTGTAACATTCATTTTCATATTGTTTAATACTGTAAAGTTAATTTTCATATTGTTTCATACTGCAAGGTTCATTTTCATATCGTTTCAGACTGCAAGGCTCATTTTCATACTGCAAGGTTCATTTTCATATCGTTTCAGACTGCAAGGCTCATTTTCATACTGCAAGGTTCATTTCCATATTGTTTCATACTGCAAGTCTCATTTTCATATTGTTTCATACTGTGAAGTATTTTTTAAATATTGTTTCATGTGGAAGTGGAAAGGGGTAGAGAGACTAGGAAGTCAAGTCTGGGAAGACCTCTTCTTGACAGATGTTGGAGAAAGTATATTGAGGTGGAGAGAGAGACAGTAAGTGTTTCGATCTCAGTAAGTCTTCATGAAGTTAGAGAGAGAAAAGGGGCTTTGGCTTTGACTGGTGTTGGTTGGCAGGCGGTGGTACAGCACATGATCCAGGTACTGAAGAATTAACGGGTCAGTATTCAAAATAAGCTTCTCAAGAGTAAGAGCGCTGATCTAGGACCAGTTTTGCCCTTAAGATCATAATGAATAAGATAAAATGGACAGGTGGAGAACCTGATCGTAGATCAGCATTTTCTACTCAGACTCTGTGAATACCGACGGCCCTGATGGTTTTGGGGACAGGATGTTGTGTCAAGTAATGGAACTGGATGGGGAACAGAGGGCCCTGTCCAGAAACAACCCCTAGACCCTAGTAGTAGCTCCACCCTACCCTATAATAGGCTAGTAGTAATGCCTCCCTGTCCTATGAAAGGCTAGTTGTAGCGCCAACCTGCCACACAATAGGCTAGTAGCACCCTTATCGGCATTTGCTGAAAGCGGATGTCTGGTTTTCAGGGATAAAGTATTTTCAACCTAACTTCCATTTCCCCTGAAAAACGGAAGTGAGGACTCCGCTCAGGCATCTTTCCACATTAGGTTAGGCTAGTAGTAGCTACAATCTGCCCTATGACAGGCTAGTTGTAATTCTGCCATATTGTTTATACACATCCAATCCTTTCAGATGTACCTGTGCCTAGGTGGTAGGAACTAGGGGTTGTTTTGAATGGGGCCGAGGAGTAGTGAAGGCTCAGCTATGTGGGCATGGTGTCCTGGTTCTCCTGGCTGTCCTGGTTCTCCTGGGAAGGTCCCTCTGGGCCGTTGGGGCTTTCCTGTTGCACTGGGCTGGGCATCAGTCTGTGGTAGAGGTCCCGTACGGTGCCCAGGGTCTCTGCCATGTCCTCTGGGTAGCGTGTCTGCAGCTCCTCGTTGGCAACATAGTGGCTGTCATGGAACTCTGAGAAGTAGCGTCCCACCTCTGGGTGAGCGATCTCCAGAGGGGCAGAATGGGGCTCTAGATTTTCTAGGAGACGAGAGAAAAAGAGGCATAAAGATACTAAGTATAGTATCATTTAACAGGAAATCTCAAACTGAGCCGAGGCAAGTTACTGTACAAGATAGCTGCATATTCTGTGTACATTTGAAAGTATATAGGCCTACACCTTAGCAGCACCTTACTCATCCAGCATGTATAACTCTTCAATAAGCATTTCAAGTATTACATTTGTCATGTTTCTTCTCAGAATGCCTCCTTAACGAACTACCACTGCCCTGACATTGAGAATGACATACTGTACATGTCACTGAAAGATAATGTCTCTGGTATAGATGTACCCTGGGCAGCGTATCGGCAGGTGCCGTCCTGCACTAAGACGTTGTAGAAGGGCTGGTTAGCCCCGCTGGACAGCTGGTGGACCCTCATGGTGGTAATCCACTCCTGGCTCATGGTGCACTTGGGGTCCCAGCCATAGATTGCACAGTTATAACCAGACCTGGAGAGAAGGGGGACAGTCACACAGTGTCACACATGGGGAAAGGGCACACTACAGGTTTATAAATCACAATGATTATAATAAAAAGTATTATTCCATAAATAGCTATTCTGCCATTCAACAGAGTACAGTAGTTTTACATTAACACTGTCAATCAACAGCAGAGGATGGCAGCTTTACCCAGATAGAGGGTGGTGGAGGACAAACAGCTGATTCAGGGATGGATGGAAGGACAAACAGATGGAAAGATTGAGGGATTGATAGACAGGAAGGATTAATAGACGGAATGGATAAACAGACAGACATGCAGACGGACTGTTTGCTCGGACAGGGAAGCAGGCAGGCAGACAGGCTGCTCGGACAGACTGACTGCTCAGACCCACCTCTTGTGTTTCATGATGAGGCCTACACTGTACTGCAGCTCTAGGTGTTCGGGGGCGCTGCGTCTCTTCACCTCTGGATCTACAGGGTGTTTCTTGTGCTGGATGTGTTCCAGTGTGTGTTGTACCAGATAACCCACTGCCCCGTGTTGGGATGGGTCCAACGCCTGGATATGCTGCAGGATGTCGAGGACCTGGAAGAGGCAGGAGAGGGGTCAGACACCAGTCATTATCAGTTGGGGAAAGCTTGTCCTCTGCTCTGGACTGTAGTAAGCAGGTAGAGGCAGGTTAACGGTTAGAGCATTGGGCCAGTAACTAAAAGGCTGCTGGTTCGAAAACCTGAGCAGACGAGAAGAAAAAAATAATCTGCCTATGTGCCCTTGAGTAAGGCACCCTTATTTGCTCCAGGGGTGCCGTGTAAAACAACACATTTCACTGGACATATCTGGTGTATGTGACAATACAACTTAAAAAAAGAAAAGAAAGGCAGACCAATTTTTGTTGTTTTTTTACAAAAAATCTGCAGTATCAAAGCCAGGGTAAAGCCATTCGGTCCAATTACATGTACACTACATGGACAAAAGTATGTGGACACCTGCTTGTCAAACATCTCATTCCAAAATCGCGGTCATTAATATAGAGTTGGTCCTCCCATTGCTACCATAACAGCCTCCACTTTTCTGGGAAGGCTTTCCACTCGATGTTGGAAGAAGGTGTTCGATGGGGTTGAGCCAAGTTTTCCCACACTGAACATTTCTGTATAGACCTCGCTTTGTGCATGGGGCATTATCATGCTGAAACAGGAAAGGGCTTTTCCCAAACTGTTGCCACAAAGTTGGAAGCACAGAATCATCTAGAATGTCTTTGTATGCTGTAGCATTAAGATTTCCCTTCACTGGAATTAAGGGTCCCGAACCATGAAAAACAGCCCAGACCATTATTCCTTCTCCAGCAAACTTTACAGTTGGCATTATGCAATTGGGCAGGTAGCGTTCTCTTGGCATCCGCCAAATCTAGATTCCTCTGTCGGACAGCAAGATGGTGAAGAGTGATTCATCACTACAGAGAACACGTGTTGAGCTTTACACCACTCAAGCCGACACTTGGCATTGTGCATGGGGATCTTAGGCATGTGTGTGGCTGCTCGGCCATGGAAACCCATTTCATCAAGCTCCCGACGAGCAGTTGCAACCGACGACAGACTAATTTTACACCATGCGCGCCTCAGCATTCGGCGGTACAGTTCTATGAGCTTGTGTGACCTAAAACTTTGCGGCTGAGCCGTTGTTGCTCCTAGACGTTTCCACTTCACAATAACAGCACTTACAGTCGACCAGGGCAGCTCTAGCAGTGCAGATATTTAACGAACTGACTTGTTGGACAGGTGGCATCCGATGAAGGTGCAATGTTGAAAGTCACCAAGCTGTTCAGTAAGGCCATTCTACTGCCATTGTTTGTCTATGGAGATTGCATGGCTGTGTGCTCGATTTTATACACCGGTCAGCAACGGGTGTGTATGAAATAGCCGAATCCACTAATATGAAGGGGTGTCCCACCTACTTTTTGGCCATGTAGTGTATTTGGGTTTCGTGGGGCTCAGTTGGTAGAGCATGGCGCTTGCAACGCCAGGGTTGTGGGTTCGATTCCCATGGGGGAGTCGCTCTGGATAAGAGCGTCTGCTAAATTACCAAGATGTAAATGTAGATATGCCGTGTTGAAATATCATGCTAACCTTCTCAGGCCAGATGCCCAGGTGGAAGTAGAGTCTGGCCTGTAGTAGAAGGTATTGAACGTTGTCTGGGTTGATGGTGAGGTAGAGATCCAGAGAGTCTCTCAGCAGCTGGTAGGATTTTTCATTGCCCTCCCTGCATGACATAGAACAGTGATACACAGTGTTGTTTCATACCACAACAGCGACAGTTGAGTGTAGGAATTTATTTTTGACCAACTCTAACATTACCTCAAGGATGAGATCCTGAGGACAACATAGAAAAATCAGGAAAAAAGAAACATTTGGATTGATTCAATTCCATGATGTACGGTTGGAGATTTTCTGATGTCAGAAAAGCATAAATTATATATTAGTCCGAAAAAAAAAACATTCCTATGTTCATAAGTCTTACCCTCGTTTGCCGATGTTCAGCAGATTTCCCACCATCCTTAACAGCACTTCTGTTGTACTGATGGCATTGTAGTAGTCTGCAGTCACCTGATGACCAATGAGGTACTCGCACTCCTTAGCCGTCAGCTGCTTGCCTTTACCGAAGGCGTCAATGTACACAAAATCATAGATGTCCCCACTCCTGAATGAGACATGAGGTTTTATC
This sequence comes from Oncorhynchus clarkii lewisi, assembly GCF_045791955.1. Lineage (NCBI taxonomy): Eukaryota > Metazoa > Chordata > Actinopteri > Salmoniformes > Salmonidae > Oncorhynchus > Oncorhynchus clarkii. Next base: position 35,480,808 of record NC_092176.1, on the reverse strand, counting down.
AATACAAGTACAAACATGTTACTTTGACGCGGTTTCTGGCATGCAATGCAGACAATGCTACATCGGGTAAATTGAAAACAAGCATTTTTGGGAGCGCAATACCCAATCATGAACTAATTGAAAACTAAACGTTAAACTATCCCATCAAGATCAATTAATTTTATGATTGTCTCTATGCACAACTATGCCAGTGGATGGAAAAACGTATAGTCCTTGATCACTAAAGAAGCATTTGCCTTCCATTCACTTCCTCTCACACTTTGGCCCCTTACCCTCTTTGTTGCTGGCACCAGCGAAGCAGGAAGTGATTGGGGAAGTTGACAGGCTCCAGTTGAACCCCCAGTTTCCTGGCCAGCGTCATGTAAAGGACAGAGAGGCTGATGGGAATGCCTGTCCGGCGGAGCAACACCTACGTAGGGAGGAGACATGGGAGTATGAGAGCCACATAATGTCTGTCATGTTTCTTAGTTGATTGGTATAGCATTATAAAAGGTCCTATATAGACTTTCACTATTTGAATAATCAAGTCCAGGGCCCATTTTCACAAGGTCTCAGAGTAACAGTGCTGATCTTGGATCAGGTCCCCCTGTCCAACTACTGTTATTCATCATGATTGAAAAGACACACTGATCAGAACTAAAACTCTGACACGATTTGCGAATACTGGCCAAGGAAAACATCATCATCCATGCCCTCTATAACCTCTCTGAGCTACTGTACCTGGTGTATGTAGGAGTTGAGAGGGTTGTAGTAGCTCATACCTAGTGTATATAGGAGTGTAGAGCTCATACCTGGTGTATGTGTAGTAGGTACCATGGCTGGTGTATGTAGGAGTTGGGAGGGTTGTAGTAGCTCATACCTGGTGTATGTAGGAGTTGAGAGGGTTGTAGTAGCTCATACCTAGTGTATATAGGAGTTGAGAGGGTTGTAGTAGGTCATGCCTGGTGTATGTAGGAGTTGAGAGGGTTGTAGTAGCTCATACCTGGTGTATGTAGGAGTTGAGAGGGTTGTAGTAGCTCATACTTGGTGTATGTAGGAGTTGAGAGGGTTGTAGTAGCTCATACCTGGTGTATGTAGGAGTTGAGAGGGTTGTAGTAGCTCATACCTGGTGTATGTAGGAGTTGAGAGGGTTGTAGTAGCTCATACTTTGTGTATGTAGCAGTTGAGAGGGTTGTAGTAGCTCATACCTGGTGTATATAGGAGTTGAGAGGGTTGTAGTAGTCACACTCGTTGCCCTTGTACTGAAGCTGCTCGTATAAAACAGCATTGAGGGTAACGACCACCTGTCTCTGGAGATCAAAGTCATCTACAGCAAAACAATCGCCTAGAACCAGACACAATCAGAAAACAGGATCACATTGTAAAGTACATCAGTGAAGAAAAGGGCTGAGAATTAAACAAAATTATACTTACACTCAAGACCTACAGATGAAGTCGGAAGTTTACATACACTTGCTGTAGTCATTAAAACTTGTTTCTCAACCACTCCACAAATGTCTTGTTTACAAACTATAGATTTGGCAAATCGGTGCATGACACAAGTAATTTTTCCAACAAATGTTTACAGACAGATTATTTTACTTCACAATTCCAGTGAGTCAGAGGTTTACGTACACTAAATTGACTGTGCCTTTAAACAGCTCGGAAAATTCCAGAAAATTGTGTCATGGCTTTAGAAGCTTCTGATAGGCTAATTGACATCATTTGAGTCAACCTGTGGATGTATTTCAAGGCCTACCTTCAAACTCAGTGCTTCTTTGCTTGACATCATATTAAAATCAAAAGAAATTAGCCAAGGCCTCAGAAAAATTGTAGACCTCCACAAGTCTGGTTCATCCTTGGGAACAATTTCCAAACGCCTGAAGGTACCACGTTCATCTGTACAAACAATAGTACGCAAGTATAAACACCATGGAACCAGGCAGCCATCATACCGCTCAGGAAGGAGACTCGTTCTGTCTCCTAGAGATTAACGTACTTTGGTGCGAAAAGTGCAAATCAATCCCAGAACAACAGCAAAGGACCTTGTGAAGATGCTGGAGGAAACGGGTACAAAAGTATCTATATCCACAGTAAAACGAGTCCTATAATCGTCATAATCTGAAAGGCTGCTCAGCAAGGAAGAGGCCACTGCTCCAAAACCGCCATAAAAAAGCCAGACTTCGGTTTGCAACTGCACATGGTGACAAAGATCGTACTTTTTGGAGAAATGTCCTCTGGTCTGATGAAACAAAAATTGAACTGTTTGGCCATAATGACCATCATTATGTTTGGAGGAAAAAGGGGGAGGCTTGCAAGCCGAAGAACATCATCCCAACCGTGAAGCACGGGGGTGGCAGCATCATGTTGTGGGGGTGCTTTGCTGCAGGAGGGACTGGTGCACTTCACAAAATAGATGGCAACATGAGGCAGGAAAATTATGGTCGCAAATGGGTCTTCCAAATGGACAGTGACCCCCAAACCATACTTCCAAAGTTGTGGCAAAATGGCTTAAGGACAACAAAGTCAAGGTATTGGAGTGGCCATCCCAAAGCCCTGACCTCAATCCTATAGAAAATGAGGCATACTAACCTGACTCAGTTACACCAGCTCTGTCAGGAGGAATGGGCCAAAATGCATCCAATTTATTGTGGGAAGCTTGAGGAAGGCTACCCGAAACGTTTGACCCATGTTAAACAATTTAAAGGCAATGCTACTAAATACTAATTGAGAGTACATCTGACCCACTGGGAATGTGATGAAAGAAATAAAAGCTGAAATAAATCATTCTCGCTACTATTATTCTATTATTCTGACATTGCACATTCTTAAAATAAAGTGGTGATCCTAACTGACCTAAGACAGGGAATTTTTACTAGGATTAAATGTCAGGAATTGTGTAAAAACTGAGTTTAAATGTATTTGGCTAAGGTGTATGTAAACTTACGAATTCAACTGTACCTGGTTAGATATTTTAAAGGGCGAGTTAACTCTAAAATCAAGTTTGGCATTTTCAGAACAAAAATGGATCGTATGTCAACATGATTGTGCATGGACTCAAAACGAAAGACTAATTATTCTGCTTCAAATCCACATGAAGACTACTTTTCCACATGAAGACTATGTTTTTTTGCTTTGGTATAAGCTCTTTGTATTCATTCCTAAGAGACACTGAGAGAACATGTGTTTCTCTCCAACTCCTCAGTCCAGACCAACCTTGTGTGACCCTCAGGCTTGGATGAGAGGGGTTCTTTATCCGCAGCATCTTCTTGATCTTGTCAGTGATCTCCTCCAGCTGGGAGGATATACCGTCCAATGACACATCTGCCAGGGGGTTACAATACTGGTCCACCAGCAGAGCTCCTACAACAGGAGAGGAGACAATCAGAGACTGTAAAAAGCTGGTTATACACATTCTTTCTTATGACCTTAACACTTTCACTCTATTTATGTTATTTTCAAAAACCACAATGCACAGACATTGTTTTTTTTCCCTAAACACCTCATTATTTCCAACATTATGCCCAAGATTCCCGACATTATTCACAAGAAGACAATGCTTACCAAGCCGTTTCTCTGAGTTTGTTAACACTAGTCACTAGGATAAGTGCATTGTGCAGTGCAGTGTGCAGTGCAGTGTATGGCTAAGCCCACTCCACATGTATGTTATTATGTCCATATTATTCAGCGTTCCTTTGTTTGAGTGGTGTAAAGTACTTAAGTAAAAATACTTTCAAGTACTAATTAAGTCTTTATTTTTGGTATCTGTACTTTACATTACTATTTTTTATTTTTGGAAGACTTTTACTTCACTACATTAGAAAATAATGCACTTTTTAATCCAAACATTTTCCCTGACACCCAAAAGTACTTGTTACATTTTGAATGCTTTGCAGGGCAGGAAAATGGGCCAATTCACGCACTTATCAAGAGAACATCCCTGGTCATCCCTACCGCCTCTGATCTGAGGACTCACTAAACACACATGCTTCATTTGTAAACTGTGTTGGAGTGTGCCCCTGGCAGGCCTTAAATATTTTTTTTTTAATAAAAAATGGTGCAATGTGGATTACTTAAAATAAGGAATTTTAAATGATTTATACTTTTACTTTTGATACTTAAGTACATTTTATCAATTACATTTACTTTTCATACTTAAGTTTATTTAAAACAACATTTTAGACTTTTACTCAAGTAGTATTTTACCGGGCGACTTTCACTGGAGTCATTTTCTATTAACGTATCTTTACTTTTACTCAAGTATGACAACTGGGTACTTCTTCCACCACTGCCTTGTTTACACTGCAAGTCATGAAAGTGTATTATCAACCTAAGTACAATGTAGTGTATGGCTAGGCCCATTCCACGTCCATGACTCACCCTCTAGGGCTGACTGCTGCTCTGCAGGCTGCTCCAGAAACATCTTTAAACTCCTCAGGATGTTCTTCTGGCGCAGGAAATAAAGGATTTTCTTTGCATAGTACTTCAGTGTCAGGCTTTTCCTATGGGAGGCAGAGAGAGTGTGAAGAGAGATAGGAGAAAGAGTGAGCGAGGGAGAGAGGGAGAGAGCGCAAAAGAGGGATGGAGCAAGGGAGGTGAAAATGAGAGAGAAAGATAGATTGGTGAGAGAGTGATGAGAAAGAAGGCAAGAGAGGAGGGAGAAAAACAGATTTTCATTGTCCATTGTTACAACGCTCCAGGGAGGATTAACACAGAATTAATGGCCAAAGATAGTTGTTCGTGCTGGACTGGAGTGTGGACATAGTTCTTACCTCCTGTCGGAGTTGAGTATGGAGAGCAGCTCGTCTTCACAGAAGTGCTCTGGGGCGCCGAGGGACTCGATCTCAGCAAAGCTGTCCCCCAGCACCTGGCCAACGCAAGGCTGCGTTACAGATCTCTGGGTTAGTGCTAAAGAGGCCAGCCCAACTCACACACACTCAAATACGGACACCACTACACGCACATGCACGCAGCGCAGGGAACACACGCTTGCATGTACTCAACACACACACACAATGCACTTATACACCATCAGGCCAGCCCAGTCACATTGAGCATGATGTGGTGGGGTTAGGATGGCCAATAAATACAGTATCTTTCATGCTAATTTTTTACAATGTTAGTTACACCTCTTTCCGTCTCCACGAAGTACACAGAGCAAAAATATAAAATGCAATTCTAGGCCTGCCCAGTCATGTGAAATCCATAGATTAGGGCCTACTGAATATTTAAAATGTACTGATTTCCTTGTATGAACTGTAAATCAGTAAAACATTTGAAATTGTTGCATTTATATTTTTGTTAAGTATAGCTAGGCTGAATCAGAATGACAATAACAATGGCAGCTTACTACTAAAGACATCACTTACAACTTCTGTGAAGAATCTCTGGGAGATGGATACAACTGTTCGTCGTATTTGTAGACCAACAGTGTGCCGCGTTCTGTATTCTTTCAGCCAATCACAGCACTCGTTCTGGCGGTAATGCTTCTGCAATCTTGGCCATCTGGGGAGTGTAGGAAAAGGGACTGCAGTCAAAAAGTTAAGGCAGACAGTTAGCCATATAAAGTATTGACTTGAGGTGTGTGACAGTCTGACACATGATCACTCACAATAAAACAATCCAAAAGCATCCAATGTCTGCAATCTGTATGCGGCTTCAATTTAGTGCTGAACGATTAACCAACATTTTATTTTTTGGGTTATTAAACAACTAATTGACCAACGTCGGTTCAATTACTTCAATTCTATTTTTTGGAGCCTAACACGCCATTTCTCTAGAGAGAAATCAAATAATTCACAAAATAAATCAAATCAAGAACCATGTGGGATGCAGGGATTAAAGGAGTTGTAGTTTTCATTAAGCAAATATTCAACCTAGTTCAGATCAGAAACGTAGTAATTAACAACAATGGTCATAATCCCTTGCAGCAGTTTTTTTTTGAGGTTCAGACAGATCAGAGAGGAAGAGGCAAAGCGAAAGGTTTTACTCTCGCCAAAATCAGTCCAAAAACAAACCCAATGCGTTTCTATGGGTTTAGTTTGGACCTAAGTTTGTCACCTGCCTTCCCACCTTTGGGACAACGACTCCCATTGTTAGGGCGGAGACTTGAGCATCTCGTCATTAGATAGATCTCTGGAAGAACACACCTGTACATCTGCTACGTTACGTTAGATACACACAGACCACCTGAGAAAGGAACGTACACAACAACGACAAGAGGGCCAGAGACAATGTGAAAGTATGCCTTATCTACTTTGATGAACTCGTAAAGTGATTGTCCGACAGCTCTGCAGCACACTTTGGAAGGCTAGCTATACTGAACAAAAATATAAAAAAGGCAACATGTAAAGTGTTTCAAAGTGTCCCAGACATTTTCCATACGCACAAAAAGCTTATTTCTCTCACATTTTGTGCACAAATGTGTTTACATCCCTGTTAGTGAGCATTTTTCCTTTGCCAAGATATTCCATCCACCTGACAGGTGTGGCATATCAAGAAGCTGATTAAACAGCATGATCATTACACAGGTCCACCTTGTGCTGGGGACAATAAACAGCCACTCTAAAATGAGCAGTTGTGTCACACAACACAATGCCAAAGATGACACAAGTTGAGGGAGAGTGCAATTGGCATGCCGACTGCCAGAATGTCCACCAGAGCTGTTGCCAGAGAATTGAATGTTAATTTATCATAAGCCCCTTCCAACATCGTTTTATAGAAGTTGGCTATAAGTCCAACTGACTTCATGTGTAACCACGCCAGCCCAGGACCTCCACATCCGGATTCTTCACCTGCAGGATCGTCTGAGACCAGCCGCCTGGACAGCTGATGAAACTAAGGAGTATTGTCTGTAATAAAGCCCTTTTGTGGGGGAAAAAAAACTAATTCTGATTGGCTGGGCCTGGCTCCCAAGTGGGTGGGTATATGCCCTCCCAGGGCCACCCAGGGTCACACCCCTGCCCAGTTATGTAAAATTCATAGATTAGGGCCTAATTTATTTATTTAAATTGAGTGATTTCCTTAGATGAACTATAACTCAGTAAAATCTTTGAAATTGCTGCATGTTGCATTTAAATGTTAGTTCAGTATAGCTAGGCTAAGTCAGAATGACAACCACGGTAGCTAACTACTAAAGACATCACAACTTCCTTGCATGTTGCATTTATATTTTTGTTCAGTATAAATAGGATGACTAAAGACAGTACAGTATGGGGATGACAATGTTAGATGGCCTGGCTGACCGCTACTGCCTGAGCAGATGAGATGGTGACTTTTAAGGAATGAAAAATAAGAACGTAATCAAATAAAAACTAAGTAATATACACAACTGATATATTGAAATAATACATAGTAATGTCCTATGTTTCTATTGATGTCTACCCAATGTGGACCTGATCAGAGACAATGGGATATTTTCTGTTAGGCTGTGGAATTGACATTAAAAAGCTCAGAAAAACATTTTAAAGTCATCGTTTCATAATGCATTTCATGTTTAAAAATAATAATAATCGAAACTGACCTCAAAAGGCACTACCTAAATTGCAAATGATAAGTAGCTTGCTGATAGTTCGTGGCCTTCAAAGAATACCAATATATTCTGAACCACTACGTTACTGCATGGGACTCAGAGAAAAACAAAGTGCCATGTCAAGCCAACTGATTTTTACAACAACTCACGTTACACAAGACCTGCAGTCCAATCACTGTATTTCCCACCATTCAAGGTCACACAATTTCAATAGCTGTCCTCAGCGGCACAAGACAATAATTGTGAAATTGTTATTTTGACTGAGACATTTTATTAGTACAGCTGCCTAGCTAAACTGGCTATAGTACCTACTGCTTTGTGTGATGTCAAATGTGGTGCATCAGCAGAAAGTCAACGGCCGTTAGACAGCTCCCTTTGCTTGCTCGCTATAACGGATCTGTTCTGACTGTACTGAAATAGATCTAATATTTTACAGAGGCAACTGCGATTTAGATGCCAATTAGCGTTAGAGAGTCAAAGCTCTAGTTAGCAAGATAGCTAACAAGATGATAATAATGTCAGTTCACCTGAGTTTGTACTGGTGTCCCCAGACCTTCCCCCTGCCGTGGCAAACGTCGTGTAGCCGCTTGCAGCTACAGGACACGTTGCAAATGTCGACATGTTTGAGGACAGGAAAGCATAAGATGTACTCAAGTAATTCGGCTGGCAGGTCTGTAAATTGTTTCTGTTCTATCTCGGAAACGAACCCGTTCAGGCTGGAGCACCCATCTCCTGCTCCAGACGTCGCCATCTTTACTGTTTACTCCGAATACCTCAATCCACAAGTCCGCCCCTTTCTGGCGCAGGGGGCCGAACTTCGAGATCACCCAAAACTGTCAATAGCGTCTCAAAACCGTCCGGAGGGGCACATTTGGAAGATTGTTATTTAAAAATTAAAAATAAAATCGTTTTATGAAATGGTTTATGGATCGTTTTATGGAATCAATTCACTGTTGTTAGTAACAACAAGTTAAGTGTATGCTGCATACAGTAGTGATATATCAACATGCCATGGTTAATATGTTAGGATGTCAACCAATGTAATTTCAATTGTACACACACAAAGTATATCTGACCAAATTATGAAAGACAAGCATTGTCAATTTGAATTCCGTAAAGTAAGTGCGGAAATTATTGTTGTCTATCAACAATGACAAGCCACCGGGGTCTGACAACTTGGATGGGAAATGACTGAGGTTTATAGCGGACAATATTGGCACTCCTATTTGCCACATATTAAATGTAAGTCTACTAGAAAGTGTGCGCCCTCAGACCTGGAGGGAAGCAAGAGTCATTCCGCTACTTAAGAATAGTAAAGCCCTCTTTACTGGCTCAAATCGCCGACCAATCAGCCTTTTACCGACCCTTAGTAAACTTTTGGAAAAAATGGTGTTTGACCAGATACAATGCTATTTTACAATAAAAAAAATTGACAACAGACTTTCAGCACGCTTATAGAGAAGGACATGCAACAAGCACCGCACTTATGACTGATGATTGGCTGAGAGAAATTGATCATAGTCTGCAGCTGGAAAAACGTATGTGTTCTGGCTTTACACCCCTGCTATATCGTGGATAAAGAGTTACCGGTCTACAGTGGCGATTTTAGCATGCACATCTTGGTGGGGCAAAAAAAGAGAAAGTAGAATGCATGCCAGCAAAGCCACTACACTATACAATACAACACATCAACCACTATAACCGTGACAAACGGTGCTCACAAACGGCCTACATAAAGCTGTCCCAACAGCAGTCTAAACACCTTACCACCGCTACACCTGGCTATCAGCAGAGCCTTGTCTGGCAGCGAAATTGTTCATTCAGCCTACTTTACTGCCTTTTAAATATATATATAGCTGATATGTCTGACTTTCTTAAACAAATGTGGTTTCTAATAACAATTTAGATGTACAAACTATGGCATAGGGGAACGATAAGAGGATAAGATGTAATTTCGATTAAGACATTAATGAGCGTGCTAGGACGGCCATAGTCTATATAACTATTTGTTTATCACTTTTCAAATGTACAGTGACAGTATTCAGAACATGGGGCATTCTTACAGTGTTCTCCCTGTACACCAAGTCAGAACCATAGGATAAATAAAGGGGGCATATAAGCAGACAATGAAAGCTCTTACAATATTAAATTATTACATTTCTCTAAAACAGGTTATATGCTGCATGTGCACCATCAAGTCAGAACAGTAGGTGAAATTAAGAGGGGTAAATAAACCAAATTATTAGAGCGAGGTACATGGGCTACTAACAGCTTACTACACAACATACACTTAGTATTACTTTCTTAGCTACAGTATACATATATCTCCTTGGTATATTACATAATTAATGCAGCAGCATACAATACATTTTTGGACTCTAGTGCGGTGCTCACTTGAACAGGAAGGTGGCATGGTGGTCCTTCATGGGCAAATATTGTCATCAAAGTCTGGCATTCTCTGGATTTATGGTGATTTCAAAATAACTGGGATCTCAGAAAAAAGCAAGATTGAATCATGATGATGTCATTGATCTTCAGGTCGTAGCTCTAGAAAGATGCCGGATTTACAATTCTGAGTTGGATGACCATTCAAATCATATTTTTCCAATTGGAGCTCATTTATTCCCGACTTCCCAGTTGTCTTGAACTCACTGAAGTCAAGTTAACAGATGTTTTGGGCACAGTACAAATCATGCTTCATTGACAGCATGTCCAATGTTGAATGTTTATCATTTTAAACTTGGAAAAGAGCCCCTTAATCCCAGATTTGGGACCACACAGCCACTCCACTGAATAGCAGTCTAGTGATTGCTTTGCAATGCTTGCAGTTAGCCACTGTCACTGATTCCTTCCAAACCACTCACTGTTGAATTTGCGATTTCCAACTTGTTATGTAATGCTCATGTGCAGAGGCCGATGAGCACCGATACCCTTTATCTATAATTTCTCTTCAGTATTTCTATTCATATGACAAGGATTAAAAAGGATTTGCCAGTAGATTGTCGACTTGATTCATGATGATGACTGCTAGCTAAGATTTTGAAAGTATGATGTTGACATGATCAGTCCAAAGCTACTGTACATGTAATGTGATTTAACGTAATTTTATCTGTGGCCAATGACCTTTGAGCCTTCTTGAAGGGGCACTTCCAATGTAACTCTATGGCAGCACCCAAGGGGCTAGAATTTTCTAGCTCTACCCTTAGACTTGGCGGTGACGTAGTGTCCCCAGGAGTGGCATTACATTTATCCCAGCAGAATACAATCCTGCATACCACTGCTGGCTTGCTTCTGAAGCTGAGCAGGGTTTGTTCTGGTCAGTTCCTGGATGGGAGACCAGATTCTGCTAGAAGTGGTGTTGGAGGGCCAGTAGGAGGCACTCTTTCCTCTGGTCTAAAAAAAATATCCCAATTCCACAGGGCAGTGATTGGCCCTGTGATTGACACTGCCCTGTGTAGGGTGCTGTCTTTCGGATGGGATGTTAAACGGGTGTCCTGACTCTCTGAGGTCATTAAAGATCCCATGGTACTTATCATAAGAGTAGGGGTGTTAACCCCAGTGTCCTGGCTAAATTCCCAATCTGGCCCTCAAACCATCACGATCACCTAACAATCCCCAGTTTACAATTGGCTCATTCATCCCCTCCTCTCCCCTGTAACTATTCCCCAGGTCGTTGCTGCAAATGAGAACGTGTTCTCAGTCAACTTACCTGGTAAAATAACGGATAAATAAAATAAATAATTACACTGAGCCAATCACAGCACAACGCTCTGTATTTTCTGCTGGCATGCCCCACCACCACAGAAAGCACTGAACTAGGCTGAAACACCTGCATTCTGGAGCTGCCTTCCTCAAGAAAGCAAAAAAGAGACCATGTTTGTATGCGGCTTAATTAACTCAATGATATATATATTTTTTTACATTGTTTGCAAACTGGTATGTGACAAGTATTATGCCAAATAACATGCAAAACAGACAAGCCCCCCCCCAAAAAACAATAAGATTTTATTTATTTTGCTAAAAATGTGGGTCAGAGCCCCACCTGCCCTGAATGGAGGGTTGCCACTACCTGTCTAACAGAACACAGAGGGTGTTCTTTAATGGAAGCCTCTCCAACATAATCCAGGTAGAACCAGGAATTCCTCAGAGTAGCTGTCTAGGCCCCTTACTTTTTAAAATATTTTCTAACGACATGCCACTGACTTTGAATAAAGCCTTAGTGTCTATGGATGCGGAGGACTCAACACTTTACATCTCAGCTACTACAGCGACTGAAATGACTGTAACAATTAACAAAGAGCTGCAGTTAGTTTCAAAATGGTTGGCAAGGAATAAGTTAGTCCTAAATATAAAAAAAAAACTAAAAGCACTGTATTTGGGACAAATCATTCACTAAACCCTAAACCAACTAAATCTTGCAATGAATAATGTGGAAATTGAGCAAATTGAAGTGACTAAACTGCTTGGAGTAACCCTGAATTGTAAACTGTCATGATCAAAACATATTGATACAACAGTAGCTAAGATATAGAGAAGCCTGTCCTTAATAAAGCACTGCTCTGCATTCTTAAAATCACTATCAACAAGGCAGGTCCTACAGGCCCTAGGTTTGTCACACATGGACTACTGTTCAGTCATGTGGTCAGGTGCCACAAAGAGGGACTTAGGAAAATTGCAATTGGCTCAGAACAGGGCAGCACGGCTGGCCCTTGGATGTACACAGAGACCTGACATTAATAATATGCATGTCAATCTCTCCTGGCTCAAAGTGGAGAGATTGACTTCTTCACTACTTGTATTTATGAGAGGTATTGACATGTTAAATGCACAGAGCTGTCTGTTTGAACTACTGACACACAGCTCGGATACCCATGCATATCCCACGAGACATGCCACCAGAGGTCTTTTCACAGCCCCCAAGTCCAGAACAGACTATAGGAGGCGCACAGTACTACATAGAACCATAACAACATGGAACTCTATTCCACATCAAGTAACTGATGCAAGCAGTCGATTCAGATCATTTAAAAAATAAAAATACAGGCACAGACACATGCATACACACCCACAATAGATATGTGGTAGTAGAGTAGTGGCCTGAGGTCATATACTTAATATGCGTGCTTAATGTGTTCTGAAGTCTGTGAATACATTGTAATGTTTTTTAAATTGTATGAACTGCTTTAATTTTGCTGGACCCTGGAAGAGTAGCTTCTGCCTTGGCAGGAACTAATTGGGATACATAATAAATACAAATACACACACACTGTTAATTTGCTGGCTGACACCTTTTTTTGTCTGTACAGTATACTGTACGTATTCGCAGTATTTCACAGTTGTCTTCTTCCATTTTGTTCTTTCTATTTTAGTCAACTAAACATCCAGCAGATTGCCAGTTAAATAAATCAGCTTCTTTAGGGGAAAGTGTTGCTTTGATGGGCAATGTATCCATGACTACTTATCAAGTCATCTGGAAAAAAATACCCAGTTGTGATTTTTGCTCTAATAAAACTATGAGCAACTTCCCTTCAGACAGGATGAATGTTGATCCTGTTACACCTAGAGATGAGGATCTCTGATGTAGAGCTGACTGACACATGGCTCTACAATTGTGCAGTAACAGGTGTATGGGGTGTAAGGATAATGAAGTTGAGGATAATGAAGTTGAATTTGACCATCATAGGTAGCCCTATCCTCTGATCATCCTTATCCATTCCTGGTTGAATACTTATCCTCTGACCATTCTTATCCATTCCTGGCTGAATACTTATCTTCTGATCATCCTTATCTATTCCTGGATGAATACTTATCCTCTGATCAATCATTATCCATTCCTGGCTGAATACTGAATACTTATCCTCTGCTCAATCCTTGTCCATTCCTTATCCATTCCTGGCTGAATACTTATCCTCCATTCATGGCTGAATACTTATCCTCTGATAAATCCTTATCCATTCCTCACTGAATACTTATTGCCAAATACTGCAGCATTATGTTCAATCAAGTTCTCTTATTTTACCAGATAAATCACATTATAAATAAACAAATTACAGAATATACTGGTAACAATTTTTGTCTAGGACCATAGTTAATGCACGTGCTATACTATATGTACATCTTCATTTCATGTGTTGACCAACAGGTGTTGATGCTGGTACTCATAGGAGGTCTGTAATTTACTTACTCTCATCACTTGCCACAGTTCCCGAGTGGCGCAGCGGTCTAAGGCACTGCATCTCAGTGATAGAGACGTCACTACAGAACCTGGTTAAGTCCCGAGCTGTATCACAACCGGACGTGATGGGGAGTCCCATAGGGCGGCGCACAATTGACCCAGCATCGTCCGGGGTAGGCCATAATTTAAAAATAATAATTTGTTCTTAACTGACTTGCCTCGTTAAATAAAGTTGAAATATAAATAAATAAATCACCAGGTGTATATGTCAGGTAATATAGTGCTCTGCTCCTCTTCTGATACCTCAACAATAACATGTCACACAACAGATATACCACACCACACCCTACATTCTCTACACATTTGTGATCATCACTTATATCTACACTTCACCATTCAATCCCTCAAACTAGTATAACAGTGATGATCGTCTCTTTCTGATTGAATGGGTCTAATATTGACATATTGGGTGATGGTGGGTTGTTACTATTAGTATACTGTGAGTGTTGTATGTTCTGCTGCACTTGTATTCATTCAGGGATATTTATGTTTCTCTGTGTTTTCAGAGAAAAGCATCGGTGGCACAGGAGTCTACAACTCAAAGGAGAGACAGGAAGAGGAAGTCAGCTCAGAGAAAGTTCTTAATTCACGAGAGAGCAGGACAGGATTAATGCATGATGGGAGAAACGGTGTCATGTACCCACAGCTTGCTTTTGCTTCTATTAACTCATTTATTCAGCATAATCAATGGCTTAACATCCAGTATTTGCAGATATAAATAAAATGTAGATTGATATGAATGTAAATGTCAGGTTGATCTTCACTGCTTGTGATATAGATAAGGGCACACTGTGTACTGAACAATAAACTTTGTGCTATTGCCAATAACTTTGCTTACACTTAACGTACCAACAATACAAACATTTTACTTAGCTACTGACCGAACCTATGACTCTCTCGTTTTGCCAGTATCACTTAGGGCCTACTGAAGGCTAGTCAAAATACCAGTATAAACATCACACAAGCATAGTTCAAAATCACCTCATTTACACAAGTCAAAGTGGTAGTGACATGAGTAGAGAGCAACGGCAGTCCTATGTACAGACCACTGTATAAGATAGAGCTTCTTCAAGCTGTATCTCATAGCTCACAATAGCCTTACATGTACTGTGTGAGTAGGCTCTGGATGTTTGCAGAAGTCATCAACCACCACAAGGGGTGATAACCAGTGGTTATTTAAAGGGTAGTCTTGGACATGAAAACGTATGCTACAGCTTCCTCAGCTGTACGTAACATTTAAATGTCAGAGGGAGGTGTGTGGTGGGGTATGAAGTATAACATGACCTGATGGACCTCACTCTTTCCTTACTCTTATCTGCTCTGATCATGAAGAGTCTGATGCGCTGAACATCTGGACACACACACACACACACACACACACACACACACACACACACACACACACACACACACACACACACACACACACACACACACACACGCTGTGGCTGTACAACATTTCACAGTTGTCTTCTTCCAATGTTTCTTCTTTTTTTAGAGTCAGTTAAATAAATAAGCTTCTGTGGGGGAAACAACTACTCTGGAAAAAGGACAGTGGTATTATTGTGGAGAGGCAGGTGTTGGCACTGGTCCTCAGAAGAGGGATTTGCTTTCTTGGCCCTTTCGTCTACTACCACTTCCTCAAGTGCATATGTCAGGTATGAGAAACCTTAAAAAAAATATGTACTAAGGCATTCATTTTATTTTATCGATCCGATAGTGAGAGGATGACAGTGGGGAAAGAGAGAGAGAGGTTGTGTCAAAGGCGGTCTGACAGGGGCATATTTGGCAACGATCGTTTGATTTTATGTTCTGCTGTGCTTTTAGTCATTGGTAGATTATGTCTGTGTCTTCAGAGACCAGCGCCAGGTCAGAAGACTGCAACCAGATAGGATTCAGACTTAGAGGAATAAATCATCATATCTTTGCTGCAACTCAAAGGAGAGACAGGAAGAGAAAGGTCAGACAGGCCTTCATTCCCTGAGAGCAGACAGGCTTGACGAATGATTGGGAGAAACATTGTCAAGTACACAAACATTTTGAATACTAATTTATTCAGTATATTGAACAGCATAACATTGCAGAGAGAAAAGCTTTTTTTAAAACCAGATTAATCTCCACTTCATGTACATTTGCGTCCTCTGTTTAGGTTTACAATCAACAATTACCAGTAAGTGCGATTGTCTTTACCATTGTGCTTATGTAAAGGACGCCACACTGCTTGCTTAGCGAGTACTACCTTCTCCCAATTCGGCACACACCTGGCATGAACTCGGTACCACCGTGGGGATACTTCAGGCTGAGGAGTAAGTTTTACACATCCCAATGTGCTATATTTACACTTAACCTACTAGCAATGAAAATGTTTTGCAAACTGACTGAAGAGAACCGATGACTCTATAATTACCAATATAGGGTCTACTGTTGGCTACTAAAAATACCAGTATGATCAATGTCATTCCCATCTGTTGTATCACCAGAAGATGTCGCTGTATGCTAAAGTTACAACCAAAGAAGAATAATGCCACTTTTAATCACCTCTACACGAGTAAAATTACATTTAAACTTTCTTTACTGGTTTTCTGTGCAGTTAGTTCTTCAGCAGCTTCAGACAAAATATCCACAGGAAACTATTGTTTACCCAACCTTTTAGAAAGCCGGTAGTTATATCATTCGGTTTGGCACCTAGGTAAAGATTTTTATGTTGGATATTTGGTACTCTCTCGTCAATAGCTTTTGAACCAATTTAATTAAATAAAATAAAAAATACAAAAAGTGTGGATTGTTCCGCAAATCCTCCCCTGATTCAGAATATACAATTTTCATGGCATGCTTGGTTCAATACAGTATATCTACATGCTCTCTAAAAAGTTGGGTAAACAGCTTGAGCAGTTGAAGGACAAACCCCACAAACAGACATGGAGTTCAATGCCCCTTCTTATGTTTCACTCTCAACAGGTTCCCCCTATCTCCCTCCCTCTCCTTGAGCAGAGCACTTAACCCTAACTGCTTCTGCTCTGAATAAGAGCGTCTGCTAAATAACAAAAATGTCAAATGTACCACAAGATGGCAGTGGGTATCTATGAATGTCCTTCTGGAGAAGTGTGACTCAAACTTTACAGGAATCGCTCACAGTGTAGCCAAAATCAGTAAGGTCTTCCTTTCTTATTTATCAGCTCAGATGCATGGAAAACGACGGCTTGCAGATAGATGTCCCACCTCTAAGTTGTTCTTTCAGGTCACTTACAGTACACCTGACAGACCCAGCAAAAGGGGGTCATGAAAACAGTGATCCTATCATACAATATAAATCAAAGTGGAAATGATAGGCTTTAGGATAATACCTGTGCAGATGTATAGTATTGAATAGGCCTTATATTACTTTTAGTCCTCTATGCCTTTCAGGCCCTGTAATGCAATTGACTCCCATATAAGCCAGCTTAAGGCAATGAACATTGCCTAGAGCCCTTGGCTATGCAAAGAACGCATCATAATAATAACTTGGAAAGGACATCAGTACAGGGCAAGCAGCCTGGACCAAGGTTGGAATGTAAATGAGTAATAACACAGATTTGCAGAATGGAAATTGCAGGTTTGGGCTGACTGCTGTCTGTACCGGGATGATAATTGTATAAATTATATGCTTGGTAAACAGTAATTATTGAGCGTTTGGCCATTTGAGGTGCAGAGTCTTAGAAGTGCATTACTTTTCAATATTTACCTTGTGCATAGAGTTGTATGGTTTGTTTAACTTTGCAAACAGTGTTTTTTGAGGAAAGAGGACATCATTTCAAGGAGTCTGTGAAGGCAGAAATCACATGGAAAAAGTGGTAAGGTCCAAAAAGTCAAATTCATTTCATGTGTTAAGAGGTTTCATGATGCTTGTATCTACACCAATGTAGATTGTTTTATACATCAGTTGGCGTCTTTATACATCAGTTGGTCCTAAATTTACCATGAAAGTTTACCCTTGTAGCTGCGTGGGCTAACATAATCAAAATGTTTGCCGTTTTTTAAGTTGAGCCAATGGTTGAGCCAATAGCATGTGGAGCAAATTGAAGTGTTTTCTTCCCAGGCATAAGGCAAGGAAGGCATTATCACTGGGATATTTGATTTATTTAACCTTTCTTTAACCAGGTAGGCAAGTTGAGAACAAGCTCTCATTTACAATTGCGACCTGGCCAAGATAAAGCAAAGCAGTTCGACACATACAACGACACAGAGTTACACATGGAGTAAAACAAACATACAGTCAATAATACAGTAGAAAAATACATCTATATACGATGTGAGCAAATGAGGTGAGATAAGGGAGGTACAGGCAAAACAAAGACCATGGTGGCAAAGTGAATACAATATAGCAAGTAAAACACTGGAATGGTAGATTTGCAGTAGAAGAATGTGCAAAGTAGAAATAAAAATAATGGGGTGCAAAGGAGCAAATTAAATAAATAAATAAATACAGTAGGGGAAGAGGTAGTTGTTTGGGCTAAATTATAGATGGGCTATTTGCAGGTGCAGTAATCTGTGAGCTGCTCTGACAGTTGGTGCTTAAAGCTAGTGAGGGAGATGTGTTTCCAGTTTCAGAGATTTTTGTAGTTCGTTCCAGTCATTGGCAGCAGAGAACTGGAAGGAGAGGCGGCCAAAGGAAGAATTGGTTTTGGGGGTGACCAGAGAGATATACCTGCTGGAGCGCGTGCTACAGGTGGGTGCTACTATGGTAACCAGCGAGCTGAAATAAGAGGGGACTTTACCTAGCAGGGTCTTGTAGATGACCTGGAGCCAGTGGGTTAGACAACGAATATGAAGTGAGGGCCAGCCAACGAGAGCGTACAGGTCGCAGTGGTGGGTAGTATATGGGGCTTTGGTGACAAAACGGATGGCACTGTGATAGACTGCATCCAATTTATTTAGTAGGGTGTTGGAGGCTATTTTGTAAATGACATCGCCGAAGTCGAGGATCGGTAGGATGGTCAGTTTTACGAGGGTATGTTTGGCCGCATGAGTGAAGGATGCTTTGTTGCGAAATAGGAAGCCAATTCTAGATTTAACTTTGGATTGGAGATGTTTGATGTGAGTCTGGAAGGAGAGTTGTCAGTCTAACCAGACACCTAGGTATTTGTACTTGTCCACATATTCTAAGTCTGAGGTAACAACAGGGCCTGGTCTATGATAAAAGTTGTTAGGTGTTAAGTCTGTTTTAAAAGATGTTTAAAATTATTAAAAGACAAAAAGTGATTATGATTGTGTTGATTTGTGTTTGGGAAATAAATATAGACATGGTTTTATATCATATTTAATTCAGTAGAGACATTTGTAGGCAGTTAAACTTAGGCTACCCTGTCCCATGGCTCAACTTACCCCGTAAATTATGCTAAAAAAACACTTTTTTCAGGCAAACTATGTTTTTAAAGCTGTAATGTTTACATTGATCCTGATTATTTCCAGGGATACTAAACATTCTGTTAAAAATAATACTATATTTCCCTTGACGAAGCACATTTTTTTCCCAACTTACCCTTCTCTCCCCTACTGTTAAAATGGAGCACGTTGATTATAGCTTTATATTATAGCTCTATACCAGCTGATGTCAGAGAAACTCCCCAAAAATTGTCAGACTCCAGCCACTCAATTCACAGACTGTTCTCTCTGCTACCGCACGGCAAGCAGTACCTAGGTGTCTGGAGCGCTTAGTCTAGGACCAAAAGGCTCCTGAACAGCTTCTACCCCCAAGCCATAAGACTGCTGAACAGTTAATGAAATGGCCACCCAGACGATTTGCATTGACCCCCTTTAAAAAAAAATTGCACTGACCTTCTTGCACACATTTATAGTGACTCCACACACACACACACACACACACACACACACACACACACACACACACACACACACACACACACACACACACACACACACACACACACACACACACACACACACACACACACACACACACACACACAGACACACACACACAGACACACACACACAACACACTCTGGCGCGTGTGACAAATACATTTGATATGTCCAGCCTGAACAAATTTTGTTGTAGCCTCTCAAGACTCTCATGACTTCGCTTACTCTCTGACATATTTTTAGTTACACTTTTTGCTCCGTCAATCATTAACTCACATTATGAGACTGTTCCCAATCCCAAATTGGTTATGTAGTGCTGTATGTACCCTACTGGAACATAATAGAACAGAATAGAATGTTGAATTTACTGTCAATCCATTCTTGCTACTATCTGGTTTTTCAGGTTAAATGGAAAGGATCTTTTGGATCTGATGTGCCAGGCTCTAGGACAGAGACATCTGGATCTGGTGTGTCAGGCTCTAGGACAGAGAGATCTGGATCTGGTGTGTCAGGCTCTAGGACAGAGAGATCTGGATCTGGTGTGCCTGGCTCTAGGACAGAGACATCTGGATCTGGTGTGTCAGGCTCTAGGACAGAGACATCTGGATCTGGTGTGACTGGCTCTAGGACAGAGACATCTGGATCTGGTGTGCCAGGCTCTAGGACAGAGACATCTGGATCTGGTGTGCCTGGCTCTAGGACAGAGACATCTGGATCTGATGTGCCTGGCTCTAAGACAGAGACATCTGGATCTGGTGTGTCAGGCTCTAGGACAGAGACATCTGGACCTGTTGTGTCAGGCTCTAGGACAGATCTGGATCTGGTGTGTCAGGCTCTAGGATAGAGACATCTGGACCTGGTGTGTCAGGCTCTAGGACAGAAACATCTGGATCTGATGTGCCTGGCTCTAAGACAGAGACATCTGGATCTGGTGTGTCAGGCTCTAGGACAGAGACATCTGGACCTGGTTTGTCAGGCTCTACGACAGAGACATCTGGACCTGTTGTGTCAGGCTCTAGGACAGATCTGGATCTGGTGTGTCAGGCTCTAGGATAGAGACATCTGGATCTGATGTGCCTGGCTCTAAGACAGAGACATCTGGATCTGGTGTGTCAGGCTCTAGGACAGAGACATCTGGACCTGGTGTGTCAGGCTCTAGGATAGAGACATCTGGACCTGGTGTGCCTGGCTCTAGGATAGAGATATCTGGACCTGGTGTGTCAGGCTCTAGGATAGAGACATCTGGACCTGGTGTGCCTGGCTCTAGGATAGAGACATCTGGACCTGGTGTGCCTGGCTCTAGGATAGAGATATCTGGACCTGGTGTGTCAGGCTCTAGGATAGAGACATCTGGACCTGGTGTGCCTGGCTCTAGGATAGAGACATCTGGACCTGGTGTGTCCGGCTCTAGGACAGATCTGGATCTGGTGTGTCAGGCTCTAGGACAGAGACATCTGGACCTGGTGTGTCAGGCTCTAGGACAGAGACATCTGGATCTGGTGTGTCAAACTATTTACTATTATTACTTGACCAACACCTCCCCCATTCATTTTGTAACGTTTAATTTGGAATCGAACCCAATTTATGGAATCGAACCCAAGGATTTTACCAGTAGGTCAAGCTTAGCGGAGTGTATGCTCATCTTAAGTCCGGACATTGTAATTACTTCGCTACTACTGTCTGTTTATTGAACAAGTTCATCATTTTTCTCTTGGAGAAAAACATTTTTTTTTATTATTATTATTTTTATTTCACCTTTATTTAACCAGGTAGGCCAGTTGAGAACAAGTTCTCATTTACAATTGTGACCTGGCCAAGATAAAGCAAAGCAGTGCGACACAAACAACATCACAGAGTTACACATGGAATAAACATACGTACAGTCAATAACACAATAGAAAAGTCTATATACAGTGTAACTTCCACCAATCCCAAAGAAATCAACAATCAATTTAAGCAATTCTATTCTGCTCTTTACTTGTCAGAGGCTCTCCTGACATCTCGTATGCATGCATTTCTAGACAATCTGGACATCC
The DNA here is from genome assembly GCF_045791955.1 of Oncorhynchus clarkii lewisi. Taxonomy (NCBI): domain Eukaryota; kingdom Metazoa; phylum Chordata; class Actinopteri; order Salmoniformes; family Salmonidae; genus Oncorhynchus; species Oncorhynchus clarkii. Next base: position 35,459,166 of record NC_092176.1, on the reverse strand, counting down.
CCTGTCTCAATTTAGATGGAAAAACCAACACGGATGCCTCAGTAAGTGATGATGAAGCTACTCTGGCAATCCAGTCCATGCAGAGCGGTAAAGCCCCTGGGCCTGATGGCTTCCCTATTGCATTTTATAAAGCATTCTCCTCTAAACTATCCCCAATCCTCAGCTCAACATACAATGAAATCCTTTCTAGTCAGAAACTGCCACAGACACTTACCCAGGCAACTATTACGGTTTTGCTTAAAAAAGACAAGAATCCCCTAGACTGTGGCTCATAGTATCCTATAAGCCTTTTGTGCTGCAATTATAAATTCTCCCTAATGTCCTCTCGCGCCGTTTAGAGACAGTGATGCCTAATATAATTAACTCTGACCAAACCGGATTTCTCTCAGTTAAGCAATCTTTCTATAATATGTGCCGGCAATTTAATTTTCTTTATTCTGCCCACTCAACTCTACAGCCAGAGGTCGTCATCTCTCTTGATGCTGAAAAAGGCTTTCGACCAGGTTGAGTGGGAATATCTATTTACAGTACCAGAGAGATTTGGGTTTGGCCCGTCTTTCCTTTCCTGGATTAGGATTTTGTACTCGTCCCCAGTGGCTTCTGTTCACACCAACAATGTTACCTCCAGCTACTTCCCTCTCCACAGGGGGGCCAAGCAGGTTTGCTGTTTATCCCTTTTCCTATTTGATATGGCTGTTGAGCCTCTTGCTATTGCCCTGCGGGCGGAGGAGAGGATTAAGGGGCAAAATATCTCACAAGGTGTCCTAAAATGCAGACAACCTTATTTTATACATCTCTAACCCTGTGGAGTCTATACCCTATTTCTTGGACATGCTACAATGTTTTGGGACATTCTCTGGTCATAAGTTAAACCTAACAAAAAGTGTGCTCCTCCCCATTAATCAGTTAGCAGACGGAATTGGGTATGCCAATTTCTCATTTAAAGGTACAGCATCAGGTCTTTACTCATTTAGGGATAAAGGTCACACACTCATTTAAGGCTCTGTTTAAACCTAACTTCAAAACACTCCTGGAGTGCACTAAGCAGGATTTCATAACGTGGTTGTTTCTTCCCATTTCATTAACAGGTTGCATTCATTCTGTTAAGATGACTGTACTACCTAGGTTTTTGTATTTATTTGAAATTATACTCATTTTTCTGCCAAAGTCGATGTTCGAACAACTGGACAGCTACATGAAGTCAAATCCACGAAATCCACAGGATTATCTAGAGAGACCTAAACCCAAAGGCGGGTTTGGCCTTCCCAATTTTTTTTACTACTACTGGTCAGCAAATATCTAAATGTGTTTATTGGGTTTCTACATTTGAAAACAAGGATGGCTTAACTAAGGCCATCATGGAGTTATAGTCAAGTCTTCCAACTTCTCTGGTCCCGCTCCTGTACTCCCCAATGCCCATGAGATCACTGGTCACCATAGCAGCACCCACTCGTAGCACGCGCTCCAGCAGGCATATCTCGCAGGTCATCCCCAAAGCCAATTCTTCCTTTGGCCGCCTCTCCTTCCAGTTCTCTGCCTCCAATGACTGGAACGAACTGCAAAAATCACTAAAGCTGGAGACTCTTACCTACCTCACTAGCTTTAAGCACCAGCTGTCAGAGCAGCTCACAGATCACTGCACCTGTACATAGCTCATCTGTAAATCCAATCTACCTCATCCCCATACTGTAGTTATTTACCTTACTCCTTTGCACCCCAGTATCTCTACTTGCACATTCATCTTCTGCACATTCAACCATTCCAGTGTTTAATTGCTATATGGTAATTACTTCGCCACCATGGCCGATTTATTGCCTTACCTCTCTTATCCTACCTCATTTGCACATGACGTATATAGATTTTTCTTCTGTATTATTGATTTTAGGTTTGTTAATTCCATGTGTAACTCTGTGTTGTTTGTGTTGCACTGCTTTGCTTTATCTAGGCCAGGTCGCAATTGTAAATGAGAACTTGTTCTCAACTGGCCTACCTGGTTAAATAAAGGTGTTCTCAACTGGCCTACCTGGTTAAATAAAGGTGAAGTACATAAAATAAATAGAAAACCTTGGAACCCCATTGTTAAGAACTCCCTTAAAATCTGGTTCCAATTCCAAAGTCACTTTAGCCTTAAACAAGCAAGCGACTTCTCTTCATTAACATCTAGTCATCTAATCCCAGCGTCACAGATTGACACGGCATTCCAGTTCTGGCACAGGAATGGTCTGATGTTTTTTTTTATCTATTTGTTGAGAACACATTCGTCTCATTCGATTCTCTGAGGGTTGACCATAATATTCCCAATACCCTCTTTATTAGATACCTGCAAACTCACAGCTTTGCCAAAAAACATGTCCCTTCATTTCCACTCGAGCCTACTAAGTATCCAGTCAAGAGGTGCTTAGACCTTAACCCTTATCTTAAGGGCAAAATCTCCAGATTATAGGACATAATACAGAACAATAATCTGCCTTCCTTTGCAAATACAAAATCTGCATGGGAGCAAGACGTAGGTGGCGAGCTACCCGGTGATATATGGCAAAGTATTGAGCGTATCCACACCATTTTGCATAAGGCTTATTCAGTTTAAGGTTTTTCACCGTCTCCATTACTCAAATGACAGATTGCCAACAATATACCCAAATGTTGACCCCAAATGTCTGAGATGCCACCAGAGTCCATCGACTGTAGTACACATGTTTTGGTCATGTCAATCTGAGTGGCCTCTGGGAACCCATTTTTGAGGCATTCTCACATATGTGTAATACAACTGTTAGCACCAACTCGGTCACTGCCATTTTTGCGGTACTTCCTCCAGACCAGAATGCTACCACTCATCGCTGCTAGCTCGTCGCCTGGTCCTCTTTCACTGGAAGTCTGCAAAGCCACCCTTCTTTATGCAGTGGGTTAAGGAGGTGATGTCATCTCTGCCTCTGGAGAAGGTACCTTGTTGGGGATAGGGGGCAGTATTTCACTTTGGATGAATTGTGTGCCCATAGTGAACTGCATCAAACTCTGTCCTAGATTGCTAATATATGCATATTATTATTACTATTGGATAGAAAACACTCTGACGTTTCTAAAACTGTTTGAATTAAGTCTGTGAGTATAACAGAACTCATAGGGCAGGCAATCTTCCAAACAAGTTTTGAAATTCTGAAAGTTGCAACTTTGATGTCATCTCCTTTCCCAACAAGATATGGATCTGGAAGCACTTCCTACGCCTTCCACTAGATGTCCTCATTCAGTAGAAAGTGTAATGGAGCATTTGCTGTGAACTTTGACCTAATGGGAGGGAAAATAGTCAGTGTCGCAACAGAATGCCATTTTGCTGTGGCGCATTTCTCTGTGGGTGCTACGGCTGTTCCAATCGGCCCCAGATGAAAACGTATGATCCGGTTGGAACGTTATTGGATATATATGATAATAACATCCTGAAGATTGATTCTCTACTTAGTTTGACCAGTTTATTCGACCTGGAATATGTCTTTTGGAAGTTTTCGTGCAAGTTATCTTGGACCAGCAGTCAGTTTTTGGGCACGTGAGCTGAAGTGATAGCAAATGCAGCTACTTGGACACTAGTATTGGACATTATGGAACAAAACAACGATTTATTGTGGAACTACGACTCCTTGCACTACATTCTGATGAAAGATCAAAGGTAAGGGAATATTTGTGTTGTAATTTCGTATTTCTGTTGACTCCAACACAGCGGTTACGTCTGAGCGCAGTCTCAGATTATTGCAATGTTAGGCTTTTTCCGTAACGTTTAAAAAAAATCTGACACAGCGGTTGCATTAAGAACCAGTGTATCTTTAATTATATGTAGAATATGTATCTTTAGTCAAAGTTTATGATGAGTATTTCTGTTATCTGGCGTAGCTTTCTATAATTCCTCCGGATATTTTGGAGGAATTTCTGAACATGGCGTCAATGTAAACCGAGATTTGTGGATATAAAAATGCATATTATCGAACAAAACATAAATGTACTGTGTAACATGTCATATGACTGTCATCTGATGAAGATTTTCAAGAGGTTAGTGATTGATTTTATTTCTAATCCTGCTTTTGTGATTTTATCTTAGGCTGGATATAATGGCTGAGTTTTTTCTTTGGTTTGGTGGTGGTCTAACATAAATATATGTTGTGTTTTCGCTGTAAAACATTTAAAAAATCTGACATGATGGGTAGATGAACAAGGTGTCTATCTTTCATTTGAGGTATTGGACTTGTGCGGAGGTTAAATATTTCGAAAGAATATTTTAGAATTCCCTGTGCCACCTTTTCAGCTGAACGGGGGGGTGGAGTTCCCTGAGGGGATCGCCTTGCCCCAACAGGGTACACTACGCTTGGTTGGGTCCCAACAGAAGTTCGACTTAACTTGTACCCCATTAATACAATACCTGGAGAGCCTGTCTTTTACTTAGTGTAACTTGCATAGTTTGGTAAGTAGTCATGTTTATTCTAGTGGCTATTTGTGCTGATAAGAATATTTATTTAACTTTTTCCCCCCGTTGTTTTTGTTTCTATTACTGCTTGTTTCTGTTTTTCCTTTCCAATTGAACTTACCTATATAGATGCCTTAGTGGGTGTTTGGAGGGAGGGAGGGAGGGAGGGAGGGAGGGAGTGGAGGAGATGGATGGATAGGAGAATGAGGGGTTGGGGTTGTACTGTTTTTGTTATATCTGAATCTCTAAATAAAGTAATAAAATAAAGATCAGTGAAAAACATACACAATTCCTTTACATTGATGACTTTTTGCTAATCCAATTAGTTTTCCGTGTTGATTCAACTTCATCCCATCGATTTTTTTGTTGTTGAAATGATGTGGAAACATTGTTGATTCAACCAGTTTTTGCCCAGTGGGATGTATCCAAGGAGGAACCAATCATCCTTAATTTCCTGGCCAAAGTTTTACCCTGAGAACGCAGAGGAGTTGGTTTAGGACACCACTCAGCATCTCTTCTCCCTACGATTGGCAGACTCATTCCTGCTCATCAACTCAATTCATATCTATATCAATGTATGAAAGACACATTTTTAAGGTAGAGCTGGCCACCAATAAGGGAGCCTAGCTCTAGTCATTGTTTGAAGGAGGCTCATTTTCAATAGTTTTAATCTAAGACTTGAACAAGTGTATATTTCTCTCTTCGAATATTAAAATAAAAAATGGTTTGGATTCTTCCCCATCTCCTTCAATAACCATTCAACTTTACCTCAGGGGCCTGTCCATAAAATGTATCTCTCTCTGTTCACTGACACTTACTGACATATCTGCTTCTTTTAATCTTTTAATGTTTACAAACCTGAAATCACCAAAGACTTGGGCTAAGTCCAAAATGGCAACCTATTCCTGACATGGGCCCATAGGACTGTGGTCAATAGTAGTGCACCATCTAGTGATTAAGGTTCCATTTGGTAAGCAATGTTCTTCTTCTAAATCCTGCAGATTGGACATCTTCAACCTCAGGAGGCTGAAGAAACTTCACAAACTTTTACAGATGCACAATCGACAGCATCCTGTCGGGCTGTATCACCGCATGGTACGGCAACTGCACTACATGCAACCGCAGGACTCTCCAGAAGGTGGTGCGGTCTGCCCAACGCATCACCGGGGGGGGGGGGGGGGTGCCCTCCAGGACACCTACAGCACCCAATGTCACAGGAAGGCCAACAAGATCATCAAGGACATCAACCACCCGAGCCACTGCCTGTTCACCCCTCTATCATCCAGAAGGCAAGGTCAGTACCGGTGCATCAAAGCTGGGACAGAGAGACTAAAAAACAGCTTCTATCTTAAGGCCATCAGACTGCTAAATAGCCATCACTAGCCGGCTTCTACCCGATTACTCAACCCTGCACCTTAGAGGCTGTTGCCCTATATACATAGACTTGGGATCACTGGCCACTTTAATAATGGAACACTAGTCACTTTAATAAATGTTTACATACTGTTTTACTTTTCTCATATGTATATATGATTATTTTTTACATTTTTTATTTAACTAGGCAAATCAGTTTAGGACAAATTCTTATTTACAATGACGGCATACCCTGGCCAAACCCTAATGATGCTGGGCAATTGTGCCGCCGCCCTATGGGACGCCCAATCATGACCGGTTGTGATACAGTCTGGAATCGAACCAGGGTCTGTAGTGACGCCTCTCGGGAGCCCCGTATATACTGTATTCTCTTCTACCGTATTTTAATCAATGCCACTCCGACATTGCTCGATCTAATATTGATATATTTCTTAATTCCATTATTTTACTTTTAGATTCATGTGTATTGTTGTGAATCGTTTTTAGATATTACTGCACTGTTGGAGCTAGGAACACAAGTATTTTGCTACACCCATAATAACATCTGCTAAATATGTGTACGTGACCATTTGTTTTGAAATGTAAAATGCGACTGACATTCCTCTCAGAGCATGCTGTCTGGGCAGTGACAGTGCAGCTTTAAAAAAACGTGTTCAATCTTCCCAGTATCTTTCCTCACTTCGCTGGCCACTTTTAAGAATGTTAAAAGAAATACCGAGGTGTATTTCAGGTCAGTTTACTTCAGAAAAGCTTTCAATGTTTCAGTGAGAATCATATAGTCATTGCAGACCTTAAGACAGCACGAAGAGACATTTGGCTCTTTAGGCACTCAGCCCATCAATGTAATAATACTCCATTAAATAAACGGTTATGGCCGTTCTCACAGTTCTTTGAACAGTGATCCAATTGAAATGGGCATTATAACCCAACTGAAGCTACACCACTGATCTCTTCAGGCAGACTGCCAATAGAGGGCAAACTTTCACATCTAGTTTTTCTGGTTACTACAGTGTGAGCGACAGAGCCCTCTCAGCCAGAGCCCTCTCAGTAATACACTTTGCCATTATCCCTCTCTGATTGTGTTCAGCCATGTGGAATCAATGCACTGCATAATACCACTGTTCTTTCTCCCCTGTCCTCACACTATGTGGGGAATTCCTTCCCAGTCCTGACAAACACTGATGTGTCCCAAAATGCATCCTATTCCCTTTATTGTGCATTACTTTTGTCCAGACTACCCATCGACATCAAAATGATAAGAAACATACTGATAATCTATTATTGAGAAGAAAATTGTAATGGGTCCACCGTTTGTGCACCATGTCTCCTGTAGGTGTAAACCAAGAGTTTGACATCAGACCATTTCTTAAATGAATATGTCACTTTGATTTGTCATGCCTTCCAGGTCTCCTACTTGGTCATTTTAAATTGCATTGTTTCCACGCCCACCATGCGTCATGTGGGGTGAAATGTCTATATTTTGGGGTTTGAGCACTCAGTTTTTTTTGACTTGACCAAGATCTGTTTCAGATCGAAACGTTGTCAATAAAGTTGTGAATTGGCAGCTTCAACAGTGTGCGTGTCTCCCACATGTATCAATGACCACATTAGGTGTTAAAAGCTCAACTAGCCACATTTATCAAATCAAATTGTATTTGTCACAGTCGCCGAATACAATAGGTGTAGGTAGACCTGACTGCGAAATGCTTAATTGCAAACCCTTAACCAACAATACAGTTCAAGATATAGAGTTAAGAAAATATTTGCTAAATAAAATAAAAATAATAAGTAACACAATAAAATAACAATAACGAGGCTATATACAAGGAGTATGAATAGATAATAAACAGCGAGTAGCAGCAGTGTAAAAACAAAGGGGTGTCAATGTAAATAGTCCAGGTATCCATTTGATGAATTATTCAGCAGTTTTATAGCTTGGGGTAGACGCTGTTAATGAGCCTTTTGGACCTAGACTTGGCGCTCCGGTACCACTTGCCGTGCTGTTGCAGAGAGAACAGTCTATGACTTGGGTGACTGGAGTCTTTGACAATTCTTTGGGCCTCTATAATGTGTAGTTGTGTCAGACTACACAATGCCACAAATGTTTCAAGTTGAGGGAGCGTGCAATTTTCATGCTTACTGCAGGATTGTCCACCAGAGTTGTTGCCAGAGAATTTTATGTTAATTTCTCTACCATAAGCCACCTACAATGTCGTTTAAGAGAATTTGGCAGTATGTACAACCAGCCTCACTTTATCTCTACCTATATATACTTATCTACCTCAATTACCTTCTACCCCTGTACATCAACTCAGTATTGGTACCCCGTGTATATAGCCAAGTTATCGTTACTCATTGTGTATTTGTTACTTGTGTTATTATTTTTTTATTATTTTCCCCCAAAAGTTCTGCATTGTCATTCTCTGCAATGTCTAAACATTTCATTGTTAGTCTACACCTGTTGTTATCAAACCATACGACAAAAAAATAATAATAATAAAAAAAAATATATATATATTTGATCTGTTTTAAAGCATTTAGGAGGCGATGTAGCGGTTTTGAAGAGAGAAATGGCCTACCACGCGGAAAACGATTTAGAGGACCGGCTATTAAAGCCGGTCCACAAATTAACAACAACAATTTAAAATGGATGCTGCAAAAATAAACATGGACAAGAATACAAATGACTAAATGCCTTGTAAAGCTTGTTTCCTTAATAGCCACATTAATTCAGAGGTTTTGGGAGCACCGCTCCTCCTTCTCCGCTGCTCAGATAGTGTCAAGACCACCGATTACTGCTTATCAGAAGATATCACCATCCCTGTCTCACTGTCTGCATCCCTAATGACAGCCTTTTCCCTATAGGACACTACTTTTGACCAGGGCCCATAGTCAGTCGTCTGAATACGGTAACAGAGAGAGATACATTTTGGCCCGTCAGAGGGGGAAGGGCTGACTAGTCCTTGGGCATTGTCCTTTATGTTTTGCTGGAACATTTGTCATGGGGCCGGAGGTGACAGAGCACATAAATTAGGGCCAAGCCTACATATACTACAAAAGTATGTGGACATAGAATAGTATGCTCGTCAAACATCTCATTCCAAAATCATGGGCATTAATATGTAGTTCGTCACCACCTTTGTTGCTATAACAGCCTACACTTTCTGGAAAGGTTTTCCACTAGATAGTGGAACATTGCTGAGGGGACTTGCTTCCATTCAGTCACAAGAGCATTAGTGAGGTTGGGCACTGATGCTGAATGATTAAGCCTGGCTCGCAGTCAGCATTCCAATTCATCCCAAAGGTGTCCGATGGGGTTGAGGTCAGGGCTCTGTACAGGCCAGTCAAGTTTTTTCACACCGATCTCGACAAACCATTTCCATATGGACCTTTCCTTGTGCACGGGGGCATTGTCATGCTGAAACAGGAAAGGGCCTTCCCAAAACTGTTGCCACAAAGTTGGAGGCACAGAATTGTCTAGAATGTCATTATATGCTGTAGTGTTAAGATTTCCCTTCAATGGAACTAAGGGGCTTGAACCATGAAAAACAGCCCCAGACCATTATTCCTCCCCCACCAAACATTATATTTGGCACTATGCAGTCGGGCAGGTAGCGTTCTGGCATTCGCCAAACCCAGATTTGTCCGTAGGACTGCCAGAAGGTGAATCGTGATTCAGTTGACTGGGGCACCTCTAGCAGAATTTTTTTTTGACTAACTGACTTGTTGTAAAGGTGGCATCCTATGATGGTGCCACATTGAAAGTCACTGAGCTCTTCAGTAAGACCGTTCTATTGCCAATGCTTGTCTATGGAGATTGCATGGCTGTGTACTCTATTTTTAATCACCGTCAGCACCGGTTGTGGCTGAAATAGCCAAATCAACTCATTTGAACGGGTGTCCACATACACCATACTTTATATACAAAATTATATTTGTGTTCATCTGCATAACTTTCTTAACTTCACATAGTATGTGGTTGCCAGGTAAGGGTGGTGACAGACTGCGTTGAAAGCAGTCCACTACTTTTAAAGCATTGGTAGCAGGCAATCCTCTCCTTTTTGTTTAGGAGCCACAGAGATAGCTTCCTGTTCTGTTGGGACCTATTCATTGTCTCTAAAGTAGTGTTTCCACCAGGGGAGGGAGGATGACAGAGAAAATAAGGAGAGAGGACGACATAAGGTTTATGCGTGCGTGCATATGTCAATCATTCACATTTATTTATAAAGCCCTTTTTACATCAGCAGTTGTCACAAATTGCTTATACACATACCCAGCCTTAAACCCGAGAGAGCAAGCAAAGCAGATGTAGAATGTCCACTACCGGTCAAAAGTTTTAGAACACCTACTCATTCAAGGGTTTTTATTTATTTTTACTATTTTCTACATTGTGGAATAATAGTGAAGACATCAAAACTATGAAATGACACATATGGAACATGTAGTAGCCAGTTTCATCATAGTTTTTGGTTACTACATGTTCCATATGTGTTATTTCATAGTTTTGATGTCTTCACTATTATTCCACAATGTAGAAAATAGTAAAAATAAATAAAAACACTTGAATGAGTAGGTGTTCTAAAACTTTTGACCGGTAGTGTATGTGTGTGTAAAAAGGATATGTGAGAAGTGAGAGAGTGAGTGGGAGAGAAGTGAGTGGGAGAGAAGTGAGTGGGAGAGAAGTGAGTGGGAGAGAAGTGAGTGGGAGAGAAGTGAGTGGTAGAGAAGTGAGTGGTAGAGAAGTGAGTGGTAGAGAAGTGAGTGGTAGAGAAGTGAGTGGGAGAGAAGTGAGTGGTAGAGAAGTGAGTGGTAGAGAAGTGAGTGGTAGAGAAGTGAGTGGTAGAGAAGTGAGTGGTAGAGAAGTGAGTGGTAGAGAAGTGAGTGGGAGAGAAGTGAGTGGTAGAGAAGTGAGTGGGAGAGAAGTGAGTGGGAGAGAAGTGAGTGGGAGAGAAGTGAGTGGGAGAGAAGTGAGTGGGAGAGAAGTGAGTGGGAGAGAAGTGAGTGGTAGAGAAGTGAGTGGGGGAGAAGTGAGTGGTAGAGAAGTGAGTGGGAGAGAAGTGAGTGGGAGAAAGATGAGTGAACTGGCATGAGGGTTGAGATAAGAGAAATCGTACAGACTTAAGATCTGTAATCTGATTTAAATGAGACAGGAGACCACAGGACAACATAAGCCGTGAAAAGCCTAGAAGTAAGTCATTAGAATGCAAGAGACGTAGAGACCGAGAGACTGAAGGAGGACACATGGAAAAAGGGATTGAAAGAAGCAGAAAGGTGTGTGTGTTCGTGCATGCATGTCTGTATGTCTGGGTGTGCGTGTGTACGACAGTAAACCTGCATGCCCGTTGTGTGTGTGTGTGTGTGTGTGTGTGTGTGTGTGTGTGTGTGTGTGTGTGTGTGTGTGTGTGTGTGTGTGTGTGTGTGTGTGTGTGTGTGTGTGTAAAATTAACGTTTGTGTGTGGGGCGGTTCTGTCTGGAGAGGTTTTGTCTGCTGTTTAGTATTCTGTGGGGCACCTCATCCGGAGACGTGTTGACTGGAATTTCAAGCAACAGCTGCGCCAAAAAAACTAGGCGTTCACTCACTGGCCAGGCGTTCACTCACTGGCTGTAAGCCATGACTAGCGGACTGGAGAGAGGGCGTGACTAGCCTAGCGGACTGGAGAGAGGGCGTGACTACCCTAGCAGACTGGAGAGAGGGCGTGACTAGCGGACTGGATAGAGGGCGTGACTAGCGGACTGGAGAGAGGGCGTGACTAGCGGACTGGAGAGAGGGCGTGACTAGCGGACTGGAGAGAGGGCGTGACTAGCGGACTGGAGAGAGGGCGTGACTAGCGGACTGGAGAGAGGGGGTGACTAGCGGACTGGAGAGAGGGCGTGACTACCCTAGCAGACTGGAGAGAGGGCGTGACTAGCGGACTGGAGAGAGGGGGTGACTAGCGGACTGGAGAGAGGGCGTGACTAGCGGACTGGAGAGAGGGCGTGAATAGCGGACTGGAGAGAGGGCGTGACTAGCGGACTGGAGAGAGGGGGTGACTAGCGGACTGGAGAGAGGGGGTGACTAGCTGACTGGAGAGAGGGCGTGACTAGCGGACTGGAGAGAGGGCGTGACTAGCAGACTGGAGAGAGGGCGTGACTAGCGGACTGGAGAGAGGGGGTGACTAGCGGACTGGAGAGAGGGCGTGACTAGCGGACTGGAGAGAGGGCGTGACTAGCGGACTGGAGAGAGGGCGTGACTAGCGGACTGGAGAGAGGGGGTGATTACTAATATAAGGCCAATCCTGGTGCACGATGTCTAATATTAAAGAATTCTCGAGGGATTGCTTGCCTGAGGTAGAGCACCTAATGATAAGCTTTAGACCAAACTATCTACCAATAGTTATCTATATTATTCGTAGCCGTCTATTTACCACCAGAAAACGGTGCTGGCACTAAGACCGCACACAATGAGCTGTATAAGGCCATAAGCAAACAAGAAAATGCTCATCCAGAAATGCTCATCCTAGTGGCCAGGGACTTTAATGCAGGCAAACTTAAATCCGTTTTACCTAATGTCTACCAGCATGTCACGTGCAAACAGAGAAAAATAAATATATAAATAAAAAACTCTAGACCACCTTTATCGCCTTTACATACAAAGTTCTCCCTCGCCCTCCATTTGGCAAATCTGACCATAATTATTAGGGATGCACGATATATCGGAATCGGCTGATATTAGCTAAAAATGCCAACATTGGCATTGGCTCTATGTCTAGTTTAACGCCGATGTGCGAAAGCAATGTCAAAGCTGACATACATACCTGTATAACATAGGTAGTAGATGTAATGACGCCATGCAAAATACAAGCAACAACACAGCATTCCTTTCCTAGCCCACACAATCTGCTGTGTGGATCTATTTTGAAGTTTCAAAGGAAGATAACAAAAAGGCCATATGCAATGTTTGTGCTGCTATTATTTCCCGAGGAGGGGAGAAAGTGAAATCTTTCAAAACCACAAACCCAACTACTCATTTGAAAGTGCATCACCCCCAAACGTTCAGAGACTACTTCGAACAAAAGCAAAAAAACTAAGCTCATACTTGCAACAACTTAACAAGTTCAAATTGAGCAGTCATTTGAAACAGAAAAGCATTTCAGCGACAAACTCAAATGCAAAATCCATTAATGCCAAGATAATGGAAATTATTGCCCTTGATAATCAACCGTTTTCTGTTGTGGATGATGTTGGCTTTCGCCGACTGGTGGAGCACCTCGAGCCCCGGTACACACTACCAAGTAGGCACTATTTTTCAGATGTTGCCCTACCGGAGTTACACAGTATTGTTGAAACGCACATGGGCTATGGGCTTCACTGCTATTAGCTTCACGACTGGCATTTGGACTAGCGATGTCAGCCCCATGAGCGTGCTGAGTCTGACAGCAGAGTGAGTCGACAAGGATTTCGTACTGAGGAAAGTCGTATTGCATGCTCAAGAATGTGCTGGTTCTCATACGGCTGCTACCATTTCAATGGCATTTGAGAACATGTTTGAAACTTGGAAAATCCCCAAGAACAAAGTACACGCTGTGCTACGTGATAATGCACGTAACATGACAAAGGCTTTGGAAGAATGCGGACGCACCAGTTTGTCATGCATGTGTCATGACGTGGCCCTATTTGGGTATAGCGAGTACCCTCCCTCTCTCTCTTACCACCATGAGCACAGACATCGATCTGGCGTCATGGGACAGCTTTTCCACAGTTCCGAATAAAACCCCCACCTGGAGAAGCCCACTTTAGACCTTGTGTACTTCGATTACCGAGAGGGCTAAGGTTTGAGTAGAGACCATGCGTACCTTCAGTATAAGCTAAGGTTGTAATGGTTGTTAAACTCTGAGACTATCGATACCGACAGAATAAGAGCAAATCTTCAATATCAATTACTAGTCTGCAGCTAGAATTTATGTCGGCTGAATGCGAAGACCGACAACCGCCGAAACATCTATCTATAAGAACATTTCTGAATGTTACTCTGGAGTATCCATTCTAACCAAAGACTCAAGGGGCGCAGAAAGAATCTCTGAACTTTCCAACAGAAAAGGACGATTCCAACAGAGATCAAAGCAACACATTGAGCGTAAATATATTGATTGATTGCAATTATTCCTGAATGAGTCAGCGTTCATGTGCAAAGGATTAGCATTTCAATTATTATAATTATCAACTGTGTAGTGTCATTTGTCTTTCGCGCCCTTCTCAGTCCCTTTGTCTACCAAGCCGCCATACCGGTTTAGCCCACTAGGGCACATCCCCTATCATTTCCTTGTAACCATACCTACTGTTTGTTTGTTTGTTATGCATTTCTGTGATTATGTAGTTAGTTAGTAAATAAATGATTAACACAATTGATGTATGGATGATTCATAGCAAAGACAGGGTTCGTGCAGATAACCAACAATTTACGACGTTTGGAATGAGACTAACGTGAGATAAAGAATAATTCATTAATTAGAAGACTAATTGATCAGATATTAAAATATCTAAAAAGTTAAATTAGGAAAATTATAACTTTGTAATCTGAGGATTTTCATTGGTGCCCCGACTTCCTAGTTAATTACATTTACATGATTAGTTTAATCACGTAATAATAATTACAGAGAATTGATTTGAAAAAATAACAGTATTCACTTTTAATGATGCCAAAGACACGACACATGGCAGACACACTGCAACTGGCTGTGAATGAAGGCGTTTGGGCCAACGCAGCATGTCTGACACAGTGGCAACAGGAAGGAAAATAGGTGGGTCATTTTAAACACTCACAGCTAGCATACAGCTAGTATCCAGCTCGCATACAGCTCGCATACAGCTGTGGCATACAGATGGCATACAGTTAGCATACATCTCGCATACAGCTAGCATACAGCTAGCATACAGCTCGCATAAACGCATACAGCTCGCATACAGCTCGCATACAGCTCGCATACAGCTTGCATACAGCTCGCATACAGCTGCCTGCAAGCAATACAGGAGCAGCTTGGAGTGAAAATGAAAAGGCGTTATGAAAGAAGTTTCCATCAGATGGAACAGTACTTTTTACAGAATGGAGAGCCTGCTGGAACAAAACCGAGTGCTTGTCGTATACGAAGCCAAATATGAGTTGGCTCCACGACATTAGAGGCCATGGACAGAGAGTGCTGAAACTTAACTGCTTGACATGTCTTTTAAATGTTTTATTTCACCTTTATTTAACCAGGTAGGCCAGTTGAGAACAAGTTCACATTTACAATTGCGACCTGGCCAAGATAAAGCAAAGCAGTTCGACACATACAAAAACACAGAGTTACACATGGAGTAAAACAAACATACAGTCAATAATACAGTAGAAAAATAAGTCTATATACAATGTGAGGTGAGATAAGGGAGGTAAAGGCAAAAAAAAGGCCATGGTGGCGAAGTAAATACAATATAGCAAGTAAAACATTGGAATGGTTGATTTGCAATGGAAGAATGTGCAAAGTAGAGATAGAAATAATGGCAAAATAAATAAATAAATACAGTAGCCCATCTAAATTAACCGGCCGCGACCGGCAGGTCCGTCCCCACACGCTAACCAAGGTTGCTAGGTGCACAGTGTTCCCTCCAACACATTGGTGCGGCTGGCTTCCGGGTTGGATGCGCTGTGTTAAGAAGCAGTGCGGTTCGGTTGGGTTGTGTATCGGAGGACGCATGACTTTCAACCTTCGTCTCTCCCGAGCCCGTACGGGAGTTGTAGCGATGAGACAAGATAGTAGCTACTAACAATTGGATACCACGAAAAAGGGGTAAAAATAAAACAAATGTAAAAAAATATTTGTCTGTACTAGAATGCTTAAAAGGCAGAAAATGTTTTTCAAAATTGGTATCTGTTTTTTGCAAGGAAATATTGGATATCGGTGTCGGCCAAAATGTCATATCGGTGCATCCCTAATGAATATATCCTCCTGATTTTGGCATACAAGCAAAAAACTAAAGCAGGAAGTACCAATGACTTGCTCAATACGGAAGTGGTCAGATGATGTGGATGCTACGATACAGGACTGTTTTGCTAGCACAGATTGGAGTATGTTCTGGGATTCATCCAATGGCTTTCAGGAGCATACCAACTCAGTCACCGGCATCATCAATAAGTGCATCGACGACGACGTCCCCACAGTGACCGTTCGTACATATCCCAACCATAAGCCATGGATTACGGTCAATATCAGCATCGAGCTAAAGGCTAGAGCTGCCGTTTACAAGGAGCGGGACACTAATCCGGACGCCTATAAGAAATCGCGCTATGCCCGCAGACGAACCGTCAAACAGGCAAAGCATCAATACAGGACTAAGATTGAATCCTGCTACATCGGCTCTGAAGCTTGTCGGATGTGGCAGGGATCGAAAACTATTATGGACTACAAAGGAAAACCCAGCCGCGAGCTGCCTAGTGATGCGAGTCTACCAGACAAGCTAAATGCCTTTTATGTTTGCTTCGAGGCAAGCAACACTGAAGCATGCATGAGAGCACCAGCTGTTCCGGATGACTGTGTGATCACGCTCTCCGTAGCCGATGTGAGCAAGACCTTTAAACAGGTCCAAATTGCCAGACGGATTACCAGGACTTGTACTCAGAGCATGCGCGGACCAACTGGCAAGTGTCTTCACTAACATTTTCAACCTCTCCCTTACCTTAGTCTGTAATACCTACATGTTTCAAGCAGACCACCATAGTCCCTGTGCCCAAGAAAGCGAAGGTAAACTGCCTAAATGACTACAGCCCCATAGCACTCACGTCAGTAGCCATGAAGTGCTTTAAAGTGTGGTCATGACTCACATCAACACCATCATTGCGGAAACCCTAGACCCACTCCAATTCGCATACTCCCCAACAGATCCACAGATGACGCAATCACACTCCATACTGCCCTTTCCAACCTGGACAAAAGGAACACCTACGTGAGAGTGCTGTTCATTGACTACAGCTCAGTGTTCAACACCATAGTGCCCACAAAGCTCATCTCTAAGCTAAGGACCCTGGGACTAAAAGCCTCCCTCTGCAACTAGATCCTGAACTTCCTGACAAGCCGCCACCAGGTGGTAAGGGTAGGTAACAACACACCTACCATGCTGATCCTCAACACTCAAGCCCCTCATGGGTGTGTGCTTAGTCCCCTCCTGTACTCTCTTTTCACCCATGACTGTGTGGCCAAGCACGACTCCAACACCATCATTAAGTTTGCTGACGACAACCTCTCCCTCAATGTGAGCAAGACAAAAGAGCTGATCGTGGACTACAGGAAAAGGAGAGCCAAACAGGCTCGCTTAAAACATTGACAGTGCTGTAATGGAGCGGGTTGATTGTTTCAAGTTCCTTGGTGCCCATATCACCAACAAACTATCATTGTCCAAACAGACCAAGACAGTCGTGAAGAGGGCACGACAACACGTTTACCCCCTCAGGAGACTGAAAAGACTTAGCATGGGTGCCCAGATCCTCAAAAAAATTCTACATATGCACCATCGAGAGCATTCTGACATGCCAAAACTCGGTATATTTGGAAAGAAGACATTTGGGAGATTATGAGGAAATGATCAGAAGATAGATAGGAGTTACATAGTTCAGAAAACACAAGATCAAGCACACACAAAGGTTTTACTTTTTAATTTAAAAAAAGTAATCTTTCATTGATAAGTGAATTACTGATGCCCAGAGCTGAAAACACAGATGGCTTCCACAACATGTGAACAATATCATTTCAAAAATGGTATTGATAGACCTAACAACTAGACATGTGCAGATGTTTTTGTAAGTGGTGTCAGGTGTGGTCATGGGACGTTTCAAAGCGTCCCAAAACCTCTCCAAAGTGGCACATGTATGTAAATTAGATCATTCCAGTGCTATGACATGTTTGCAATCCCTAAATGCTTTTTGTTCAGTATAAAAACACAATTTCTACCATATCAACCTCACTCAAACATTGTGGTGGTGTTGTGGGGTATCCAGGGTACATTCAAGTGTCCTTTCAACCTCTCCAAAGGTAATTGCACTGTTCTTGCACACAGGATGTGCCTCAAAGTAATTGTTCACTATAAAAACTCAAAACTCAAAAAACGCACCCTCCCACCCGACTAGCATCACTACTCTGGGCGGTTCTGACCTAGAATATGTGGACAACTACAAATACCTAGGTGTCTGGTTAGACTGTAAACTCTCCTTCCAGACTCGCATTAAGCATCCAAAATTAAAATCTAAAATCGGCTTCCTATTTAGCAACAAAGCCTCCTTCAGCCATGCTGCCAAACATACCCTCGTAAAACTGACTATCCTACCCTTCCTTGACTTTGGCCATATCATTTACAAAATAGCCTCCAACACTCTACTCAGCAAACTGGACGCAGTCTATCACAGTGCCATCCGTTTTGTCACCAAAGCCCCTTATACTACTATATATTCATCGCTAAATCCACTGGCTCCAGGTCATCTATAAGTCTTTGCTAGGTAAAGCCCCGCCTTATCTCAGCTCACTGGTCACCATAGCAACACCCACTCGTAGCACACGCTCCAGCAGGTATATTTCACTGGTCATCCCCAAAGCCAACACTTCTTTGGCCGCCTTTCCTTCCAGTTCTCTGCTGCCAATAACTGGAATGAATTGCAAAAATAACTGAAGCTGGAGTCTTCTATCTCCCTCACTAACTTTAAGCATCAGCTGTCAGAGCAGCTTACTGATCGCTGACCGATGACTGTACCTGTGTAACGGATGTGAAACGGCTAGCTTAGTTAGCGGTGAGCGCTAAATAGCGTTTCAATCGGTGACATCACTTGCTCTGAGACCTTGAAGTAGTGGTTCCCCTTGCTCTGGTTCCTATAGCTCTGATGTGTGCAGAGGGTCCCTGGTTCACGCCCTGGTATGGGTGAGGGGACGGTATAAAGTTATACTGTTACATTGATGCTGTTGACCCGGATCACTGGTTGCTGCGGAAAAGGAGGAGGTCAAAAGGGGGGTGAGTGTAACGGATGTGAAACGGCTAGCTTAATTAGCGGTGCGCGCTAAATAGCGTTTCAATCGGTGACGTCACTTGCTCTGAGACCTTGAAGTAGTGGTTCCGCTTGCTCTGCAAGGGCCGCGGCTTTTGTAGAGCGATGGGTAACGATGCTTCGAGGGTGACTGTTGTTGATGTGTGCAGAGGGTCCCTGGTTCGCGCCCGGGTATGGGCGAGGGGACGGTCTAAAGTTATACTGTTACACCTGTACAATCTGTAAATAGCACACCCAAATTCCTCATCCCCATATTATTACTTACCCTCTTGCTCTTTTTCACCCCGGTATCTCTACTTGCACACAGTCATCTGCACTTCTATCACTCCAGTAATAATGCTAATTTAAAAATATTTTGCCTCTTTGGCCTATTTATTGCCTACCTCCCTACTCTTCTACATTTGCACACACTGTACATAGGTTTTCCTATTGTGTTACTGACTCTATGTTTATTTACCCAGTAGTTTACCACTGAAGAGCGGCAGCTATCATCATCAGGTCTCCCCAGTCTTTCCACATCGACAAACCTAAGTGAAAAACCTAAGTGAGTCTCAGCGTCATTCTTTTACTGTAGAATTGCCCCTTTTGTACCAGTCTGGAAGCTCTGTCTGAGTAGCTAAGCCACAGAACAGCAAGACCAGTGCAGTCCTCTTCTCAGGTCAGCGGTTCCATGTCAGCTTGCATGTGGCAGTGAGAGAAGCCAGCTATGATGTTACTGCTGCTTGCTGCTGCCCTCACACAATAGTTAGTTACAGAAAGGACAGATTTGAATGTGTGACAGACACACACACACACACACACACACACACACACACACACACACACCCTCTGAATTATAAAGGAACGACCACAGAGGTCATTTCCGTGTCAGTGGATCATTTTGATACCACCACTGAAGGTCTTTTACATTCCTGTCTCCTCTAGTCTAGTATTATTCATGTCCTATGGAGCGATGAAGAGTTATCAATCATTTCTGAAATGACACCATTTCCTGATGACCAGGGAGCTGTTGTGTGTGTGTGTGTGTGTGTGTGTGTGTGTGTGTGTGTGTGTGTGTGTGTGTGTGTGTGTGTGTGTGTGTGTGTGTGTGTGTGTGTGTGTGTGTGTGTTGAAAGTAAATGAGACTCCTCGTTGATGGAAGACTGACCCCTGTCATTTTTACCAATTTGATTCCTTCACTTCTTCATCATAAACTTTAGGACGAGATAGAGATATACTATCATATTATAACTATGTAATTCTGGCTTGACCATATCATTTTAACTGTTTTTCTCTCTTTACTTTGCATTATGGAGACTATGACCCCAATGTTCACAAACCAGGCTTTCTGGATCAGGATGAACTCTTACCCAAGTTGGTGAGTGACTGTTGTTAGTCTGTTAGCTTGAATGCTGCTAGGAATTGTTGCATGGAAATTAGATAACATTGTGTAGGTCTACACATTGATTTATAGGTCTGAATATGTGGGTCTATCAAATCAAATCAAATCAAATGTATTTATATAGCCCTTCGTACATCAGCTGATATCTCAAAGTGCTGTACAGAAACCCAGCCTAAAACCCCAAACAGCAAGCAATGCAGGTGTAGAAGCACGGTGGCTAGGAAAAACTCCCTAGAAAGGCCAAAACCTAGGAAGAAACCTAGAGAGGAAACCTACACATTAACGTTTAAATTTTCGTGGTTAATATATAGAGTGCCTTGCGAAAGTATTCGGCCCCCTTGAACTTTGCGACCTTTTGCCACATTTCAGGCTTCAAACATAAAGATATACAACTGTATTTTTTTGTGAAGAATCAACAACAAGTGGGACACAATCATGAAGTGGAAAGACATTTATTGGATATTTCAAACTTTTTTAACAAATCAAAAACTGAAAAATTGGGCGTGCAAAATTATTCAGCCCCCTTAAGATAATACTTTGTAGCGCCACCTTTTGCTGCGATTACAGCTGTAAGTCGCTTGGGGTATGTCTCTATCAGTTTTGCACATCGAGAGACTGAATTTTTTTCCCATTCCTCCTTGCAAAACAGCTCGAGCTCAGTGAGGTTGAATGGAGAGCATTTGTGAACAGCAGTTTTCAGTTCTTTCCACAGATTCTCGATTGGATTCAGGTCTGGACTTTGACTTGGCCATTCTAACACCTGGATATGTTTATTTTTGAACCGTTCCATTGTAGATTTTGCTTTATGTTTTGGATCATTGTCTTGTTGGAAGACAAATCTCCGTCCCAGTCTCAGGTCTTTTGCAGACTCCATCAGGTTTTCTTCCAGAATGGTCCTGTATTTGGCTCCATCCATCTTCCCATCAATTTTAACCATCTTCCCTGTCCCTGCTGAAGAAAAGCAGGCCCAAACCATGATGCTGCCACCACCATGTTTGACAGTGGGGATGGTGTGTTCAGAGTGATGAGCTGTGTTGCTTTTACGCCAAACATAACATTTTGCATTGTTGCCAAAAAGTTCAATTTTGGTTTCATCTGACCAGAGCACCTTCTTCCACATGTTTGGTGTGTCTCCCAGGTGGCTTATGGCAAACTTTAAACAACACTTTTTATGGATATCTTTAAGAAATGGCTTTCTTCTTGCCAATCTTCCATAAAGGCCAGATTTGTGCAATATACGATTGTTGTCCTATGGACAGAGGCTCCCACCTCAGCTGTAGATCTCTGCAGTTCATCCAGAGTGATCATGGGCCTCTTGGCTGCATCTCTGATCAGTCTTCTCCTTGTATGAGCTGAAAGTTTAGAGGGACGGCCAGGTCTTGGTAGATTTGCAGTGGTGTGATACTCCTTCCATTTCAATATTATCGCTTGCACAGTGCTCCTTGGGATGCTTAAAGCTTGGGAAATCTTTTTGTATCCAAATCCGACTTTAAACTTCTTCACAACAGTATCTCGGACCTGCCTGGTGTGTTCCTTGTTCTTCATGATGCTCTCTGCGCTTTTAACGGACCTCTGAGACTATCACAGTGCAGGTGCATTTATACGGAGACTTGATTACACACAGGTGGATTGTATTTATCATCATTAGTCATTTAGGTCAACATTGGATCATTCAGAGATCCTCACTGAACTTCTGGAGAGAGTTTGCTGCACTGAAAGTAAAGGGGCTGAATAATTTTGCACGCCCAATTTTTCAGTTTTTGATTTGTTAAAAAAGTTTGAAATATCCAATAAATGTCGTTCCACTTCATGATTGTGTCCCACTTGTTGTTGATTCTTCACAAAAAAATACAGTTTTATATCTTTATGTTTGAAGCCTGAAATGTGGCAAAAGGTCGCAAAGTTCAAGGGGGCCAAATACTTTCGCAAGGCACTGTACCTCTGTGTTTCAGGTGATCAACCTGTACCAGATGACTGCAGAGACATAGGAGGATAGAACCACTGCTTGTTAAGCTGGGCACAAGGTAAACTTACACTGGTCATGTACCTGCCTGGTGTTACTTAGTTGGTTTTATATAGGTAGCTGCCAAAATATGACAAACACCAACATAAAGTGTCTTTCTTGGGCGTTGGGCCACCACTAGCCGCCTGAACAACTTCAATATGCCTTGGCACAGATTCTACAAGTGTCTGGAACTCTATTGGATGGATACAACAACATTCTTTCACAAGAGATTCCATAATTTGGTCTTTTGTTGATGGTGGTGGAAAACGCTGTCTCAGACACCACTCCAGAATCTCCCAGAAATGTTCAATTGGATTGAGATCTGGTGACTGAGACACACACGCACACACACACACACACACACACACACACACACACACACACACACACACACACACACACACACACACACACACACACACACACACACACACACACACACACACACACACACACACAAAGACTGCTGGAAAGGGCCTATGCCAAGATGGTAATTTTGATGACTCACACGGTGAGCCTACTGTAGCCTACTGTACATGGTAAACTGGTGCGCACCAGGTTGTGCATTTTAGTATGAAAAAATGACTGAGGATTTTTCTACAACATTCACAACATATTGACACAATTCCAATCTTTATTGAATAAAAATCTAATTTCATCAATTACATGTGGGAAAAATACTTGTGTGAACATTATCAAGCCAGCGGCAGATTAAACAAAAAGACAATTCTCTCTTCCCTATGTCCTTGTTTTTAGCTTGCGGCTATCACTGTCTAGCTGGCTAGCTTTAGGATATTGACTAGCCCATACCCGTGACAAACTTGGCTATGTTATCAACACATGGCAGGACACAAACAAAATCTAGCTCACTTATTTTGCCAGCTAGAAATAAACAGCCAAAATATTATTCAGAAATGGAGGAAGAGGATAGCTAGTATTTAGCTGATGCCTCTTCAATAATAAGCAACTGTGATAACGTTGATCCGTCATTTTTTTACTTTCTCATTGAACAAAATCCTGTCTGTCTCGGGGACTTCTCCAGAATTAGCCCAGATACGCCATCAGATCCATGACCAATTTTTCAATTTTGAAAACTACCCCCGGCGTCACAGACACCATCCAACCAGCCATCCACACACAGAGAGCCCAAGTGCAGACCAAAACATAACTCATGCGGCAAGCTCCAGAAATAAACATTCCCTTTGAGCAAAATCCACTCCTCTGAAGAATACCTGCTTCCGTTCTCCACACACATAGCAGGGCGTGCGTTAAAGCATATTTCTTTATTTTTCATGCAGACAAAAGAGATTTCTTCTTCTAAGATCCCTTCTTCTAGCCGTGGTAGCCAAAATATTTGGCAACTGGGTATTTTTATACATGACCCTAAGCATGATGGGATGTTAACTGCCTAATATAGTCAGGAACCACACCTGTGTGGAAGCACCTGCTTTCAATGTACTTCGCATCCTTTGTTTAAAGTGTTTCCTTTATTCTGGCAGTTACCTTTACAAGTCTTACATCAGTAAGACTTGGTTACTCAGGACAAACTAAGTAGAAAGGGTTCATAAGCATAACTTGTCCTTTTAACAACATCAACATTCAGCCTCTTGTTTTTATTTGCCAGCCACATCAAAATAGCATAATTTAAATGTGAAGCGAGCATCAACTTCATGATTTTTGTCAAAGTATGCAAATATTATTTCAAATCCAATCAAATGTTATTTTTCACAACAGGTGATATAGACCTTACCGTGAATTGCTTACTTACAAGCCCTTAACGAACAATACAGTTCAAGAAATATAGTTAAGAAAATATTTACTAAATTAACTAAAGTAAAACATTTAATAAAAAGTAACACAATAAAATTACATAACAATAACAAGGCTATATGCAGGGGGTACTGGTGCCGAGTCAATGTGAGGGGGCCTTTTGGGCCTTCCTCTCTCTCTCTCTCTCTCTCTCTCTCTCTCTCTGACACCACCTCATTTCCTTACTGGAGGAGAGTCAGAAAAAAATAATACAGCTTTTATTTGCTTTCATCACTACAACACAACATACTGGTTGTTTGAGGCCGCAGAATTTTAACTATTCCACAGCCATTACATCTCAAGTGCATTCAGGGAATTACTCTACATTAATGTGAAGCCCCCTGCTGATGCTTTCACTGAGAATAACAGAGTTATGTGCTGTATACTACTACACATGATGATGCATCTATTGAGAGTTAGAGAGAAGGCTCTCTCTCTCTCTTTCTCCTTCTTTGTCTTTCTCGTTCTCTCGCACACTCTCTCTCTCTCTCTCTCTCTCTCTCTCTCTCTCTCTCTCTCTCTCTCTTTCTCACTCGGTCCCTCTCTCTCCCTCTCTCTTACTCTCTTTCTCACTCTCTCTCTCTCTCTTACTCTCTTTCTCACTCTCTCTCTCTCTTACTCTCTTTCTCACTCTCTCTCTCTCACTCTCTTTATTTCCCTCTCTCCCTCTCTCCCCCCCTCTCTTCAACATGATGTTGTGATCTCATCTTCTCTGGTCCCGAAGAAGAGATGAAGTACTTCAAAATTGCTCAGGACCTGGAGATGTACAGCATCAATTCCTTTCCCATCAGGATGAGACTCAAAGGCTTTTGCTGCTTGTTTCCCATCAGACAATAAGCCTATAGATAGAAAGCCAACCACCCAGTAATCCCATAGAAAGGAATGTGATGATTCATCCCCCGGTAAGCCAATAGAACGGTATTATCCTCTTGAAATGTTACAAGGTAATAGAAGAAATAAGCTGAAAGTAAAATGCTGTATTGAAAGTTCCACTTCAGGAGATTGCAATAGAGTTTTTTTGTGGATCCTTATATATACTATATATATATATATATATATATATATATATATATATATATATATATATATATATATATATATATATATATATATACTATATATATATATATATATATATATACAAGCATGTGGACACCTCGTCAAATTAGTGGATTCGGCTATGTCAGCCACACTCATTGCTGACAGGTGTATACAATCGAGCACACAGCCATGCAATCTCCATAGACAAACATTGGCAGTGGAATGGCCTTACTGAGGAGCTCAGTGACTTTCAACGTGGCACCGTCATAGGATGCCACCTTTCCCATAAGTCAGTTCGTCAAATGTCTGCCCTGCTAGAACTGCCCAGGTCAACTGTAAGTGCTAATTTTGTGAAGTGGAAATGTCTATGAGCAACAACGGCTCAGCCGCGAAGTAGTAGGCCACACAAGCTCACAGAATGGGACTGTCGAGTGCTAAAGTGCATAGCGCGTAAAAATCGCCTGTCCTGTGTTGCAACACTCACTACCGAGTTCCAAACTGCCTCTGGAAGCAACGTCAGCACAAGAACGGTTCGTTGGGAGCTTCATGAAATGGGTTTCCATGGTCGAGCAGAAGCACAGAAGCTTAAGATCACCATGTGCAATGCCAAGCGTCGACTGGCCTGCACAGAGCCCTGACATCAACCCCATCAAACACCTTGATGATTTGGAAGGCCAACTGCGAGCCAGGCCTAATCACTCAACATCAGTGCCTGTCTTCACTCATGCTCTTGAGGCTGAATGAAAGCAAGTCCAGGCAGCAATGTTCATCATCTAGTGGAAAGCCTTCCCAGAAGAGTGGAGGCTGTTGTAGCAGCAAAGGGGGGACCAACTCTACATTAATGCCCATGATTTTGGAATGAGATGTTCGACAAGCAGGTGTCCACATACTTTTGGTCATATAGTGTTTGTTTACATAGTGCAAATTATGAAGGCTATAATAAAAGTAAACATTGATTCCTGCATTGATCACCAAACGAGACAGACAAAGAACTTTTCATGAAGCCTTTTTTCAAAGAGAATCTTAATATTTCCATAACTTATAGAATCAGTTTTGAAGTGATGTACCTCAGTGATCAGTGTATTTCTAAAAGGCCAGCGGCCTCATTTATAACCATTGCGCACATTTTACACTAAATATCTGCGCCATTTATTAAAAGTATACAAATATATCGATTCATAAACTTGCGTACGCATGGTATATAAAGCAGACCCACTGTAAAACTTGAACAAGCATTATAACTCTGCTTGAACAATGCCCTACATATACCTTTTACGGTGACAATAATGCCCTCATTTGGTATATAATTTTAAACTATTGGAATTAGGCCATGGCAGTTTCTAAAAGAAAGAGCAATGGCACATTTTATCAACTGTTTTTGGAGTTATTGGCCGACTCTTTTAACCTTTTGAAGTAAAGTAAGCTGTATGTCAGCTAAATGTTTTAATTCAGCAATGTTTTGCATTGACATTTCCCCCAATATAAATATGCTGGATTGCCCACACTTGCATATTACAATGTAGAATATAAACTGTCTGTTCACCTGTTCAATTCAACATATGTTATAAACCGTGCTGCCTATGGGATCGCATACAACTAATTAAATATGCATGGTCATTTGATGTATGGCTATTTTGGGAATGCATCAGCAGTCAGAAAAGGTGAGGAATTGATTCTGCAATGTTTATAAAAAATCAAATAAATAGGAAATAGATGTCTAATCATGTTAGATTCCAAAAACAAAACAAATTTATTTTCCCTCTTCTAACTAACGGCAAATGTCTGCGTCTTGTTATGTT
The DNA here is from genome assembly GCF_045791955.1 of Oncorhynchus clarkii lewisi. Taxonomy (NCBI): domain Eukaryota; kingdom Metazoa; phylum Chordata; class Actinopteri; order Salmoniformes; family Salmonidae; genus Oncorhynchus; species Oncorhynchus clarkii. The sequence continues at coordinate 35,432,274 of NC_092176.1, read as the reverse complement.
TTCCTGTTTTCATTATTTTGTATGAATAAGTGTGTCATCATCAAGGGGGGCTTGCTTGCCTTTTTGTAATACTGTACTTCAACCACTTGAAAATGTGTGTACACATGGTCTGAATTTTGAGTGGAGGTAAGGACATTGTCCAAGTGAAGTTTTTATACAGTGCCTTCAGAAAGTACTCATAGCCCTTGACTTATTCCACATGTTGTTGTATTACAGCCTGAATTCAAAATGGATTAAATATATATTTTTTCTCACCCATCTACATCTGCATTGCTTGCTGTTCGGGGTTTTAGGCTCGGTTTTATAAATAACTGACATCAGTTTTATAAATACATTTGATTGATTGACCTACACACAATACCCTCAAAATAATAAAGTGAAAACATGTTTTTAGACATTTTCACAAATTAATTGAAAATTAAATACAGAAATTCTATTTACAAAAGTATTCACACACCCTGAGTCAATTCTTTGTAGAAACACCTTTGGAAGTGATTACAGCTGTAAATCTTTATGAGTAAGTCTTAAGTAAGAGCTTTCCACACCTGGATTATCCAACATTTGCCCATTATTATTTTCAAATTCTTCAAGCTTTGTCAAATGAGTTGTTGATCGTTGCTAGACAACCATTTCCAGGTCTTGCCATAGATTTTCAAGTAGATTTAAGTTGAAACTGTAACTCGGCCACTCAGGAACATTGTCTTCTTGATAAGCAATTCCATTGTCGATTTGACCTTGTGTTTTAAGTTATCATAAGCAGACTGAACCAGGTTTTCCTCCAGGATTTTGCCTGTGCTTAGCTCCATTCCATTTATTTTTTATCCTGAAAAAAACTTCCAAGTCCTTAATGATTACAAGCATTCCCATAACATGATGCAGCCACCACTAAGCTTGAAAATATGGAGAGTGGTACTCAGTAATGTGTTATGTTGGATTTGCCTCAAGCATAACACTTTGTATTCAGGACAAAAATGTAATTGCTTTGCCATTTTTTTTTCTCAGTTTTACTTTAGTGCCTTGCTGCAAACAGGATGCATGTGCTGGAATATTTTATTCTGTACAAGCTTCCTTCTTTTCACTCTGTCAATTAGGTTAGTATTGTGGAGTAATTACAATGTTGATCCATCCTCAGTTTTCTCCTATCACAGCCATTAAACTCTGTAACTGTTTTAAAGTCACCATTGGCCTCATGGTGAAATCTGAGTTAGGAAGGACGCCTGTATCTTTGTAGTGACTGGGTGTATTGATACACCATCCAAATTGTAATTAATAACTTCACCATGCTCAAAGGGATATTCATTGTCTGATTTTTTAAAATTTTACACATCTACCAATATGTGTCCTTCTTTGCGGTGTATTGGTAAGCCTCCCTGCTCTTTGTAGTTGAATATGTGTTTGAAATTCACTGCTTGTCTGAGTGAGCTTACAGATAATTGTATGTGTGGAGTACAGAGATGAGGTAGTAATTCAAAAATCATGTTAAGCACTATTATTGCACACATTATGGGGTATTGTGTTTCTCAATGTAATCCTGTCAGGCACACAGATAGACCCTGGAGTGTTAGAGCAGTCAACAAGGACCACTACTGTGTATGGCAGCTGGCGTGTTTTAGCATGAAGGAGAATAATGAATTGTGTCTGTCAGAAAGACAGACAGAGAGACCCTAGAGTGATGATCTGGAGGCTGAGTTTCTGGACTGAATGTCCCTCAGCTACTTACCTGGGTCCCTAAGCAGAGAATCAGAAAATAGCGTGGGCTTTGTCTCTCTCTCTTCCTCTCTCTCTCTCTCTCTCCCTCTCTCTCTCTCTCTCTCTCTCTCTCTCTCTCTCTCTCTGTCTCTCTGTCTCTCTCTCTCTCTCTCTCTCTCTCTGTCGCTCTGTCTCTCTGAATTCAATGTTCTTTTGTTTCATCCTGTTTCAAAGAAGGGTACTGCACATTCAGTAACTTGTAGGTCCAGGCTAGAAAAAGTAAACAGATGAAAGAAAGATACTCGCATACTGATGATTTCTCCTGCACATTAACAGCATTACGACTTGGTCCTAAAGGTCTTTGTTTGTTTGTTTGTTGGTTTTGTTTGTTTGTTTATTTGTTTATTTCTTTGTTTCTTTGTTTCGTTCTGCCAATCATCACTCTATTCTTTGTACTCTCCCAGAACAAAAAGGAAACAGACCTTCTGCTGGGAGTGGATGCCCTGACTGTGTGGAGGCTCATTGATTTAACATTATGTTAGCCAACATGCAAACACTGGCAAAGTTATGGCTGTTGGCTATATTAGCCACGACTTACCGTTCTTTGTGCAGCTTCAAATGTCGAACAGAGTTGGAAGTTGTTGTGCCTCCGACTGGCATTTTCTTCCCGCATCTTTTGCAAGTTCCAATCCATTTTTTGTTGATACATCGTAGTCTTTATATCTGAAAATAATAACTTTGTGTATCATCTTTCCAAGGGCTCCATCTGAATTCACCCGCCGACGTTCCTCTGCACTGCCACGCACAACTTTTTCTCAGCTGGCACAATTTGATTGGCTGCTGTCTGATTCAAACTGTAATCCGGTAAAGTAAGAGTTGATGTGCTGCACACTTTTTTTAATGGCATAATTTTGGAATATTTGGGCTTGGGGAGGGTATCTTTGTTTTAGGTTGGTCAGAGCGTGAGTTGGGGTGGGTTGTCTATGTTCGTTTTTCTATGTTGTGTTTTGCGTTTGGCCTGGTATGGTTCTCAATCAGAGGCAGGTGTCGTTAGTTGTCTCTGATTGAGAATCATACTTAGGTAGCCTTTTCCCACCTGTGTTTCGTGGGTGATTGTTTTCTGTCTTTGTGTATGTCACCAGACAGGACTGTTTGGTTTCGTGTCATTCTCTTTGTTATTTTTGTTTTAGTGTTCTGTGCTTAATAAATTCATCATGAACGCGTACCACACTGCGCATTGGTCCTCCGATCCTTCATACTCCTCAGACGAGGATGACGAACGTTACAGAGGGATGCAAACAAAACATTTGATTTAATTCAATTTCAGCTTTCAATTTAACCTGTTGGATCTCTGGGGGCGCTATTTCATTTTTGGATAAAAAACGTTCCCGTTTTAAGCGCGATATTTTGTCACGAAAAGATGCTCGACTATGCATATTCTTGACCGTTTTGGAAAGAAAACACTCTGAAGTTTCAGAATCTGCAAAGATTTTGTCTGTAAGTGCCCCAGAACTCATTCTACAGGCGAAACCAAGATGATGCATCACCCAGGAATTAGCAGAATTTCTGAAGCTCTGTTTTCCATTGTCTCCTTATATGGCTGTGATTGCGCAAGGAATGAGCCTACACTTTCTGTCGTTCGCCCAAGGTCTTAGCAGCATTGTGACGTATTTGTAGGCATATCATTGGAAGATTGACCATAAGAGACTACATTTTCCAAGTGTCCGCCTGGTGTCCTGCGTCGAATTCGGTGCGCAATTGCCAGCTGCTTCCACTTTACCATTTGATTCAGGGGAGAAAGCATGTGTCCAAGAACGATGTATCAATGAAGAGATATGTGAAAAACACCTTGATGATTGATTCTAAACAGCGTTTGCCATGTTTTCAGTCGATATTATGGAGTTAATTTGGAAAAAAGTTCGCGTTTTGAGGACTGAATTTTCGGTTTTTTTTTGGTAGCCAAATGTGATGTATAAAACGGAGCTATTTCTAATACACAAAGAATCTTTTTGGAAAAACTGAGCATCTGCTATCCAACTGAGAGTATCCTCATTGAAAACATCAGAAGTTCTTCAAAGGTAAATGATTTTATTTGAAGGCTTTTATGTTTTTGTTGAAATGTTGCGTGCTGGATGCTAACGCTAATGCTAACGCTAAATCCTTTGTTTGCTAGCTACTGTTACACAAATTATTGTTTTCCTATGGTTGAGAAGCATATTTTGAAAATCTGAGATGACAGTTTTGTTTACAAAAGGCTAAGCTTGCGAGATGGCATATTTATTTCATTTCATTTGCGATTTTCATGAATAGTTAACGTTGCGTTATGGTAATGAGCTTGAGTCTGTATTCCTGATACCGGATCCGGTATGGGGAGTTCCAAGAGGTTAAGGGGCATGGGGAACATATGTTAACATTGCCAAAGAAAGTGAAATAGATAATAAACAAAGGTGAAATAAACATTAAACATGAACAGTAAACATTACACAAGTTCCAAAAGAATAAAGACATTTCAAATGTCATATTATGTCTATATACAGTGTTGCAATGATGTGCAAATAGTTTAAGTACAAAAGGGAATATAAATAAACATACATGTATTTACAATGGTGTTTGTCCTTCACTGGTTGCCCTTTTCTTGTGGCAACAGGTCACACATATTGCTACTGCATTTGCACACTGTGGTGTTTCACCCAATAGATATGGGAATTTATAAAGTTTTTCAAATTCTCTCTGTTTGAATTTCGGTGGCCTGTAACCGGTAAATGAACAAGGGGAAAGGCAACTTGGGAGAGGCAACAGAGAGCGCCAGGGACGAGCTGGAAAGGAGACTGATGCAGCAACAAGCCCACATGGCCAACGAGGCTCTGGTCAGACTAGCGGGGTGTTCTCAGACTCAAACACATCTCATAAAAGAAGATTGTTTACATGGAGAAGGGATGGTTTACCCGGGGATGTTGGGTCCTTAGCACCTAATCCATTATTCAAAATAATTTAGTATGCAATCGTTCTGCTAAGGCAAAATATATGGTTAAACGATCTGTGTCTCTCTCTCTTACTCTCCCCTCCCTCCTCTTACAGCTACTTTATTACTGTTTATTAAAGCCTTATGAAATGCCTTATGTCTGTCCCCTGTTGGGGAATAATCAGAATTAGTTGGTAACATAGGTAAGATGTTTTATACTCATGATATGTTTGTCAGTTACTTCTCATCAGAATGTTATTTTTGTATAATACTGTGATGGGGTTGCAGTATCTCTTCTATGTCAAGACTAAGTTGCTTGGGCCGGAGAGAGGGGAGAGGTCAAGCGTGTATCTCTTGGCTCCACAATGTCTGTGTGCCAGTCAGTGTGTCTCTGTGATCTTGTCAAGATAGGGTGGATTTGATATATGCCTGTTGATATGGAGGATTTGTTTATGGTTCTGAGTTTGAGAAAAGAGCATAGTTTAGGAGACAAAGCTGAACGATAAATTATGCCTATGCTGTCTGGCTATGTGTGTCTTTTGCTATTAAAGGATCTCAGTTGCAATGTGTAAGGGACTCTCAGAGAATTCACTTGATAGACACTGAATTGATCTGAGAGTCACAGGGCTGTGATAGAGCTCATATAATTAAAGATGGACTTTGTGATAACTAACTCTGACTTGTGTGTGGTTTGCTCTCATGATTTGGTAAATAGAGGACATTTCCACGACACCCCCTATGTAGCTGCGTAGTGGGGAGAAAGCGGATCTGTAGGCAGAGTTCGCCCAGACAGATGACGACGAGGCTAAACCGCTTTATGAATGTTTAGTCCTTCAGTGCGGAGACAGAGTAGTTAATTGTGTTTTTTAATTGTGTACCTCCAGGAAGCCAGGGAGTCTGAGGGCCAAGCACAAGATGCTTGAGATCACCAGCTAATCTGCTCGGTAACTGTCTGCACGCACAACACACATTCACAATTTTTGTGGGATTGCATGAGAACAGGGAACAAATACTTACCCTCCTACACAAGAACGGCCCGCACACACACAGAAACCCACCCACAGGAAGATACAACCCACACACACAGAAACCCACCCACACAGAAACCCACCCACAGGAAAATACAACCCACACACACAGAAACCCACCCACACAGAAACTCACCCACAGGAAGATACAACCCACACACACAGAAACCCACCCACACAGAAACCCACCCACAGGAAGATACAACCCACACACACAGAAACCCACCCACACAGAAACCCACCCACAGGAGAATACAACCCACCCACACAGAAACCCACCCACAGGAGAATACAACCCACACACACAGAAACCCACCCACACAGAAACTCACCCACAGGAAAATACAACCCACCCACACAGAAACCCACCCACAGGAGAATACAACCCACACACACAGAAACCCACCCACACAGAAACTCACCCACAGGAAAATACAACCCACAACACAGTAACAGTTGTAACAGTTGCAGATCCTCCTATCCATACTCCATCAAGTCAGCAGCCCAGCAGCCCGCTACTCACATACATACCCACCTGCATTAGAATAGGACTGACATGTACAACATTCTTGACTCATACATTAGCCTTCATCTACATGTTAGACTTCATGTAAAAAAAATTAAAAAAAATCCCTCATTGATGCAGCAGCATTCACATCCAAATGTTTACATTCAATGAATGAAAACTGAATCCATCTACATAAGCTCATCATCCTCCACCATCCACCCAGGTACAGTAGTTAGTCCACCTTAAGCACAGTGGCCTTTACACTCTCTCTGCCTCCCTCCCTGCCTGCCTATCTCTCTCCATCCCTCCCTCCTTGCCTGTCTACCTCCATCCATGTCTCCCTGCCTGCCTGTAACAAGAGAGTCATTCTCATATTACATCACTTCTCAGTATTACTGAGTAAAGTACATAACATATAGTACCAGACCTGTATTACTGGGTACAGTATGTAACATAAAGCACCAGGCCTGTATTACTGAGTACGGTACTTAACGTACAGTACCAGGCCTGTATGTCTGAGTACAGTGCATAACATACAGTACCAGGCCTGTATTACTGAGTACGGTACTTAACGTACAGTACCAGGCCTGTATGTCTGAGTACAGTACATAACATACAGTACCAGGCCTGTATTACTGAGTACGGTACTTAACGTACAGTACCAGGCCTGTATGTCTGAGTACAGTACATAGCATACAGTACCAGGCCTGTATTACTGAGTACGGTACTTAACGTACAGTACCAGGCCTGTATGTCTGAGTACAGTGCATAACATACAGTACCAGGCCTGTATTACTGAGTACGGTACTTAACGTACAGTACCAGGCCTGTATGTCTGAGTACAGTGCATAACATACAGTGCAGGGGCTGTATTACTGAGTACAGTTCATAACGTACAGTACTGGGCCTGTATTCAAAGAGTGTTACAGAGTGCTGATCTAGGATCAGGCCCTTCCTCATTCATTATAATCTAAAAGGCTAAACTGATTCTAAATCAGCATTTCTACTCTGAGACACTTTCTAAATACAACCCCAGAAGTGCACTGTATTCTAATGTGGGCTATAATTTAAACTCAACTGGTTTCATTACAATTTTATTGATCAATAAGTGACCCTTATTGTTGGCCTGTATGTAGTGTGTGTCGTGTGTGACACTTATTTGATTTGGAGGATATGCCTCGTCAATGCTCTTCACACATATTCCATTCAGCAGATGTTTATATGGTACATTACTACAGCTCTCATCAACTGGGACTGGATGTGCACCTGTGGCTAATGCATTCTGAGGTATTTGCATCGACTTCAAAGACACTGACACTGAATTGCCTCTCCATGGAGATCGAGAAAGAGAAATGACTGACTGACCACCATACTGTCTCTGTCTCTCTCTTCTCCTTGATCTTTCTTCCTCTCTTTGTTTCTCTTTGTTTTTGAGAAGGAAAAGTGACTGACTGACCACTAGCTCTCTATGTCCAATCACACTATAGTCTCTCTATCTTCTCTCTCTCTTACTCTCACTCTCTTTCTCTCTCCCTCTCTCGCACTCTTTCTTAAAATCTCTCTCTAAACAACTCCCTCTGTAACTAGATCCTGGGCTTCCTGACGGGTCGCCCCCAGGTGGTATGGGTAGGTAACAACACATATGCCAAGCTGATCCTCAACACGAGGGCCGCTCAGGGGTGCGTGCTTAGTCCCCTCCTGTACTTCCCTGTTCACCAATGACTGCGTGGCCAGGCACGATTCCAACACCATCATTACGTTTGCTGATGACACAATGGTGGTAGGCCAGATCACTGACAACGATGAGACAGCCTACAGGGAGGAGGTCAGACACCTGGCAGTGTGGTGACAGGACAACGACTACTCCTTCAAATTGAGCAAGACAAAAGAGCTGATCGTGCACCACAGGAAAAGGGGGGGCTGAGCACGCCCCCATTCACATCAACGGGGCTGTAGTGGAGCAGGTCAAGAGTTTCAAGCTCCTCTGTGTCCACATCAATAACAAACTATCATGGTCCAAACCCAGCAAGACAGTTGTGAAGAGGACACGACAACGCCTCAGAAGACTGAAAAGATTTGGCATTGGTCCTCAGATCTTTGAAAAGTTCTGCAGCTGCACCATCGTATGGTAACTGCTTGGCATCCGATCAAAAGACGCTACAGAGGGTAGTGAGTGTGGCCATGTACATCACTGGGGCCAAGCTTCCTGCTGTACAGGACCTCTATACCAAGCGGTGTCGGTGGAAAGCCCTCAAAACTTTCAAAGACTCCAGCCACCCTAGTCATAGACTGTTCTCTCTGTTACCGCACGGCAAGCGGTACCAGAGCACCAAGTCTAGGTCCAAAAGGCTCCGTGTCAGCTTCTACTCCCAAGCCTTAGACTGCTGAACAGTTAATCAAATGGCTACCTGGACTATTTACATTGACCCCCTTTGTTACGCTGCTGCTACTCGCTGGTTATTATCTATGCATTGTCACTTTACCCTTATCTACATGTACATTTGACCTCAATTACCTCGACTAACCTGTAACCCCAGACTCGGTACCCCCCTATATATAGCCTCATTATTGTTATTTTATTGTGTTACTTATTTTCTTACTTTAGTTTATTTTGTATACCTTTTTTTAGCAAATATTTTATGACTTACTTATAAGTCTGATTGGGGATCATATTTAGGCAGACTTTTTCCACCTGTTGTTTGTGGGATCTTGTTTTTGTGTAGCTGCCTGTGAGCAGCACAGAATGTCACGTTTCGTTTTTTTCTGTATTGTTTTTGGTGAGTTTCATATTTATTAAACATGTGGAACTCTAAGTACGCTGCGCCTTGGTCCATTAGACAAATAACATTTGATTTGATTAGTGTACAGAATTGTACAATGTTGACACATTCCAATCAGATGGATCCACGTCATCAATAATGGATATAGTGTACTGTTACGCTCGTGTGGAGAGACGGACCAAGGCGCAGCGTGTGTAGAGTTCCACATCTTTATTTAACGTGAAACTTCTTCAACCAAAACAATAAACAAGCAACACAACGTGACTTAGTGGTGCAACAAGCACCAACTCAAACAATATCCACAAACACAGGTGGGAAAAACAGCTACCTATATCCTGTTTGGGATAGGGGGCAGCATTTTCACGTTTGGATGAAAAACGTGCCCAGAGTAAACTGTCTGCTACTCAGTCCCAGTTGCTAATATATGCATATTATTAGTATATCTGGATATAAAACACTCTGAAATTTCTAAAACTGTTTGAATGATGTCTGTGACTATAACATAACTCATAAGGCAGATGAAAACCTGAGAAAAATCCAAACAGGAAGTGGAAAATCTGAGGTTTGTAGTTTTTCAACTCTTGGCCTATCGAATACACAGTGTCTATGGGGTCATATTGCACTTCCCAAGGCTTGTCAACAGTCTTCAGAACCTTGTTTGATGCTTCTACTGTGAAGGAGGGGGAATAAGAGGGGAATGAGTCAGTGGTCTGCCAGAGAGCCATGAGCAGGCCATGCGCGTTCACGTGAGAGTTAGCTTGAGTTCCATTGCATTTCTGAAGACAAAGGAATTCTCTGGTTGGAACATTATTGAAGATTTATGATAAAAGCATCCTAAAGATTCATTCTATACTTCGTTTGACATGTTTCTACGGACTGTAACAGAACTCTTTGACTTTTTGTCCGCTCGTGCGTCATGAATTTGGATTACTGGGCTAAACACGCAAACAAAAACTAGGTATTTGAACATATAGATGAACTTTGGATGTAAATATGCACTTTACCGAGATCATCTACTGCATCTTGCCATCTTTATGTAATACATGTATCACTAGCCACTTTAAACTACTACTATTGTTTACATACCCTACAATACTCATCTCATATGTATATACTGTACTCGATACCATCTACTGCATCTTGCCTATGCCGTTCTGTACCATCACTCATTCATATATCTTTATGTACATATTCTTTATCCCTTTAACCTTGTGTGTATAAGGTAGTAGTTGTGGAATTTTTAGGTTAGATTACTCGTTGGTTATTACTGCATTGTCGGAACTAGAAGCACAAGTATTTCGCTACACTCGCATTAACATCTGTTAACCATGTGTATATGACAAATAAAATTTGATTTGATTTGATAATACAACTGTTATCAACCAATCAGCATCCAGGATCCAAACAACCTGTTTTATAAACAAAGCAACATTTTGAAAGTGGAGGTCCTTGTCAGATACATCCCGTAGTTTTTGTTCTTTTTAGCCTTCTGAGCCCGGGTTTGTTTCTCCATGGAGCTTTTCCTGACCATTGTGCTTCTACTTCTTCTTGCTCTTTGGTGACTAGGCCCGGTTACTGTAAAAACACTTGATAATAACTGATGAAGTAATACTGCTTACTCACTGCTCACACAATCACAAAACCCTGCACAAACACCCTGCACAAATGCCCGTCATACTTCACGTCTAACGGTTAGATACCCGTCTATCAACTTTCACAGTGGCCTGCATTTAGGTCATCTGTGAATGTTGAGTATGGATTTGTGGGAGAACAAACAGATCTTTCACCAAAAACACCAAATCAACTTGCAATCTACATTTCATTAATGTGCTATACCCACGGTTCGCTAGCCGTGTATATTGTTTCTGAGATAAGTATTGACTTCAGGAACAGTATTTTAAACCTTGCTATTCGCTTACACCCCATCAACTAAAAATTCTGATTCATTTCCCAGGGACTTGTTTTTTTCTGGAGAGAGTGCTATGGTTTTCCTGAGTGATCATTTAAGCTTCAAAGCCATCTGTAAGTGTAGTCTGATTATAGCCGTTGAGTGTAGCAGAGAAAGTCCTCTCTGAAGACAAATTGAGGGTGAAATTGCTTTTGGTATGCAATCACATTCAACTCGTCAGTAAGAGGCCACAGAACAGATATTGACTCTCATTTTGTCGTGGGTGAATCAAGAAAACTTTGCTACCGCCAGCAGCCTAAGATACACAATGTCCAATCATCTTCAATGGACTCCTCCAATAAGCTTCTGCTTTTTACATCGCTAAATCGATTGGTTCTAGATAGAAGATAGCAGAATAAGAATTTTCTATGATATTCTATCATCAGAGGCATTTAAACAAATGAAGCTTGCCATCATTATCTGCAATCCCCAGAATCTTCTCTAATTTCTTAAAACCATTGAGGTGAAATGTGAGCTTTGGCATATCCATAAAAAACACCTCTCTCTCCCTACCAAACTCTCTGTCTGAAATACACTTGTTAGAGTAGGGATAATTGATTTTAGCCCTGCGATCAGTCATTGGAATGGATGGGAGAAACTCGGATGTTTTAAGCTTTAGCTGGGCTAAGTCTTAACATGGTTGTTTAACTGAATCAGGGGCATTGAAATCACATTTTGCTTGTCATATGCTTGGTAAATAACAGATGTAGTGAAATGTGAAATGTTTACTTAGCATAAGTAATGGTCCTTTTCAAACAATGCAGTGTTAAAGCGAGCATTCATCTTTGTGTTGGGGACTGTGACTGCTCTGCCACCGCGTACCTCTGTGCCCAGGTGGTACCCAGAGACAGATGCCACTCTCTGGGTCCAGCTTCTGGCCTGGGAGAAGAGATAGGGGAGAAGGGATAGGGGGAGAAGGTATGGAGGGAGAATGGATAGGGGAGAAGGGATAGGGGCAGAAGGGATAGGGGAGAAGGGATAGGGGGAGAAGGGATAGGGGGGGGAGAAGGGATAGGGGCAGAAGGGATAGGGGAGAAGGGATAGGGGAAGAAGGGATAGGGGCAGAAGGGATAGGGGGAGAAGGGATAGGGGCAGAAGGGATAGGGGGAGAAGGGATAGGGGCAGAAGGGATAGGGGGAGAAGGGATAGGGGGAGAAGGGATAGGGGCAGAAGGGATAGGGGGAGAAGGGATAGGGGCAGAAGGGATCGGGGCAGAAGGGATAGGGGGAGAAGGGATAGGGGCAGAAGGGATGGGGGAGAAGGGATAGGGGGAGAAGGGATAGGGGGAGAAGAGATAGCGGGAGAAGGGATAGGGGAAGAAGGGATAGGGGGAGTTAAAAGAGGGGAGCAGTTAGAAGAGGGGAGGAGAGAGAGTTGAAAAAAGGCGAGGAGAGAAGGGAGGGAAGGGTGCATAGAGGTTGAGGAGAGAGGGGAGTACGTATGAGTGGGAGAGAGCAGGAAGGCGTGAGGGGAGGGAATGAGGGGGAGAGAGGCCCGGAGGCGACAGGGACCGTTGGATTCTCACGTCATTTCCAGAGAAGATTAATGAGTAGTCTGGGAGGCTTTTTCCAGATGCCAGCACCCCTCAGCTCATGCTTAAACAGCAGCACACTCCACACACATACGCATACGCACACACACACACACACACACACACACACATGCACACATTACCCTGCCAGGCGGGTGGCCAGCTAGTATACTGTATAGGTTTGGCTACTTGCCTGGTGTGAAATAAGAAGATGATACTGTAGTTAGGTAAACACAAATCTATTTCTCTCCCTCATATTGTGTATTCTGATGAGCTTCGACATCCGTGTCTACAAATTCAGCTAGCGGTTTAGCACCAGTAACAAGGTTTTCCCCAGTCTTCTCCGATGCCATCCCTTCTATTAACTTACATGGAAGACAAGAGAAAACCCCCTTTTTTCAAGCTCTGTTCTACCTGACTGAAATAGATTGTATTTTGTAGAGGTTTTAGACAGGTAAGTAGTGGAGGGAGTGCGGGAGGGAGGCAAACAGTGGCAGAGAGAGAGAGAGAGGGAGAAAGAGAGAGAGAGAGCGAGAGAGAGAGAGAGAGAGAGAGAGAGGCACAAAATAAATCCATCAGTGGTTATTTGGGGTTTGTATGGAGATTTTCTACACAACACTTTCACCATCAGGCTCATTTTCACTGTCTGACTGCCTGTCAGAACTGCCTGTCTGACTGTCTGACCTGCCTGTCTGACCTGACTGTCTGTCTGACTGTCTGTCTGACTCTCTGTCTGACTCTCTGACTGTCTGTGTGACCTGTCTCTCTGACTGTCTGTCTGACCTGCTTCGCAACTGAGCTACTCCAGAACCTGCTAAAGATGAGTATACAATTGCTTTGTCCAAACTAAAATAAAGAGGCATAATTGAAAACTTTTCTGTGAATCACGCATTGATATCAATGGGAGATTTGTTCTGAAATTTCAGTTACAGTACCTGCACAAATCTCACCTTTGGATTTATCCCGTAGTCCTTATTAACTCCAAAATAGGGTGTGGGTAGGGATGATGCCACCCCGACTTGCTGCTTCCTCTCTCTTTCCCAAACTGTTGAGAAATATATAGCAGAGGCAAACTAGAAAGACATGTCAGTCATCATGACTCCCTCAGATCACAGTCAGAGCTGTGAATTTGACAGGCCAACTGAATCATGCCCATTAATGTCTCGTGCATGAAGAGAGCATTCTCACTTTGTTCTCCCCATTACATATTTTTACTTTGAGACTTGTGTTCAACAAAAGGAACAGGGTTCTATCAGAATATTGTCAGGATTCTATTAGAATATTTTCAGGATTCTATTAGAATATTGCCAGGATTCTATTAGAATATTGTCAGGATTCTATTAGAATATTGTCAGGATTCTATTAGAATATTGTCAGGATTCTATTAGAATATTGTCAGGATTCTATTAGAATATTGTCAGGATTCTATAAAAAAATATTATCAGGATTCTATTAGAATATTGTCAGAATTCTATTAGAATATTGTGAGGATTCTAGTAGAATATTGTCAGGATTCTATTAGAATATTGTCAGGATTCTATTAAAACATTGTCAGGATTCTATTAGAATATTGTCAGGATTCTTTCAAAATATTGATTTAGATTATATAAGAATAGCAAACAAACAATGGCATCAACATCACTGTGTCCCATCAGACGGATTGAAAGTAAACACACAGACTGTCAAGATTGTGTGTTGGTGAAAGATGAGGGTGAGGTGAAAGATATTATTATTATTTTGAAACGCCACAGCTGTAGGTAACGTCCATTTTATTTGTCATCTCTCGCCCTCTCCCCTCTTGCAGCTTCTTTCCACACACCAAGCCCCCTGTCATTCAAGCGGCGCGGTTCCTCCTCCCAACTGCTAGATTCCCTATAAGTGTGCATAATGTTCTGTTAGGTCAAATGCAGTCAACAGATTGTTCCAAGCAAGAAGGATTCTGCTTTCCACTTTGCTTCTAACATAAATGATTATATTTCTATGATTCCAACAGTTCACCCAAGTGTTGATCTAGGCTATATCGTAAGTCAAGGTGCAATTGCAATACTTGGTATAAAAATCGGAATACGCCAGCCCTACTACTAGGTGAATATGTCACCCCATAAACACATTTTTCCAGCAGTTGTGTGGTCAGGCTTTGCGTCCCTAGTGGACGGTTGGCACTTTACACAGTCATTGGCACTTTACACAGTCATTGGCACTTTAAAAATCCCTCCAGCTGTTTAGTAGAACTGGTCCTGGTCAGAAGTGTGTGGAGTTTTTCAGATGTAATAAAAGCTAACTCTATAGAGCACCAAGACTGCAGTGTCTTACTTCATGGAACTGTAGACGTCTTCAGGAAGTGTGTGTGTGTGTGTGTGTGTGTGTGTGTGTGTGTGTGTGTGTGTGTGTGTGTGTGTGTGTGTGTGTGTGTGTCTGCGTTGGGTCTCAATTAGAGGCAGCTGTTTATCTTTGTCTCTGATTGGGAACCATATTTAGGCAGCCATCTTCTTTGGGTATTTCGTGGGTTATTGTCTATGTGATGTTGCATGTTTTCACTCAGTTTTGATAGCGGTCATGTTTGTCTTGTTATTTTGTTTGTTTGTTTAGTGTACTTTGTGTTTTTTCGTCTTTCATTAAAAAGATGTATTCACATCACGCTGCGCTTTGGTCTCCTCACTACGACGATCGTGACACTTACTTACAGGCTCTAACCAACAGAGCAATTTCTAAGTTAAAAGGTATTAGGTCAACAATAGATAAATAAAATAAATAAAAACAACAGTAAAAAATAACAGTAGTGAGGCTATATACAGTAGTGAGGCTATATACAGTAGTGAGGCTGTATACAGTAGTGAGGCTATATACAGTAGTGAGGCTGTATACAGTAGTGAGGCTGTATACAGTAGTGAGGCTGTATACAGTAGTGAGGCTATATACAGTAGTGAGGCTGTATACAGTAGTGAGGCTGTATACAGTAGTGAGGCTGTATACAGTAGTGAGGCTATATACATTAGTTAGGCTATATACAGTAGTGAGGCTATATACAGTAGTGAGGCTATATACAGTAGTGAGGCTGTATACAGTAGTGAGGCTGTATACAGTAGTGAGGCTATATACAGCAGTGAGGCTATATACAGTAGTGAGGCTATATACAGTAGTGAGGCTATATACAGTAGTGAGGCTATATACAGCAGTGAGGCTATAACAGTAGCGGGGCTGTATACAGTAGTGAGGCTGTATACAGTAGTGAGGCTATATACAGTAGTGAGGCTATATACAGTAGTGAGGCTATATACAGCAGTGAGGCTATATACAGTAGTGAGGCTATATACAGTAGTGAGGCTATATACAGTAGTGAGGCTATATACAGTAGGGAGGCTATATAACAGTAGCGAGCCTATATACAGGCACCGGTTAATTGGGCTGATTGAGGTGGTATGTAGATGTAGGTATGGTTAAAGTGACTATGCATATATGATAAACAGGGACTAATCAGAGACTAATCATAATCATCAGAGACTAATCATAAGTTACACTTTATTTTACAATCTACTACAATTTATCTGATCTTTACCTTACAATCTACGACAATTTATCTGATATTTACCTTACAATCTACTACAATTTATCTGATATTGACCTCATATCACATAGAATAAGTACAGTTTGTATTCTTTGTGAAAAACACTGAAACAAGCACTAGCTATTTTGATTACTTACAAATCATTTACATTTGACATTTTGACATTTTAGCGGACGCTATTATCCAGAGCATCGTACCGTAGATAGTGGATACTGGTCTTGTGTCAGTGATCGTACAAACACATTTTTGGGGGGGGATGCACATCTGGGTCCCCAAGATCTGGATTGGGGAACACTGATTGGAGCATATTGTAGGAAAGGTTGTTTTTTTTTCTCTGTGAACATCAGTTTGCATTCCATTCAGTTTCATTGATATTAATATATGTATTGTCTGTGAATTTGGGGCAATAATAATGTGTGGAAAAAAAATATAATATTTTCATGCTGGCATTAAATGAGGACAGTGGAGGGTTTTTATTTTACATGGGTGAAGTAAACTTTTGAAACATTATACTATTTTATAGAAATACTGTATTTTCGAACTGATGTTCGTCTATGAAAAAATAAACACATTTCAAGTCCTTTAAATATTTGACCTTTTTTCAAGGACAACCAATATTGCCTGAAGCCTTATTTTGTCAATGAAACTAACATCCTTAGCCTGCTAAGACTGTCTGCTTCCCCTCTGCTCTCAATGGACAAAATGTTCTCTACGCAGCGCTGAAAATAACATAAAAGCCACACAGGTATACTTTTGGAATGAATCAAATGTTATATAAAAGCCTCCCACTCATCCAGTCAGACACATGCTTTAAAAACAGAAACACACAGATGTGTGTGTGTGTGTGTGTGTGTGTGTGTGTGTGTGTGTGTGTGTGTGTGTGTGTGTGTGTGTGTGTGTGTGCATGCGTGCATGTGTGTGTGTGTGTGCATGCGTGCATGTGTGTATGTCACTGTGTGTGCGAGCACGTGCCTGTGCATGTCTGTGTCTGTGTGCGAGCACGTGATTATGAGGAAGTGTGTGTATGGATTGTGTGCGGTGAATGCACACTGAGGGTGTGTGTGCTGCCTGGAAACTGACAGGCTGTCGAGGTAGAGAAGTGTTGAGGAGAGTGGCAGTAAGAGAGAGATGGTTACCGACAGGCCCATCACCTCCAGGTTAGTGGAATGGCTACATGGTGTCAACTCTGTGACAGAGCGAGACATCACCATCCATTCAACCCCCCATGGGAGCAGAGAGCAGTGGAGGGAAAAGGATAACAGGTCACCCACCTTCCTCCTCTCCTCCTCTCCCAACACCCCCACATCTTTCCTCCAAGGGGCGAGGAACACCAGACCCTTCCTCACCCAGAGTCACCAGTCCCCTCCTCACCCACAGTCACCAGACCCTCCTCACCAGTCACCAGACCCCTCCTCACCAGTCACTAGACCCCTCCTCACTAGTCACTAGATCCCTCCTCACTAGTCACCAGACCCCTCCTCACTAGTCACTAGATCCCTCCTTCACCAGTCACCAGACCCCTCCTCACCAGTCAACAGACTCCTCCTCACCAGTCACTAGACCCCTCCTCACTAGTCACTAGATCCCTCCTTCACCAGTATCCATACCCCTCCTCACCAGTCATCAGACCCCTCCTCACCAGTCACCAGACCCCTCCTCACCAGTCACCAGACCCCTCCTCACCAGTCATCAGACCGCTCCTCACTAGTCACCAGACCCCTCCTCACCAGTCACCAGACCCCTCCTCACCAGTCATTAGACCCCTCCTCACCAGTCATTAGACCCCTCCTCACCAGTCGCTAGACCCCTCCTCACCAGTCACCAGACCCCTCCTCACCAGTCGCTACACCCCTCCTCACCAGTCGCTAGACCCCTCCTCACCAGTCGCTAGACCCCTCCTCACCAGTCACCAGACCCCCCTCCTCACCTCACCAGTCACCAGACCCCTCCTCACCAGTCACCAGACCCCTCCTCACCAGTCAGTCACCTAGACCCCTCCTCACCAGTCCAGACCCCTCCTCACCAGACCCCCCTCCTCACCAGTCACCAGTCACCAGACCCCTCCTCACCAGTCACCAGACCCCTCCTCACCAGTCACCAGACCCCTCCTCACCAGTCACCTAGACCCCTCCTCACCAGTCACCAGACCCCTCCTCACCAGTCACCAGTCAATCCTCACCAGTCACCAGACCAATCCTCACCAGTCGCTAGACCCCTCCTCACCAGTCACCAGACCCCTCCTCACCAGTCGCTAGACCCCTCCTCACCAGTCACTAGACCCCTCCTCACCAGTCACCAGACCCCTCCTCACCAGTCACCAGACCCCTCCTCACCAGTCACCAGACCCCTCCTCACCAGTCACCAGACCCCTCCTCACCAGTCACCAGACCCCTCCTCACCAGTCACTAGACCCCTCCTCACCAGTCACCAGCCCCCTCCTCACCAGTCGCTAGACCCCTCCTCACCAGTCACCAGACCCCTCCTCATCAGTCGCTAGACCCCTCCTCACCAGTCACCAGACCCCTCCTCACCAGTCACCAGACCCTGTCCCATCATGCTACTGCAGTCATAACAAAGAGGTGCATAAATATTACTAACAATCTTGGTTGGGAGTTATAATTATTATCAGCTCTCTCTACTTCATGAATACCAATATATCCCTGTTTCTCTCTGTTTCCTCAATCCATTCCCCAACTATCATGTTGCCTGAACCTTTTAGCGTATTACCCTCACTCTCAGCTCTCTCTCTTTTTCTCCCTCTGTCTCTCTCTCTCTGTTTGCAGGGATATAGGGCTTATGCAGCTATGCTGTGTAGTGAGCAAACTCGTTATTATCATTTTCTGTCAGTCCGTCATCCCCCTCTCCCTCTCTCCCCCTCTCCCTCTCTCCCACCCTCCCACCCTCCCCGTCTCTCCCTCTCCACCCCTCTCCCTCTCTCCCTCTCTCCCACTCTCCCTTTCTCCCCATCTCCCCCTCTCCCACCCTCCCTCTCTCCCTCTCTCCCCATCTCCCACCCTCTCACCCTCTCGCTCTCCCACCCTCCCCCTCTCTCCCTCTCTGCCCCTCTCCCTCTCTCCCTCCCTCTCTCACACCCTCCCCCTCTCTCCCGCTCTCCCCCACTCCCTCTCTCCCCATCTTCCAACCTCCCCCCTCTCTCTCTGCCCCTCTCCCTCTCTCCCTGTCCCTCTCATCTTTTCTACCTCTGGTGCCAGAAAGCTGGCTATGGGTCTCCACTGTGTTAGAATGCTAATAGGGTCTTGACATTGCGAATCGGTATGGAGAAGCCAATAGTGAATTATTAACGAGGAGATTATTATTTGGAATATTTGGAATAGTGTGGGTGAGGGAGGGTGGACATAATTATTCTCTCATTATTCTTTATCACAACCTAATAAATCATTATCCATCTTACAGGGCCTCTCCCTGATGTACTGATGTACACGGCCTCTCCCTTTACGGATGTGTTCCCTGCTTGTTACTGCAGATTAGTTTCTATTCTTCACGTTTCCTTCTCTCTTTTTCTGCACTAATCTCCTCCCTCTCGTCACACGGCATGACAGATTGGCGGTGCCTGAACATTGTCTGCTAGTCAGACTAATGACGTCGTCCAGCGGGCCCCAGGGGGATTTCAGTCTGTTTTTAAACCCAAATAATAGTAGCAGAAAAAATACCTCAGAACGAACGTCTGGAGGGCATTAATTCGATAACAAGATAAATCTGTGTTTTTCTCTTCCTGCCCTAATTAGCTGACACAGTTTTCATATTACCTGTCTATCGTGTTGAGGAGCAGTAGTGAGACTGTAGAGGGACATGGAGAAGGAGGGAGATTTTCATAGCTTCTCTGCCAGAGGCCTCCCCCTCTCCTGGGGTGGATCACACTAGCCTCTCCCCATTTCTTCTCCACCATCTGATTCTGCACTGACTGGACAGGTAAAAGACACTTCCTGGTAGCCATCCTCATTTCATTTACCTAGTTTTTGTTTACAGATCGGTGCAGATGAAGGAGAGGAAGCCAGTTTGGACTACCGAGAGGCATCCAAGAGAGGAGGAGGCCCATAGTTGAGCTTTCTGGACCCTAACGAGTCTGCTGGTTCTGTCGGCGAGACCCTGCAGCAGTACAGGGGTAAATAAATTAGCAGAGGTAGTACAGGAGAGGCAGGAGCAGGACAGTGAGGTAATTCATTGGTAGCTCTGTAGACCTGAGCTGTAACACACGTCAGGTGCTCTCCTCTTTCCTTTGTTTTCCTTTGTATTGATTGGATCCCAAGAGACATCCCACTGGGCAAAATCTGGTTGAATCAATGTTGTTTCCACGTCATTTCAACCCAAAAGATCTATGTGATGACGTTAAATCAACGTAGGAAAATAATTGGATTTGCAAAAAGTTATCAACGTCAGGGCATTTCCTGTTTAAACGACTTGTTGAATTCACATTAGTTGACAACTCAACCAAATGTAAATCAAAACTAGACGTTGCACTGACTTCTGTGCCCAGTGGGATGGCTGTGTCTGTTTGGATACGATGAAAGACATAGTCAACCCTCAGGATATAGGGAACCACAGGCTTAAGTTCTGTCAACACACATCCCAGCTCTTCGTTTCAGTCTCTGGTGCATAGAGTTCATTTAAACTACTATGATGGAACTCTTTAGAGATGATTTGATTGGTAACTATTTGAATTACTCTGCATGCTTTGTTTGTCAAGAAACAGATGGAAAACCCGAGACGTCCGCATCCAAGTGAACCGGCATGCTGTATTTGTAGTCGTGGTGATTTGGATACAGTCTACTGTAGTATTATCTGCCGGATATAGTGGCAGAATGCACCACAGAAGGCAGTGCTGGTCCAGTGATATCATTTCACTGTTCAGTGTTCATTCACTGGCCATGCTGCTCTTTGTATGAAAATAACAAAGTTTTGGGTAGGCTTCCTTAGCTTTCTGTTTAACTTTAAGTACACACTCACAAGTACACACAATCATAAGGACAAAAAACACTTGAAAGCCTGCACGCACACACCGCCCACTGGGCACAGACATCAATATAACGTCTATTCCACGTTGGTTCAATTTCATTGAAATGACGTGGAAACAACATTGATTCAATCAGTGTGTGCCCAGTGGGAGGGATCAGGGCATCCGTTCTGAAAGAAGAGGAAACCGAACAGAGTGTTTGTGCCTATTTCTCTATTTATAGGCTGGCAGCTAAAAGACTCCTCTTGGTTCTGCTCCAGGCTTCTTCCTGCTGTCAAAAATCTGTATTTTCAAGTCGGGACTTGAAAATACCATCTCCATCTGCCCACCCTCTTTTGTCTGTCTGTCTGTCTGTCTGTCTGTCTGTCTGTCTGTCTGTCTGTCTGTCTGTCTGTCTGTCTGTCTGTCTGTCTGTCTCTCTCTCTCTCTCTCTCTCTCTCTCTCTCTCTCTCTCTCTCTCTCTCTCTCTCTCAGTTTCCTCTATCCCTCGGATTACGCCTACGCATCCTCCCCTCCCTACTTTCGTTTCTGTCTAAAATTACAAAAAAATGCTGTGTGATCTCTGTTTGTTTGTGTATTTGCATCGACTAGTAGGTGTTTGTTCAGACAGGTTGCTCAAGAGCAATTTAAATCTGACATCTGTCCAGGTACCCAGGATGCCAGGAGATGCCTCCAAAACCAGCTACTAGGGGCAACAGTAAGTGCTATTACCATCAAGTAGGCTTGTTTTTTAGGGTGTTGCGGACGTGGATGGGCGTAAGCCACAAGATCCGCCTCCGAGGGTTACGTGTTCAATCCCACTGCTAGTCACTTGTTTTTTAATTGTTTTGCCTCAAACCTTAACCCTTCACCCTTTGGAATTAATGCCTAAACTTAACCAGCCGCAAGAAGCCGGTGACAGCAGCGGTGCAGCTGCAACAGGAGGAGAAACCCAGGGTGTCAAAAACATCTCAGAATTTGACATTGGGAGCAACTTCGAAGTTATTGTGTGAGCTGTTTGTTAGTGTGTTTCTGCAGCCCTGACAAACAGTCATCTCCACAGCAATATACCCCTGGTCAAAATGCTGTGTGCCAATATACAGTCATGTCCACAGCAACATACCCCTAGGCAAAATGGTGTATGCCAATAGTTATCTGTGATGTGTATGATGTATTGATATATATATTGAGGACAGGACTCTGATTAGTGTCAGTTTGCATCAGGGTGATTATGGACACTGGTGTGTATCTATCAGACCTAGGTTCAAATAGTTAAATATTCAGCCTGCCTGGTGCAATAGAACCAGTGGAATAGTCCTAAAAGCTCAAACATTTTCTAATTACTAGGTTTTAGACTAGAAACAGACGTTGCATGGAACTTAGAAGAGTTCAGTTGACTTTATCTGTTGTTGTGCGACTGCCGATAATCCTCATTATGACATCAGACGTGGCAGGGTGAAAGCGGAACAAAACTCACAGCCTGGCCTCAGAGCCAATATGAAACATACTTTACGTACAGTACCAGTCAAAAGTTTGAACACACCTAGTCATTCTAAAATCAAATCAAATCAAATTTATTGGTCACACATACGTGTTTAGCAGATGTTATTGGGGGTGTAGTGAAATGCTTGTGCTTCTAACTCCGACAGTGCAGTAATATCTAACAAGTAATATCTAACAGTTTCACAACATATACCCAAAATACATGTAAATCGAAGTAAGGAATGGATTAAGAATATATATGCATTATGTCAGAGTGGCATTGGACTATTAAAGTGGCTAGTGATCCATTTCTAAAAGTGGCCAGTGATTTCTCATCTATGTCCATAGGCAGCAGCCTCTGATGTGCTAGTGATGGCTGTTTAGCAGTCTGATGGCCTTGAGATAGAAGCTGTTTTTCAGTCTCTCTGTCCCAGCTTTGATGCACCTGTACTGACCTCGCCTTCTGGATGATAGCGGGGTGAACAGGCAATGGCTTGGGTGGTTGATGTCCTTGATGATCTTTTTGGCCTTCCTATGGCATCAGGTGCTGTACGCAGGTGTCCAGGAGGGCGGGAAGTTTGTCCCTGGTAATTCAAGGGTTTTTCTTAATTTGTACTATTTTCTACATTGTAGAATAATAGTGAAGACATCAAAATTATGAAATAACACATATGGAAACATATAGTAACCAAAAAAGTTTTACATAAATCAAAATATATTTTAGATTTTAGATTCTTCAAAGTAGTCACCCTTTGCCTTGATGACAGATTTGCACACTCTTGGCATTCTCTCAACCTGGAATTTCCTGGAATTAACTTTTTATGGCTGCAGGGGCAGTATTGAGTAGCTTGGATGAAAGGGTGCCCATTGTAAACGGCCAGCTCCTCAGTCTCAGTTCCTAATATATGCATATTATTATTAGTATTGGATAGAAAATACTCTAAAGTTTCCAAAACTGTAAAAATATTGTCTGTGAGTATAACATAACTGATATTGCAGGCTAAACACTGAGGAAAATCAAACCAGGAAGTGGCTTCTATTTTGAAAACTCCATGTTCCATAGCCTGCCTTCACTCCATTTAAAGGGATATCAACCAGATTCATTTTCCTATCGCTTCCTCAAGGTCTCACCAGTCTTTAGACATAGTTTCAGGCTTTTATTTTGAAAAATCAGCAAAAAAGAGGTGTTCTGCGTGCGCAACAGAGCTTGGGCAGCCATCGTCTCTCCCTCTCCTACTGAAAAAGACAGTGCCGTTTGATATATTATCGATTATATATTTTAAAAACAAACTGAGGATTGATTATAAAAAATGTTTGACATGTTTCTGTGGACATTACGGATACTATTTTGAATTTTCGTCTGCGTCGTGACCGCTCTTTCCTGTGAACATAACGCGCCAAACAAACGGAGGTAATTTGGACATAAAAATCATCTTTATGGAACAAAATGAACATTTATTGTGTAACTGGAAGTCTCGTGAGTGAAAACATCCGAAGATCATCAAAGGTAAGCGATTAATTTGATTGCTTTTCTGATTTTCGTGACCAAGCTACTGTGATGCTAGTTTGTTCATAATGTTTTGTGTTGTGATCGATAAACTTACACAAACGCTTGGATTGCTTTTGCTGTAAAGCTTATTTTCTAAATCACACGACAGGTGGATTAACAAAGAGCTAAGCTGTGTTTTGCTATATTGCACTTGTGATTTCATGAATATAAATATTTTTAGTAATATTTTTTGAATGTGGCGCTCTGCAATTCAGCGGTTGTTGATGACAATTATACCGCTAACGAGATGGGTAGCGTCAATAAGTTTTAATAGGAATGATTTTGACTTAAATTGCTTTTGTTTTAAAGATGAGTATTGAATTGCATGGCCTCTATAGGCACATTTAAAAGTGTCTCATACAATAAGGCAATCTGCAGTACCTACACTAGCGTTCAAAAGTTTGGGGTCCCTAGAAATGTCCTTGTTTTTGAAAAAAAAGAGTACATTTTTTGTCCATTAAAATAACATCAAATTGATCAGAAATACAGTGTAGACATTGTTACTGTTGTAAATGACTATTGTAGCTGGAAACGACTGATTTTTTAATGGAATATTTACATAGGCGTACAGAGGCCCATTATCAGCAATCATCACTCTTGTGTTTCAATGGCACATTGTGTTAGCTAATCCAAGTTTATCATTTTAAAAGGCTAATTGATCATTAGAAAACCCTTTTGCAATTATGTTAGCACAGCTGAAAACTGTTGTTCTGATTAAAGAAGCAATAAAACTGGCCTTCTTTAGACTAGCTGAGTATCTGGAGCATCAGCATTTGTGAGTTCGATTACAGGCTCAAAATGACCAGAAACAAATAACTTTCTTCTGAAACTCGTCAGTCTATTCTTGTTTTGAGAAATGAAGGCTATTCCATGTGAGAAATTGCCAAGAAATGGAAGATCCCGTACAACGCTGTGTACTACTCCCTTCACAGAACAGCGCAAAGTGTGCGGAGTGTGAGGCCCCGGTGTACAACTGAGCAAGAGGACAAGTACATTAGAGTGTCTAGTTTGAGAAACAGATGCTTCACAAGTCCTCAACTGACAACTTCATTAAATAGTACCCACAAAACACCAGTTTCATAGTTAACAGTGAAGAGGCGACTCCAGGATGCTGGCCTTCTAGGCTCAGCCAACTCTTTTTTGTCAGAGGTGAGGCAGAAGCTGGACAAAGTCAATTAATCCCCACTTGCCTTGTGGTAAAAAAAACAAGGAAAAATTGGGTTGAAATGTCCATTTGCCTCCGCATCCTCCCCTCTGCCGGTGTGGGTGCCAAAGGGATAGCATTAACACACATTTGTTTTTAACACATGAGTGAGTTTAATTGGGCAGCTGTTTCGCTGGAGTCTGTCAATAGTAAGCCTGAGAGAGAGCTGGAGCCCAGGGTCTATGTGTGCATCCCAAATGACACCCTATTTCCTTTTTTGTGCACTACTTTTGACCATATGCCTTATGGTCTCTAGGCCTCTGGTCAAAAGTAGTGCACTTTATTTCAGGTTTGGGTGCCATTTGGGACCCTTGCTAGCTTTTTGACTATGCTGGGTAAATTGGCTCCTCTGCCTGTTTCAATTACCATCAATAAAACCTGCGGAGAATAAACCTGTAAAGATGAATCAAAAGACGAGCGCTAGAGGAAGTGGTTAATGCCATTTCCTGGTGTTAGAGGCAGCTAAATAAACTATGTTTGGGGACAAAGTGGAACGTTTTGTGCAGATATGGGTCAAGTCAAAACAAAGTTAGACAAACAAAGTTTAATTTGGGTAAGGAATCCACCAGAATGTACTGTAATCCTCAAATGATGCACACTCAAATACATCTCATGTACAATAGACAACTCAAATATTGGAATATACAGTGTCCACGTCCAATTTCCACAGTACATATTTTTATTTGGTGATCAACATACATCATAAGCCAGAATGTTATCATGCAGATTGTGCTCTTACTGTCATTGAACAAGTTTATTCAGTCTCCTCCACCTCCACACCATCTGCTTTCTCTCTTAGGCCACTCTTAGTCCCCTAACAATGGGAGCCGGCCGTTAAAGTCTCACAGAAATACTGTGTCCCAAATGACACCCTATTCCCTATATAGTGCACTACTTTTGACCAGGACCCATAGTCAAAAGCAGTGCACTATGTGGGGAATAGGGTGCCATTTGCGATGCAACCAAAGTCTGCCTCTCTGCATTATTGCAGCTGTCAAGATACAGAACGACTCAGTCCTAGCTATATGAATAAAGTATATTTATGAGACTCTGAGGAATTTTGCTGATGCTTTTTTAAGTTGTGCACTTTCAGAGGTATAGGAGGACTTTCACAGAGCTATAGGAGGACAATGGTGCAGGGGAAAGAGAGAGGGAAACTGAACAGTGAGAACGTTTATTACACCCTCCAGCAGCCTGTCCTTGTTCAGAGCTGAATATAATGAACCACTATAACGAGGCTTCAATATCAACATTGTCATGCAACACTGTCGTTAATTTGTTGACATCTATGGTAGAGATGATATATTTTTATAGTTCTAGCTTACTGCACAGTTTTCCTTCTGTTATTTGTAACAACATCCTGCTTTTTTCCCCTCAGCAAGTGTCTAGGCTACTCCTTATAATTGTATCCCCAGATGCCTTATGGCAACACAAACTGAATATATCACGTCGTTTTACAAAGTAGTTGAGCTTGGCAGTCTACCGTACCTGGCCATTGATGGTTGCTGCAATGATGTATGAATGTGCATCTCCCTAGAAATCGCGTCTGCCGTTTCTCCTTTCAGAAACTGTCTCTCTCTCTCACACATGTATGCACGCACACACACACACACGACATGCACAAACCCACGCAAAGGATTGATTTAATTTTAGCATTGTGGAAAAATATAAATAAATAAAATGAGAGACAGTCTCTGAGTGAAACCAACAGCCTTCATAACAATAATGGGTAACACTTTATTTGGATAGCCCATCTGTAGATGCTCAACAGATAGTTTGTTGATAGTATAGTGACAGTATAGTGAACTTAATCCTTACCCTAGTCCTTATTCTAAACATAACCCCTAACCGTAACCTTAGCAAGCAGGTGCTTATCAACAGATAGTTTGTTGATAGTATGACCATCTGTAGAGCATCTGGACTATCTAGACTCTCCAAATAAAGTATGACACACTAATATTATCTCTTTAGCAGCCTAGCATACAAGCCGTATCGAGAGCACTAAAACGGCATCCTCAGAGGGCGCCTCGCCTCGAGCTCCGATAAAACATTGCAGGTTTCTACTTTTTTGTGTGTTTTTTGTATTGTTTTCAAAAACAATTCTTAAATCAGTTAGTTTCGTGCTACTTCTAACTTTTGGAATACAAATCACTGTGTACTCACCTTCCACCCGACCTCCCTGACCTCCCCAACCTCACCGAATTTCCAGCAGAAAAAAAAACTGTTTTTGCTTTGTCATTTTGGGGTATTCTGCGTAGATTGATGAGGAGAACAAAAAAACTATTTAATCAATTTTAGAATAAGGCTGTGATGTAACAAAATGTGGAAAAAGTGCAGGGGTCTGAATACTTTCCAAATGCACTATAGAACCAGTGGGTTTGACAGTTTTTCATGTGGATAGGAAGAAGGCTTTCTCTGGCAAGAGCAAAGGTGGTGGGCTCTGCTTTATTACCAACAACACATGTACAATGTTGTCCTTTTTACCTTCCGAGAGACTTCACCGGGATTATCGCCATGGCTGTGTACACCCCCCCCCCCCCCAAGCCGACACCTAAAAGGCTCTCAAAGATCTTCTTTGGACCCGGAAAAAAACTGGGGACTGCATTCCCGGAGGCAGCGTTCATTGTTGCGGGGGACTTTAACAAAAGTAATTTCAGAACAGTGGTCCCAAATTATTACCAACACATCGACTGTCTAACTCGCGGAAATTCTTGACCACTGTTACATGCCTTTTCGACACTGTGTAAGGCCCTCTCCCATCCTCCTTTCGGAAAATCTGACCATGACTCCATCTTGCTTCTTCTCGCCTACAAACAGACTCAAGAGGAAAGTTCTTGTGATCAGGTCTGTACAGCCTTGGTCTGACCAACCAGAATTCATGCTTCAAGATGTTTTGATCACGTGGATTGGAATATGTTCCGGGTTGCCTCTGGAGATAATGTTTGATGCTATACTACAAACACCCGGGTAGAACTTTTGGAATACAAATCGCTGTGTACTCACCTTCCACCCGACCTCCCCGAATTCCCAGCAGAACAGTGGACTAGCTTCTTCTGTGAGGAGTTGAGCTGCTTGGGAGTCCTACCGGAGAGTAAGAAGTGAAAATGCAGACGGAGAGACAGACTTAATGAGATTAATAGGCTGGAGGCAGGGTTCATCGTTGCGGGGGACTTTAACAAAAGTGATTTGAGAACCGTGCTCCCAAATTATTACCAACACATCGACTGTCTAACTCGCAGAAATTCTACTCTTGACCACTTCTACACGCCTTTTCGACATGGGTTTAAGGACATCTCCCATCCTCCTTTCGGAAAATCTGACCATGACTCCATCTGGCTTCTTCCTGCCTACAAACAAAGACTCAAAAGGGAAGTTCCGGTGATCAGGTCTGTACAGCATTGGTCCGACCAATCAGAATTCACGCTCCAAGATCACGTGGACTATGTCATGGAAATTCAGTACTGAGACACTTGGTCATTTCTTCAAACAATCATCTAATTGAATATAATTGAATTATTGCAATAATGAGGCTGGTCGACCACCCCACCCTTGAGTGTTGGACTGAGTAACCTAACCTTTACACAAATGCAGAGTACTATAAATAGCTGACAGTAACAAAGCCCAGTTATGGTTGGTTCAACCCCCCTCATGCAGACCAAGAAGCATCATGCGCCACTCTGGCTTCATCCTGTCGTTATCTGTACGTGGGTTGTTGTCTTAACCACACCCTGGCTTAGTTTCCCAGATGCAAGGATGATTTAGAGACAATGAGGAATTGTTCTAAACTCCTCCTGGCTATCTCGATCTCGGTTACACCCACCACATCTTGTCGATGTAATGCAGTTTTTAACTAATTTGTCAGCTCAAGCTATCTCTGGTGACCATACGCCCAGATTAGCTGTAGGGAACTAGAGTGGAGACCATAAAAACACAGTCACTAACAGGACAGAACTATCCTTCTATCTATTAAGCATTAATTGCTAACTATTAATTTCAAACAAATCAGGCAAATATGTAATTTTTTTATCACAACAGGAATATGGTCCGGGTTGCCTCTGGAGATAATGTCAATGAATATGCCGACTCAGTTACCGGATTCATCAAATAATGCACAGATGACGTGATAATGATAGTATCTCTCAAAACGTACTCGAATCAAAAACTATGGATTGATAGCAGCCTTGTAGGAAAACCTCACCAATGCCAGCCTACCAGATGACCTAAACACCTTTTTTTCAAGATTTGAGTACAATGACCTTGACCTGCTGAGGAGAGCCCCCGATGACAACGGGCTACTCACTCACAGTCTCCACTGAGGAAGTATGTAGGTCATTCAAACATATTAACCCTTGCAAGGCTGCCAGCCCAGATGGCATGTCTAGCCGTGCCCTCAGAGCATGTGTAGACCAGCTGGCTGTTGTGTTGTCTGACATTTTCAATACCTCCCTAGCCAATGCCTTTGTACCCACCTGCTTCAAGATGTCCACTATCATCCCTATGCCCAAGAAAAGGAAAGTAACTGAATTGAATGACTAGCGACCAGTAGCAATCACTTCCGTCATTATGAAGTGCTTTGAGAGGCTAGTCAAAGACTATATCACCTCCTCCATCCCCGTCATACTCGACCCTCTCCAATTTGCCTACCGCCCTGACAGATCCATGGATGACACAATCACCATTGCACTGCACACTGCCCTTTCCCTCCTGGACAAAAGGAATGCATATGTGAGGATACTGTTCATTGTCTACAGCTCGGCCTTCAATACCGTAGTGCCCTATCAGCTCATTACAAAGATAACTGAACTCCTCAATATGAAACTGGGTCCCCAACTTCCTGACAGGCCGCCCCCAGGTCAACTTCCTGACAGGCCGCCCCCAGAAGGTAGGCAACATTACACCCTCGACACAGATCCTCAATACGGGGGCCCCACGAGGGTGCGTCCTCAGTTCCCTCCTGTATTCTCTGTATACCCACGACTTCACTGTTAACACGACAGTAGTAGACTTGATCACCAAGAATGACGAGACAGCCTACAGGGAGGAGGTAGCAAAACAAAGGAGCTGATTGTGGACTTCAGGATGAACCAGGCTGGACACACCCCAATCCTCTTCAACAGGTTCTCCGTGGAGATGGTCAATAACTTCAAATTCCTTGGCGTACACATCTCAGAGCAGTTGAAATGGTCTAACCACACGTACACCGTAGTGAGGAAGGCATAAGAGCGACTCTTCAACCTCAGGATGCTGACGAAATGTGTCCTGTCCCTAAGGCCCTTCATAGTGTTCTACAGGAGCACCATTGAAAGCATACTGTCGGGCTGCATCACAGCCTGGTAAGGCAACTACACCACTGCGGATTTAAACCTTCCAAGCATCACTGCTCAGCTTGTAGGTCTCTTAGCAGAAAGTAGGATAGATGGGAAAATATACAATAAACAAAAAAATAAACGCAACACGCAACATTCTAATATTTTACTCAGTTACATAATAAGGAAATCAGTAAATTGAAATAAATTGATTAGGCCCTAATCTATAGATTTCACATGACTGGGAATACATATATGCATCTGTTGGTCCACAGATACATTAAAAAAAGGTAGGGACGTGGATCAGAAAACCAGTCGGTATCTGGTGTGACCACCATTGGTGGGGCAAAAAAGTATTTAGTCAGCCACCAATTGTGCAAGTTCTCCCACTTAAAAATATGAGAGAGGCCTATAATTTTCATCATAGGTACACTTCAACTATGACAGACAAAATGAGAAAAAAAATCCAGAAAATCACATTCAATTCAGAATTTATTTGCAAATTATGGTGGAAAATAAGTATTTGGTCACCTACAAACAAGCAAGATTTCTGGCTCTCACAGACCTGTAACTTCTTCTTTAATTAAGAGGCTCCTCTGTCCTCCACTCATTACCTGTATTAATGACACCTGTTTGAACTTGTTATCAGTATAAAAGACACCTGTCCACAACCTCAAACAGTTACAAATATCAACTAATGTAAATATGTATGTGACAAACACTAACAGAGTTTTCCTCATTGAGAAGCTCCACAGTGTGAAAAGGCAGATGTTGTGTTATCACTGTTGTAATGAGGTAATATTTGATATGTATATTATTTATACCTTACATGCGACCCATAATCAGACTAAATAATTTGTACTTTAACAACATCTATTAAAATGTTTATCTGACTCCATAAAGATGATTTAGTAATTGTGACGACCCTCCCACTCTGTCTGCCGAATTCTTTCTCTTTGCTCTTGTTTTCCTTAATAGGATGTTGGTGGGCGGAGCCAGGAGGGTCGTCAGCGACATGGGACACACCTGGACCCGAGTGTGTCCCGGGATAAATACTCCTCTTCCCCATTCATTAAGGAGACTCTCTATGCAGACATGCTGTTGGATTTTGGTTGTGGCATTTTTGTGGCTGTTTAGTTGGTTTACTTTGGCACATCAACACCTTCAACACCTCTCATTATCACATATATGCATGCAACCACTCACTTACACTGCTGATTACTGACTACACACACCATTGTTAATTGTATTTAGGTTATTTCAGTTTATAAATATTTTTTTGTTATTCCTTATCTCTACGTTGTCTCCCTTTTTGTTATGGACTTTGAGCTGGTTTGTTACATAATATACAAAAGACTATAGTTGAGATACAAGAATAGAAAGGTCTAAGAATTGTCTATATCAATGAAGCTTAAGTTACAAAGCATTGACATGTATGAAAGAATGAAATTGTATTTTTGTGTCAAATCGCCAGTTGGTAACCCATCCCTTATGGGATTAATTGAAACATTAACAAACATTACAATAATTCACTGTGATAGTTCTTCTTCTGGTGTTCTCTGCAGTGTGCATAGCATAAAATATGTGTGGAAAAAATAAAGATAAAAATCAATACAATCAGTATTAAAAGGCATGATCAGAGAGAGAGAGAGATTTAGAAAAGTCATAGCCTAAAAGGCCATACCCCAAGAGTCCCTGGGGTGGAGAGAGAAAAGTCAGGAACAAACAGTGTTGCCAACTCATTTTCAAGGAAAGTTGCTGTTGGTTGCTCCATTTGTAGCTAGAAAACTTCATAACGTAACAGTGACTTCATAACGTAACAGTGACTTCATAACGTTAATTTGTGCATGTGCATAAAAATGTTCCTCAGTCTCTCATGCAATGACAAATGATCCGTAGTGAAAATAAATAGAATGTTTAACCAACAAAAATTAACCAATTAAACAATTAAACAGCACAGAAAAAAAACAAGGAACCAATTTTAAAAACTAGCAGGGATAGGACCAAGTGGCTAGCAGAGCAGCACAGCTAGGCTCAGCCAAGTGGGCACACAAACACAAACAGGGAAGTCGCTAAATCCACCAAAAGTTGCGGAGGCAGCCTTAAACAGTATACTAAATTTGTCACTATACTCTTTTACCAATAATAGTCACTGGAGGGATCTGGTAACTCACTAAATCTAGTGACAAAGTTTGTTAAATTGGCAACACATGGAACAAAGAAAGGGATAATGAATCTGAGTCAATTTTATAACATCTGAGTTGTTGACCAATAAATAGCATTGCTGTAAATTTAACCTCCAATCAGATTCTTATTTTCAATGACAGCCTAGGAACAGTGGGTTAACTGCCTGTTCAGGGGCAGAACGACAGATTTGTACCTTGTCAGCTCAGGGGTTTGAACTTGCAACCTTCCAGTTGCTAGTCCACCGCTCTAAGCACTAGGCTACCCCGCCCCCTATCATATCATATCATATCTGCAGAATATAAAGACAACGGAACCTCTGCTTCACAGAGATGTGAAACAATGGGGGCAGGAGAGCAACACAGAGAAGGCTGAATTACTGATGGGGGTTTGTCTCACATCTCCGAATTCCTGAGAAGACAATAAACCCTCTTGCATACAGTTGATAAGAGTCACTTCTGGAGCTGAGCCACCCTACACTGTGAGCTTATGGGTTGCTCACCCTTCAGAGGTACCTCTGTTGTACCTGGATCTCTCAGAGAGACTGGGTTTATATTCATCCCTAATGTACATGTGCTTGCTGCTGTAGCACTGCAGTAACTCTGAGGGAATAGTCCTGCTGGGAAAAAAAACGATTTCCCGGCAGGGGAGAGAGAGAAAGAGAGATAAAGAAAGAGACATACGGACAGTGAGTGAGGAAGGGAAACGAGACAGAGGGGGAGAGCAGAAAGAGTGAGAAAGAAAGAGTGAGAAAGGGAAAGAAAAAGAGAGACAGAAAGAAAGAAAGAGTGAGTGAGTGAGTGAGTGAGAAAGCAACATTACAACCAACTTACACACAGAGACAGAGAAAAGTAACGATAGAGAGAGCGGTGGAGAGAAAAGAGAGAGAGAAAACGAGAATCTCCTATCTCCACCCATGAGTGAATTCTCAGCTGGGCTGGTGTTCAGAATTTTAATGACTCCGGAGTCAGATATGGGGATTTTCCACAAATCCCCCTTGAGAAAAAGGGAGAGAGAAACAGATTAAAACAGTGAGATGGAACGAGAGGTAGATAGAAAGAAAGAAACAAAGAGAGGGATAGAGAGAAAGTGAGAGACAACCCAATTGAGATGGTTTGGGATGAGTTGGACCGCAGATTGGAGGAAAAGCAGCCAACAAGTGTTCAGCATATGTGGGAACTGTTGGACTGATGGAAAAGCATTCCAGGTGAAGCTGGTTGAGAGAATGCCAAAAGTGTGCAAAAGGTGGCTACTTTGAAGAATCTAAAATATGTTTTGATTAGTTTAACACTGTTTTGGTTACTACATGATTCCATATGTATTATTTGATAGTTTTGATGTCTTCACTATTATTCAACAATGTAGATAATAGTAAAAATATAGAAAAATCCTGGAATGAGAGGTGCGTCCAAACTATTGACTGGTACTGTATGTGTACAGTGCATTCGGAAAGCATTCAGACCCCTTGACTCTTTCCACATTTTGTTATGTTACACACATCCTACACACAATAACCCATAATGACAAAGCAAAAACAGTTTTATTTAGAAATGTTTGCTAATTTATAAAAATAAAGACCCTTTACTCAGCACTTTGTTAAAGCACCTTTGATTACAGCCTCAAGTCTTCTTGGGTATGATGCTACAAGCTTGGCACACCTGCATTTGGGGAGTTTCTACCATTCTTCTCTGCAGATCCTTTCAAGCTCTGTCAGGTTGGATGGGGAGCGTCGCTGCACAGCTACACAGCTATCGATCGAACATCTCTCCAGAGATGTTCGATCGGCTTCAAGTCTTAGCTCTGGCTGGACCTCTCAAAGACATTCAGAGACTTGTCCCGAAGCCATTCCTGCATTGTATTGGCTGTATGCTTAGGGACATTGTCCTGTTGGAAAGTGAATATTTGCCCCAGTCTGAGGTCTTGAGGGCTCTGGAGCAGGTTTTCAACAAGGATCTCTCTGTACTTTGCTTCATTCATCTCTGCCTCAATCTTGAATAGTCTCCCAGTCCTCGCCGCTGAAAAACATCCCCACAGCATGGTGTTGCCACCACCATGCTTCAGCATAGCGATGGTGCCAGGTTTCCTCCTTTCTCCCCAATTTGCTCAGTTTGGCCGGGCGGGTAGCTCTAGGAAGAGTCTTGGGGGTTCCAACCTTCTTCCCTTTAAGAATGATGGATGCCACTGTGTTCTTGGGGACCTTCAATGTTGCATAACGTTTTTGGTACCCTTTCCCAGATCTGTGCCTTGACAAAATCTTGTCTCGGCATTCTACTGACAATTCCTTTGACCTCATGACTTGGTTTTTGACCTGACATGCACTGTCAACTGTGGGACCTTATATGTGTTCCTTTCCAACTCATTTCTATTTTTGTATAAATTTGCAAACATTTCTAAAAACCCGTTTTCGCTTTGTCATTACAGGGTATTGTGTATAGATTGATGAGGACAATACTTTCCGAATTCACTGTATATAAAAAAGTATGTGTACACCACTTCAAATTAGTGGATTCGGCTATTTCAGCCACACCTGTTGCTGATAGGTGCATAATATCAAGCACTCAGCCTTGCAATCGCCATAGACAAACGTTGGCAGTAGAATGGCCTTACTGAAGAGCTCAGTGACTTTCAACGTGGCACCATCATAGGATGCCACCTTTCCAACAAGTCAGTCTGTTAAATTTCTGCCCTACTAGAGCTACCCTGGTCAACTGTAAGTTCTGTTATTGTGAAGTGGAAACGTTCAGGAGCAAGAATGGATCAGCCGCGAAGTGGTAGGCCACACAACCTCACAGGATGGAACCACCAGGTGCTGAAGCGTGTAGTGCGTAAAAATCCTCTACACTCAGATGCAGCACTGACTACCGAGTTCGAAACTGCCTCTTGAAGCAACTTCAGCACAATAACTGTTTTTCGGGAGCTTCATGAAATGGGTTTTCATGGCTGAGCAGCCACACACAAGCCTAAGAACACCATGTGCAATGCCAAGCGTTGGAGTGGTGTAAAGCTTGCCACTAATGAACACCAGAGCAGTGGAAACAGGTTCTCTGGAGTGATGAATCACGCTTCACCATCCGGCAGTCCAACGGGCCAATCTGGGTTAGGCGAATGCCAGGAGAACGCTACCTGCCTGAATGCATAGTGCAAACTGTAAAGTTTGGTGGAGGAGGAATAATGGTCTGGGGCCAGACACATGGTGTAGGGGCCAGACCCCTTACTTCCAGTGAAGGGAAATCTTAATGCTACAGCACACAATGACATTCTAGACCAGGGGTGGGCAATTCCAGTCCTCGAGGGCCTGATTGGTGTCACAGTTTTGCCCCAGCTAACACACCTGAATCCAATAATAACCTAATGATGATCTTCAGTTTAGAATGCAATTTGATTAATCAGCTGTGTTTGCAAAGGATGGTGTGACACCAATCAGGCCCCAGAGGACTGGAAATGCCCACCCCTCTTCTAGATGATTCTGTGCTTTCTGTGGCAACAGTTTGGATAAGTTTCAGCATGAGAATGAGTAGGCGTGTCCAAATTTTTGACTGGTACTGTGTGTATATATATATATATATATATATATATATATATATATATATATATATATATATATATATATATATATATATATATACAATTAACAATAATAACAATCAGGATGTTGTGTCCAGCGGGGTAAATGGAGATGGACCAACCCCATGCTTCAGCCTATGTCCATTTTATAGCCACTATGTTGCATCATTTGGGCTACAGGTGATAATGCTTATTGCTTATAGCATATCAAAAAAATCTAGATCATCCATGGGCTATAGGCATGGGCCAATATGTTTACAGTTTTTCCCAACTGTTTACACACTAAAATTGGAACTTGAAACGCAATCACCGAAACCTAAAACTCATGTACCAAATCCTTAAACCAAGTCTGCAAAATTGCAAGCACAATTCCTGCTTTACACTCAGTTTTCAATTCTATATCACACTTTTGGCAAACACTACACGCAGTTCTCTACATTAGGCACAACATGCTAAATTTAAATATTTTTAGTCCCTTTGGAAAGCAACTCCAATCACAATGCCAAGCTCTATACACCAATTGGCAACACCCACTCATCACAGGTTCACTTAGAAGTCAGAGCTTTAGCACTATAAAAGGCCACAGATGAGTTCTCCTATCTTGGAGGAAAAGGGAAGTCAATGGTGAAGAAAGAGCTAGAGGTGAAGGAGTGAGAGTAAGAGGAGGGAGGACGAGGAAGGACAGTTGTCTCAGATGAGATCAGGGCCACATTGGTTGACCATGTGCTCAACCATGGGTTGAGTATGAGGGAGGCTGGGCAGAGAGTTCAGTCCAACCTGAGCAGGTTGCATCTATCATCCGTACATTCAGAAATGAGAACCGGAAAGTTTTATGTATGTATACTGTAGTATACTGCAGTCCGGCATATCAGTAGGCCTATGACACTCAGTGGTTGTTGGCCAATGTTACAGTAATGTCATTTGATATTGAAAGAAATATCTTATTTTAGCTTACTGTAACCAAACATATCAGATCTTCTGCAGAACTGAGAGAAGGCCAGGCCATGGTGGAAGACACCGTTCACACCAGAACGAGAAGACCGCTATTGTGAACATGGTGGTGGCAAACAATACCATTAGACTACGAGAAATCCAGAAATGCATCATTGCAGACACCACAATATTCAATAACAATCACCAGGTGGGCTTGTCTACATTGGACCGTGTATTACAGCACAACCGAATCTGGATGAAACGGGTCTACAGGGTGCTATTTGAGAGAAACTCAGAGAGGGTTAAAGAACAGCACTATGAATATGTGCAAGTAAGTACTATACTGTGAATTTACTCTCATATCAGCACTGTATAGACACATTACAGTACTGTAATCCAGTGTATTGTGCCTCACCATATTGACTGCTCTAGGTCTATGTCACATATTGTCTTGTCTGTTTCAGAGAGTCTTGGAGCTGGATGCCGCTGCAATTCAGCACATTGATATTTACATTGATGAGGATGGCTTCAACCTAACCAAAAGAAGGGGACAGGGACGGAACATTATTAGCCACCGTGCCATTGTGAATGTCCCTGGACAGCATGGAGGGAATATCACCATGTGTTCAGCCGAGGCGTCCTCCATAAACCATGCCAACCTTGATTCCTACAACATCGCCCTTCTCATCACATTCCTTGACACACTACATGGCATCCTCATTCCAGCCGAGCAGAGGGGTGGACCAGAACAGCCCAGGTATGTTGTCATCTGGGACAACGTGAGTTTCCACCGGGCTGCACAGGTCCGCAACTGGTTCATCTCTATATTCCCCATTCTTAAACTCAATTAAGGAGTTTTTTTCAGCATGGTGATGGAAGGTGTATGACCGCCATCCCCTCGCACGCATGCCTCTTCTCCAGAAAATGGAGGATGTATGTGGTAAAGTTGATGTGCGGGCTTTCGACCGCTGAATCCGTCACTCCAAAACATTCTTTGTTTAGCCAGGGAGAACATTGCTTGTGATGAAGATGAGGTGTTGTGGCCAGACCAAAATAGGAGGCAGGATGCAGCCCAATGTCCTTTTTTCTCACATTTTGCATGTGCTTTTGTCTTTTTGTGTTTAGAGTTTTGGAAGAATGAGCCACTTTAATTTAGAATTTTTGTACAGAAAACCCTTTATCTAACTGAATGTTTTTCCTGGTTTTCTCCTGCTGGGTATGGAAAGCGTTACATACAAAACACAAGTGTTAAAAAAATACAGCATTTCGGAAATAAATGAACATGTCTTTGTTACTGTATCGCATTTGTGTTATTTTATTTATGTATATTTGAGTAGGTATACATTACTGTAACAATCTTTTACAACCAATTGCTAACACACTAAAATGACATGCACAGCACAATTATTTAAACTGACACACAGAGAGAAAAACCTCTTCTCAAGTCTCCAAAAGTCTAAACACATTTTCTGCTTTACACACATTTTGCAATTCAAATGGCACGTTTTAAATGCACTGCACACGGTTCTCTGCATAAGACACAACAATCTGACATAAAGTCACATGTTTGCCATTTCAAAACACTGCCATTCAAAATGACACTACATGAGCTAATTGGCCAATACATGTGCCACCTGGCCAAACACCTCAATGGTTAATTGTCACCACTTCAATCAGGAAGTAAGCACGATGAAAAGACCACTGTTCTTTGTCGATGAAAAAAACACAGCTTTGTTTTACAACAACAATGGAAGCCGTTGCAGAGAGAGGGAGGGTGAGAATGAGAGGGGGAGGAAGAGTGAGAGGTAGGGGTAGAGCTGGTAGAGGTAGAGCTGGTAGAGTAGTTCATGGCCAAAGAAGACAACTTTCAAATTAAATCATAGCAACCTTAGTTGATCATGTCATCAACCACCACAACAGTGTCGGTCAACGCCACACACACGGGCGCAATAAGACCCAGTCCAAAACAACAGGACGAAACGGTTCGAGAACAAAATACTTCCACAGAACTCACACACATCAAATAACAGAAAACAAGCCCGCACAAAAGCCGGCGGGCCTACCGGGTTTAAATAGCCCAAAACCTAAACCTAAACAAAAAACAGGTGCAACTAATCAGACAAAACTAAATGAAACAGAAAAGGGGATTGGTGGCAGCTAGTAGGCCGGTGACGACGACCGCCGAGCGCCGGCCCGAACAGGAAGAGGCACCATCTTCGGCGGAATTCGTGACAATTGACTGCAGTACACTACATGCAACATTGTTTCCCAGTGTACTGGATAACACCATATTGACTGCTTTTGTTCTTTGTTTTCAGGGAGTGCTGTGTTCTTTATAGATGAGGCTGGGTTCAACCTAGCAAAGGCCAGAAGAAGGGGGAGAAACGTCATTGGCCACAGAGCCATTATTGATGTTCCTGGCCAACGTGGTGGAAACATCACAATGTGCGCTGCCATCTCCAATACACACGGTGTCCTCCACCGTCATGCCAACCTTGGACCATACAACACAGCCCATATTCTCACATTTCTGGACAGACTCCACAACGTTCTCATACCACCAGAGCGTATGAATGATGCAGACCATCAAAGAACCCGGTACGTTGTAGTATGGGACAACGTGAGCTTTCATCGTGCAGCCCCTGTCCAAAACTGGTTTGCTGACCACCCACCATTTCTCGTGCAATACCTCCCACCATACTCACCATTTCTGAACCCCATAGAAGAGCTGTTTTCGGCATGACGGTGGAAGGTATATGACCGGCAGCCCTTTGTGCACATGCCTCTTGTGTAGGCTATGGAAGAGGCATGTGATGAGATTGATGTGCTTATGTCTTATGTCATGCAATAAAATGCAAATGAATTACCTAAAAATCGTACAATGTGATTTTCTGGATTTTTGTTTTAGATTCCGTCTCTCACAGTTGAAGTGTACCTATGATAAAAAATTACAGACCTCTAAATGCTTTGTAAGTAGGAAAACCTGCAAAATCGGCAGTGTATCAAATACTTGTTCTCCCCACTGTATGAGGTATTTTGCAGTTTGGGTGTGTAGTTTTGTGAATTGTGTTAAGTATTTTGATAAAACCAGCCTAGTTTGCAAAATTGTGTTTTAGCAATTGGGAAAAACTTTAACACTGAAAATGCAAAAGGCATAAATCTACTGATGGGATATTCATAGTGGTGTTTTGTGTTGAGCACATTAGTGTGTTGTTGGTTGGTAGACAAATCTAGTCATAGATTTGTTCTATTTTTAATTTTATTTCACCTTTATTTAATCAGGTAGGCCAGTTGAGAACAAGTTCTCATTTACAACTGCGACCTGGCCAAGATAAAGCAAAGCAGTGCGACACAAACAAAATAATTACACATGGGATAAACAAACGTACAGTCAATAACACAGTATAATATCTATATACAGTGTGCG
This sequence comes from Oncorhynchus clarkii lewisi, assembly GCF_045791955.1. NCBI lineage: Eukaryota > Metazoa > Chordata > Actinopteri > Salmoniformes > Salmonidae > Oncorhynchus > Oncorhynchus clarkii. The sequence goes on along the minus strand of NC_092176.1, from coordinate 35,391,663 downwards.
CAAATATAGTGAAATTAGGGAGGTAAAGCAATAAATAGGCCATAGTGGAGAAATAATTACAATTTAGGATGACCTGGAGCCAGTGGGTTTGGCAACGAATATGAAGCGAGGGCCAGCCAACGAGAGCATACAGGTCGCAGTGGTGGGTAGTATATGGGGCTTTGGTGACAAAACAGATGGCACTGTGATAGACTACATCCAATTTGCCCAGTAGAGTGTTGGAGGCTATTTTGTAAATGACATCACCGAAGTCAAGGATCAATAGGATAGTCCGTTTTACGAGGGTATGTTTGGCAGCATGAGTGAAGGATGCTTTGTTGCGAAATAGGAAGCCGATTCTAGATTTAATTTTGGATTGGAGATGCTTAATTTGAGTCTGGAAGGAGAGTTTACAGTCTAACCAGACACCTAGGTATTTGTAGTTGTCCACATATTTTAAGTCAGAGAGTAGTGATGCTAGACGGGCGGGCAGCAATAAGTTGAAGAGCATGCATTTAGTTGCATTTAAGAGCAGTTGGAGGCCACGGAAGGAGTGTTGTATGGCATTGAAGCTTGTCTGGAGGTTGTTAACACAGTGTCCAAAGATGGGCCAGAAGTATATAGAATGGTTTTGTCTGCGTAGAGGTGGATCAGAGAATCACCAGCAGCAAGAGCGACATCATTGATGTATAGAGAGAAAAGAGTCAGCCCGAGAATTGAACCCTGTGGTACCTCCATAGAGACTGCCAGAGATCCAGACAAGAGGCCCTCCGATTTGACACACTAAACTCTCTGATAAGTAGTTGGTGAACCAGTCGAAGCTGTCATTTGAGAAACCAAAGCTGTTGAGTCTGACGATAAGAATGCGGTGATTGACAGAATCGAAAGCCTGGGCCAGGTCGATGAACACGGCTGCACAGTATTGTCTTTTATCGATGGCTGTTATGATAACATTTAGGACCTTGAGTGTGGCTGAGGTGTACCCATAACCAGCTCGGAAACCAGATTGCATAGCGGAGAAGGTACGGTGGTGGAATTTGAAATGGTCAGTGATCTGTTTGTCAACTTTGCTTTCGCAGACTTTAGAAAGGCAGGGTAGGATAAATTTAGGTCTGTAACAGTTTGGGTCTAGAGTGTCCCCCCATTTGAAGAGGGGGATGATCGCGGCAGCTTTCCAATCTTTAGGGATCTCAGATGATCCGAAAGAGAGGTTGAACAGGTAATAGGTGTTGCAACAATTGAGGCGGATAATTTTAGTGTCTAGATTGTCTGTCCCAGCTGATTTTGTAGGGGTCCAGATTTTGCAGCTCTTTCAGAACATCTGCTCTGGATTTGGGTGAAGCAGAAATGGGGAGGCTTGGGCGAGTTGCTGTGGGGGGTGCAGAGCTGCTAACCGGGGTAGGCGTAGCCAGGTGGAAAGCATGGCCAGCCGCATAAAAGTGCTTATTGAAATTCTCAATTATCGTAGATTTATCAGTATCAGTGGTGACAGTAATTCCTAGCCTCAGTGCAGTGGACAACTGGGAGAAGGTGTTTTTATTCTCCATGGACACTACAGTGTCCTGTGCTACAGGATGCAAATTTCTGTTTGAAAATGCTAGCCTTTTCTTTCCTAACTGCCTGTATTTATTGGTTCCTAACTTCTATGAAAAGTTGCATATCGCGGGGGCTATTCGATGCTATATGCAGTACGCTGGGCAGTCAAGTCTGGAGTGAACCAAGGGCTATTTCTGTTCTTAGTTCAACATTTTATGAATGCGGGATGATTATTTAAGATGGTGAGGAAAGCACTTTTAAAGAATAACCAGGCAACCTCTACTGACGGAATGAGGTCAATATCCTTCCAGGATACCCGGGCCAGGTCGATTAGAAAGGCCTGCTCGCTGAAGTGTTTTAGGGAGCGTTTGACAGTGATTAGGGGTGGTCGTTTGACCGCAGACCCATTATGGATGCATATAATGTGTGCACCCTCAATGTGTGTGTGTGTCATTTTGCTGCAAAAAATGATTTTTGGAAAGAGATAAAACAGTGTTTGCTTTTGCTAGAGAGTTGTAGAGTTTGCATTTTGCGGTTTTGTGTTAAGAGTTTTAGGAATGGCCCAATGATTCAGCAAATGTTTGGAAACAATTGTGGAAAGCTATAAAATCATTTTTACCAATATGTTAATTCTGGAGAGAGATTTTTTGTAGAGTACAATGTCCCTTTAAAAAGTCATCAGAACTGAGCTTCTCAGTCCTTCTACATTAAAATGGTCCTAGTGAGGACCCAAGACTTCTACTCAAGGAGACTGGAATTGGTCATACTATTTAAGACACGTACAAAATGATCCTCTTTTCCTAAAAATGATGACGGTCGTGGCTTTCTTACTGATATGAAAGGGGAAGTTAACTTCTTCCCAGACAGTCGATCCGAGATCGACTTATGTTTCAGTCATGTTTTTTGTTGTTGCTTTAACTTCTGGGAATAGCCTACACCAACTTGACTAATGGAGAAAATAAAATCTGATACTACAGCTATTTTATCAATCAAAATCGTATTTTCTTCTGACAGTCCGTTTTCTGTAGATAGTCTATAATGCATAGAATATCAGTTAGTACAGGAATATATTTAGTAACAGCGATGATTATGCAGTAGATCACTCAATATACTCATTTGTGAATGAGTCACCATGGATGCCTATGCAATTAGACACCCACGCCTCTTGTGGATACAATCCAAACAGTCGTTTTCAGATGCACAATTCAAATATTTGATGACAGAATGTGGCACATTGGTTGTACAGACACACTGGCTGCCAAACACACAAGTTCGTACACACACACACAAACACACACATACACACACACACAACACATACAAAATAGGTTGGGTGCGTATATGTTTGTTTGCGTGTGAGTGTA
>NC_092176.1:35311284-35383784 GCF_045791955.1 Oncorhynchus clarkii lewisi | reverse complement strand
TAGTGGTGGCTGTTTAACAGTCTGATGGCCTTGAGATAGAAGCTGTTTTTCAGTCTCTCGGTCCCAGCTTTGATGCACCTGTACTGACCTCGCCTTCTGGATGATAGCGGGGTGAACAGGCAGTGGCTCGGGTGGTTGTTGTCCTTGGTGATCTTTATGGCCTTCCTGTGACATCGGGTGATGTAGGTGTCCTGGAGGGCAGGTAGTTTGCCCCCGGTGATGCGTTGTGCAGACCTCACTACCCTCTGGAGAGCCTTACGGTTGTGGGCGGAGCAGTTGCCGTACCAGGCGGTGATACAGCCCGACAGGATGCTCTCGATTGTGCATCTGTAGAAGTTTGTAAGTGTTTTTGGTGACAAGCCAAATTTCTTCAGCCTCCTGAGGTTGAAGAGGCGCTGCTGCGCCTTCTTCACGATGCTGTCTGTGTGGGTCGACCAATTCAGTTTGTCTGTGATGTGTACGCCGAGGAACTTAAAACTTACTACCCTCTCCACTACTGTTCCATCGATGTGGATAGGGGGGTGCTCCCTCTGCTGTTTCCTGAAGTCCACAATCAACTCCTTAGTTTTGTTGACGTTGAGTGTGAGGTTATTTTCCTAACACCACACTCCGAGGGCCCTCACCTCCTCCCTGTAGGCAGTCTCGTCGTTGTTGGTAATCAAGCCTACCACTGTAGTGTTGTCCGCAAACTTGATGATTGAGTTGGAGGCGTGCGTGGCCACGCAGTCGTGGGTGAACAGGGAGTACAGGAGAGGGCTCAGAACGCACCCTTGTGGGGCCCCAGTGTTGAGGATCAGCGGGGTGGAGATGTTGTTACCTACCCTCACCACCTGGGGGCAGCCCGTCAGGAAGTCCAGTACCCAGTTGCACAGGGCGGGGTCGAGACCCAGGGTCTCGAGCTTGATGACGAGTTTGGAGGGTACTATGGTGTTAAATTCTGATCTGTAGTCGATGAACAGCATTCTCACATAGGTATTCCTCTTGTCCAGATGGGTTAGGGCAGTGTGCAGTGTGGTTGAGGTTGCATCGTCTGTGGACCTATTTGGGCGGTAAGCAAATTGGAGTGGGTCTAGGGTGTCAGGTAGGGTGGAGGTGATATGGTCCTTGACTAGTCTCTCAAAGCACTTCATGATGACAGAAGTGAGTGCTACGGGGCGGTAGTCGTTTAGCTCAGTTACCTTAGCTTTCTTGGAACAGGAACAATGGTGGCCCTCTTGAAGCATGTGGGAACAATGCTTGTCCCTGATCCAGATCAGGAGCCTGCTAGATTTGTGGTTTTATGAGACAATGTTAGTTTTCACCGGGCTGTTCTGGTTCAAAACTGGTTTGCCATCCATCCACAATTTGTAGTTTTGTACCTACCCCCATATTCACCTTTTCTAAATCCCATAGAGGAATTCTTCTCAGCCTGGCGCTGGAAAGTGTATAATCGCCAACCCTATGCCCGCATGCCGCTTCTCCAGGCTATGGAGGACGCATGTGAGGACATAGAGGTTGCCTCTGTCCAAGGTTGGATACGCCATGTTAGGAGATACTTCCTTCGATGTTTGGCAAGAGAAAACGTATCTTGTGATGTGGACGAAGCATTGTGGCCAGACCCAGGCCGGAGATGAGATGAAGCGTAGCTTAGCACTGGTGACTGCCCCCCCCCTACCAATTCCTGGACTGCCCCCCCGGGACCCCCCACACACAATTGTGTTCTTTACTGTATTCTAAAGAATATACTTTTGATTTACATATGTTTATGGTTTTGTTGTATGCTACTGTATACAACAGTAATATTTGGCCTAATAAATATTTTCTGTTTCGACATTGCATTGGTGTTTACAGTGTACTTGTTACCCCTCTCAGCAGATTACTTTCACTGTAGAACATTGTATTGAAATGTAGATATAAGCCTATGAAAGACCAAAGAGCTTTAGATTTAGAACAACAGTGTTTACATGGTATATCCAAAAATGTACTGTTATGAAAGCAGTGTTTGCCATTTGATGCAAATGCTTCATTCTGACATGTGTTTGTGGCATTTTGAATGCAGTGTTACATTGTGAATGAGATGTGAGGCATTTTGTGTGTGCAGTTTTGGGGATTGTGTGTAGAGTTTTGAAAAAAGGAGACAGTTTTGAAAAAACTTGTGTAAGCAGTTGGAAAAAACTGTAATTGGAACTAACAGCAAACTAAATATCAAATGTCATATATTTCCCCAGTAAAGATTACTATGATAATCAATCTCATATTGACTAACAGGTGTGCACTTACTTATAATGGAATTACATTTCTCATTGGACTTGTGATTGACAGACTCTGTGTGTGTGTGTGTGTGTGTGTGTGTGTGTGTGTGTGTGTGTGTGTGTGTGTGTGTGTGTGTGTGTGTGTGTGTGTGTGTGTGTGTGTGTGTGTGTGTGTGTGTGTGTGTGTGTGTGTGTGTGTGTGTGTGTGCGTCCGTGCATGCACACTACCGGTAAGTAGAATTTCGTCTTTGACCTATGCTCTATACAAAATCAATTATGAATACTAACCACAACTGTCAGAGAAAGTGTCAAACATACCCGTTAATATAATCACACTGCCTGCCTAGCCAAGGGGCTCCTCATTAACAGCATCGACAATGGCTTTAATAGAGAGAGAGAGATAGAGATTAAGCGAGAGAGAGAAATTAAGCAAGAGAGTGAGCAAGAGAGAGAGCAAGTGAGAGAGAGGGATAGATTAAGTGAGAGAGAGAGAGAGAGAGAGAGAGAGAGAGAGAGAGAGAGAGAGAGAGAGAAAGAGAGAGAGAGAGAGAGAGAGAGAGAGAGAGAGAGAGAGAGAGAGAGAGAGAGAGAGAGAAAATATTTCTCATATGAAGACGGGTTGGTAGTTCCTGATGTAAAACTCAAGGAGGTAGCTTATGATTTTACCCAATTGGTCCAGCAGGAGGCTGTGGGGCCTTCCCAATCTCCTCTCAGAACCGAAGAGGCGAACGGGGAAGCCGTTTCCACAGTGAGAAGCAGGCAGGGGACGCCTTCTGAGCCTAATGAAGATCACTTTCTGTTTCCCATGAGACAGCAGCTTGATATCCCCCGACAGTAATACATTAGCCTCTGAATGTCCCTCCGTTTCCCATTGCCAAGGACAGCAAAGCCAGACGAAGCCTGGGTGCAGCAGGAGAGGAGGAGAGGGGAATGTGGTTGCTTTCAGAGGCTTTGACTTCATTCACCCTATAGCTCAGCTTTGTGTTTGTCTTTCAACATGCTCCTGTCTGTCTGTGACACAAATACCTTTCAAGTTCCTGTCAAGTCTGGAACCTTAGAATGATATGTTTGACTAACTGAAAAAGTAATAAAGAGTCATGTAAACAAATCTAAGAAATGTAAATCAAGACTTTTCACTAAATACACCATCTTATTATGCTGATATTAGTAGAGATCATGAGTTTGTGCCTCACTGGTTCTAATCAAAGCACGAGTATCGTTGTTATAGTGATAGCAAGGACTGCAATGCAACGCCTTTCATGTCAGCTATTCAGCTATTCAGATCACACTCAGGGTAGCCCCGGGGAGCACATTGTATGTAATGGATGAGTAGCTTCCCATCCCATCTCCTCTCACTGTGAGTGAAACACAGCTCTGACTCATACAGGATTCAGGAGGGTGGAAACAATCTCTAACCCACACACTCTCTTACCATTGTGGGGATCCTGTGGATGAGAGAGGATAAACACAGTAGAAATACAGTATTTTCACTTGGAGCTGAGGTATATTTAATGACATTTTTTGGAGGACATTTTTTTGTCTAGTGTGTAGGTCTATTTGTGATTTTTGGTACCATTGTATACTGTGGTATAATAACATCAAAAATAGTTGTTTGTTGAGTCAGTACAGATTCTTTGTATTGGTGTACAATGTCTCGTGTAGCTCCATTGGTAGAGCATGGTGTTGGCAACCCATGGTTGTGGGTTTGATTCCCTTGGGAGATCAGTATGAAAATGTATGCACTCACTACATGAAGTGTTAATCTTAAGCTAAGGCTATCATTTAAAATAGGCTTATTTCACATTGCAAATCCATCTCTCAGATTTAAATAAATCTGTCTGGCTTGAAGGTATAAGGATGGAGGGAAAGATTACACTTTTAATATTTTTACATTTTCATTCTAATCTCACCCTGACTCTCAGCCTGTCTTTGGGGGATTTGATAACTGCTTAGGTCCTTCTGACCTTGGCAGGGTCCATACCGTGCACAGACCACTGCGCTATCAACCTGTTTAGGGAAGTAGGCTACCGAGAATGAAGACTCACAGACAGACTGGAAATGTGTCTTTGTTTTACTGAGACTGTCCTCAAAGTACACCAAGTAATACGTTGGCATTCTAAAGTATATTTAGTAGCATATGGTACCAGTTTACACTCTGCTCCATACTAGCACCTGAAGTTTACGCTCTCACTATTTAATTGGTTTCTGAAACCGTGGTTGTGAATGATTTTTCAGGGGCTTAGATACTGTGGTGTCAAATGAGCAACAGTTATGTAAGACATTACTCTGCAGCACAGATTGAATTACTGTTTTAGGAGGACTAGGAAGGAAACAGCTCTGGGTCCATCTTTGTAGATCCTTGGCTGTGAATGCAAGTACTCTGGTGTCATTGGTTGCATGCAACTCGAGTGTGACTGCACTGGACACCAGATCTGACTTCAAATAGAAGAAACAAATTATGGCGCGATTGTCAGGTTGGCATGAAGAGATTCGGGAGACAGGCGCAGGAGTGCGTAATACGTTTTTTTATTGCACCCAAATTACGGTGTGCCGTGAAAAGGCACGGGGACGAAGTCCAAACAAACACGTAACAAAACACAGGGTTGAAACCCAAACAAAAAAGCGAGGAGTACCTTGAATAAATAACACAAGCGCACAACGATTAACACATGGGACGAGACCCGTAATCATCTGTGTAATCCACAAGGGCATGAAAGACCAAAACACACAGCACAGGTATTCACATGCACCAATGGACATTGTAACAAATGACAGCACCATGGTGAACAAAGGGCACATATATACAAATACAATCAGTGGAATACGGGCCAGGTGTGCGCAATGAAAGTTCCAGAGGGATCCATGACAGCAATGGAACCAATTAAACAGTTCCAAGTCCCAAAAGCCGCCCATCTGGCAACCCAGGTAGGGGTGAGTCACCCCAGCTAGGGGTCAATCAAATGCTCAAGGTATTTCCAATAAATCAAATACTACATGAACTCTAATGGACACCAGATGTTTCCTCTAAGAATAGGTTTTAGAGGACAAACAGATTGATGGATGATGGACACCCAGAGAGGAAAAGGAACAACAAGAGACAGACAACTGGACGTTCATCAGGATGCATATTATTGAGGCCAGTGCCTGAAAAAAGAGCAGGGGTGCAGGACTGAGAGGGAGCCAAACAAACAAACGATCAAGCGAATGAATGGTGCTCACATCTGTCTATCTGGCCCACCTGCTGGTATCGCCTCCAGCCCACCCGCAGTCAGTGTTTCCACTCACAACAAGGACACCTGCATGGGTACCAGGTAAACCTGATTGGAGCCCACTGTTCCCCTGAATACGCCTCAGACAGCCTTCCTCTGCTGGGACGAATGCAGAGGGCATTCACTTTTCTCTTACTTTTCTAATTTTGTTGTGTGTGTGTGTGTGTGTGTGTGTGTGTGTGTGTGTGTGTGTGTGTGTGTGTGTGTGTGTGTGTGTGTGTGTGTGTGTGTGTGTGTGTGTGTGTGTGTGTGTGTGCGAGAAAGAGAGAGAGGTTGTTTTACGCAAAATGCAAGCTTCAGGCTTGAATATGCTTGGAATACTAAACAAGACTATTTGTAGCAATTAGTGTTTGCGCATGTTATTATTATATTATATGTGTAATAGAACCAGATTCATAGAAACATAGATGACCGGGTTTGTCACTTTAAAGATGAACTGAAACATTTCAGTAAGTTAGGTGAAATTGATAACCAAATGTGATGAAGCATGTTCCTACCCTTAAAACTGCTGTAAAACTCATATATCCGTTAAGTTAGAATTGCCTCATCTGACCATCTTGATAACATGTTATCAAAGACACCACTTAACTTCTTATGGTACAGGAGATGCTTGCATCCCACTCTGCCAAAAGCCAGGGAAAATGCAGAGCGGCAAATTCAAATAAATTATATAAAAATCTAACTTTCATTAAATCACACATGTAAGATACTCAATTAAAGCTACACTCGTTGTGAATCTAGCCAACATGTCAGATTTTAAAAAGGCTTCTCGGCGAAAGCATAAGAAGCTATTATCTGATGATAGCATAACAGTAAACAAAGAGGGTAGCATATTTCATCCCTGCAGGCGCTACACAAAACGCAGAAATAAAATATAAAACATGCCTTACCTTTGATGAGCTTCTTTTGTTGGCACTCCTATATGTCCCATAAACATCACAATTGGTCCTTTTGTTTGATTAATTCCATTCATATATATCCAAAATGTCCATTTATTTGGCGCGTTTGATCCAGAAAAAAACAGCTTCCAAAATGCGCAACATCACTACAAAATATTTAAAAAGTTGCATATAAACTTTGCCAAAATATTTCAAACTACTTTTGTAATACAATTTTGGGTATTTTTAAACGTTAATAATCGATCAAATTGAAGACGGGTCTATCTGTGTTCAATACAGGAACACAACAAACCAAGCTACTTTTCAAGTCTTGTGCAACTCTCAACAGTGTTACGTAGTTCCTAGATGGCCGTACTTCTTCATTGCACAAATTAATAACCTCAACGAAATTCCAAAGACTAGTGACATCCAGTTAAAGCGGTAGGAACTGAAAACAAGTTCCTAAGAAATATCATTTGCCAATGAGAAATATTGTTTGCCAATGAGAAATTATGTTAGTCCTCTGGGTTTTGCCTGCTACATAAGTTCTGTTATACTCACAGACATGATTCAAACAGTTTTATAAACTTCAGAGTGTTTTCTATCCAAATCTACTAATAATATGCATATCTTATATTCTTGGCATGAGTAGCAGGAAGTTGAAATTGGGCACACTATTTATCCAAAAGTGAAAATTCTGCACCCTATACCTTTTAAGATATTGACTCAGAAACAGACCAAGCCCCGCTCAGGTAATATCTTCCATCCTCTCTAAGCGTTATTGTCATACTGTTGTCTGTACTGCCAGGGGTGTTGTCAGTTGTAATCTTGTACCCATTCATTTGAACTCCACTCTTAAATCTGCTATTGTTAGCTCAAAAGAGTTCCAATGTAAATTCCATAAACTTGAAAACCCCCTCGGTTTCAAATCATGTAGAGGGCTTGGGCTGTTACACTATAGCAACCAAAGCCTATGTCAATTTATAACATTGCATCATTGGTTACTCTGACAGTTCCTATTGACATTGGCTAATTCCAATGTTTTTCTCCTTCCTCTATTACTAATGGGGATAGGTCTATGCAATCTTATAGCCATAGCAACTATATCAATATAAACCTTCAGACAGGGCCCTGCATTCGCCTACTGAACATAGATTGTTTGAGTTGGAGTGTCCATGTGACTTACATTTTTTTTTATTTTACTTGGGTTGATGCAGCTGAACATTAGGAGCTTACTTCATTAACAGGATTACATTAAGATCTGTGCTATGCTGATGAATCCTGTCTTTCTGGTGTTGACTGAAACATGGATGTCTTGGGACATTTTAGACTTGAGGGTTATCATGTGTTCAGAGCTGACAGACAGGTGGTGGAATAGCCATTTTTATGAAATTGTATTTCTGAAATCCATTTCACTTACCAAAAAAGTTGAGCTACCATCTTTACGCTTTTGAATGGGGAAAAATGTATCCATAACTGTTATACGGGTCTACCGTCCTCCCTCGAATAACCTTTGTGCACTCGAAGAGTTAACTGGTTTGTTGTAATCTTTTACTAAATCCAAAGTGACATAAATTACGATTGGGAATGCAGGCTTCAGACAATCTAAAAAACATTTGTGATGATCTAAACCTAACCCATACGGTGCCTAAACCTACACTGCCCAACCCTAAAGATCCTTCAAAGTAAACTCTGATTGATCTTAGTTTTTTTAACGAATACAACAGAGAAATATGTTTCTACTGGCGTCTTTGCCCAATATATTAGTGACCATTTCCCAGTTGTTTGTCTTAGAGATGTGAGAATACAAAACTCACAAAGAGGAACTTTAAAAACTTCAGTGAACAGACTTTTATACATAATCTTTATTTTAGTGACCTTCATTGTATTTCAGCTATCCCTGGACCTCATTTAGCTTTGAGGCTCTTTGCAGATGTCTTCAATACTATTGTAGATAATCAGGCTCCTTTCAAATGAAGGGTTAAAGGTAGATCGAATGCCTGGTACACTCTGGAATTATCTAAAGTAATTTATAAAAGAGATGATGCTTGGGTCAAGCCCAGGAACACAGGCTTAGGCCCGAACTGGCAAGCTTTGAAGCAACTAGGGAATCATTGTGTAAAAAAAAAGGATTGTAACAGGAACCCAGCTAAATTCTGGAAAACTGTAAAATCCCTGAAGGGTTTTACTTCCTCCGCTCTGCCACAACAAATTAATTCAGACACTGGCCTCATTACAGAAAAAAAGACCATCATTGATGCATTTAATCACCATTTTATTTCAGCAGTCTATCTCTTTGAAATAACTTCTAAGCCTATTCACATTGATATTGGGCTGGATGCTGATTGATGAATGATCAGAAAAACTATAGTCAAAGCTTTTCTTTTAGGCTATTTCCAGAAAACCAGGTCCTGGATGCTTTGCTAGCAATAGACAACAAGAAATCCACAGGATCCAACCAATTGGATCCTGGTCTGCTTAAGTGTGTAGAACCCATCATTGTTGGCTCAATAACCCACATTACTTTAATTTTCCCCCCTTTTTCATGATTACAATCTTGTCTCATTGCTGCAACTCCCCAATTGGCTCAGGAGAGGTAAAGGTCAAGTCATGCATCTTCTGAAACATGACCCACCAAGCCATACTTCTTAACACCCACTCGCTTAACCAGCTGCACCAATGTGTCATAGGAAACACCATTCAAATGACCACCGAAGTCATCCTGCAGGCGCCCTGCCCATCACAAGGAGTCGCTTGAGCCCGATGAGCCAAGTAAAGCCCCCCGGGCCATACCCTTCCCTAACCCGGGCGACACTGGGCCAATTATGCACCGCCATTTGGGAGTCCCGAACCCATGCAGACACGCAGCAATCATGCGCCGCAGTGCCTTAGACTGCTACACCACTCAGGAGGCCTTAATAACCCACATGTTTTCATTTAACATTGTTACCAGGAAATATTCCAAAAGTATGGAAAACAGCTCTTGTGCTGCCACTACACAAGGGTGGGGACAGTCGTGATCATTATCGCCCTGTTTCAAGGATTCCTTGTCTAAGATTCTCGAATCCTTGGTATCTGAGAAATATATTTTGAATTGAAACCAATCAGGGTTTAGACCTGGGCATAGCATTATTACAGAAACCATTTTAATGGATAATGATTTTGTCAACGCATTAGACACTAACATGAAATGTGCTGCTTTGTTTGTGGAACTGTCAAAAGCTTTTGATACTGTTGATCATGCTATTTAATTGAACAAGTTGTTCTCGATAAGCCTGAGCTCTGATGTCTGTTCATGGTTTCATGATTATCTTAGTGACTGAACTCAGGCCATCGTGATTGATGGGGTTAAGTCTGAATTTCTTGAAGTGCACAGGGGTTGATTTTGGGACCTGTTCTCTTAACTACTTATATAAACACCACTGGTCAATCTGTTGATTTTTCAAACGTAATCTGTATACGGATTATACTATCATGTATGCTATTGTCAAACTACCGTCATATTTTATAGCTATGCAGGAATCCCTTGCTGATTTAAAACTTAATAAGGACAAAATTAAATTTGTGTTGTTTTTAAACTCGTAACAATGTTTCAGATTAATTACATGGTCACTCATTAAATGGTTCTCCAATCGAACGTGTTCCTGCATATAAATACTTAGGCATTTGGATTGACATGGATTTGACCTTTAAAAAACATATACTGTAGATGAGATGGTTAAGAAGCTAAGATTTAAAGTTGTCTTTTTCCACAGAAACAGATCGTGCCTTTCTCTAAACAGTAGGAAGCAGATTATTCAGTCAACCTTTTAATTTATCAAAGTGCAGCTGATGCTACTCTTAAAACTCTGGATGCCATCTACCATAGTGCCACTCGTTATGTTACAAGATTGGCAAATTCGCCACTGGCGCCCTGTGCTCTTCACAGATGAAAGCAGGTTCACACTGAGCACGTGACAGACGTGACAGAGTCTGGAGACGCCGTGGAGAACGTTCTGCTGCCTGCAACATCCTCCAGCATGACCGGTTTGGCGGTGGGTCAGTCATGGTGTGGGGTGGCATTTCTTTGGGTGGCCGCACAGCCCTCCATGTGCTCGCCAGAGGTAGCCTGACTGCCATTAGGTACCGAGATGAGATCCTCAGACCCCTTGTGAGACCATATGCTGGTGCGGTTGGCCCTGGGTTCCTCCTAATGCAAGACAATGCTAGACCTCATGTGGCTTGAGTGTGTCAGCAGTTCCTGCAAGAGGAAGGCATTGATGCTATGGACTGGCCCGCCCGTTCCCCAGACCTGAATCCAATTGAGCACATCTGGGACATCATGTCTCGCTCCATTTTAATTTTGAGTGTCACTCCAAATCCAGACCTCCATGGGTTGATAAATTTGATTTCCATTGATAATTTGTGTGATTTTGTTGTCAGCACATTCAACTATGTAAAGAAAAAAGTATTTAATAAGAATATTTCCTTCATTCAGATTTAGGATGTGCTATTTTAGTGTTCCCTTTATTTTTTGAGCAGTATATATATATATATATATATATATACAGTGGGGCAAAAAAAAGTATTTAGTCAGCCACTAATTGTGCAAGTTCTCCCACTTAAAAACATGAGAGAGGCCTGTAATTTTAATCATAGGTACACTTCACCTATGACAGACAAAATGGGAAAAAAAATACAGAAAATCACATTGTAGGATTTTTAATGAATTTATTTGCAAATTATGGTGGAAAATAAGTATTTGGTCACCTACAAACAAGCAAGATTTCTGGCTCTCACAGACCTGTAACTTCTTCTTTAAGAGGCTCCTCTGTCCTCCACTCGTTACCTGTATTAATGGCACCTTTTTGAACTTGTTATCAGTATAAAAGACACCTGTAACCTCAAACAGTCACACTCCAAACTTCACTATGGCCAAGACCAAAGAGCTGTCAAAGGACACCAGAAACAAAATTGTAGACCTGCACCAGGCTGGGAAGACTGAATCTGCAATAGGTAAGCAGCTTGGTTTGAAGAAATCAACTGTGGGAGCAATTATTAGGAAATGGAAGACATACAAGACCACTTACAATCTCCATCGATCTGGGGCTCCACGCAAGATCTCACCCCGTGGGGTCAAAATGATCACAAGAACGGTGAGCAAAAATCCCAGAACCACACGGGGGGAGCTAGTGAATGACTTGCAGAGAGCTGGGACCAAAGCAACAAAGCCTACCATCAGTAACACACTACGCCGCCAGGGCCTCAAATCCTGCAGTGCCAGACGTGTCCCCCTGCTTAAGCCAGTACATGTCCAGGCCCGTCTGAAGTTTGCTAGAAAGCATTTGGATGATCCAAAAGAAGATTGGGAGAATGTCATATGGTCAGATGAAACCAAAATATAACTTTTGGGTAAAAACTCAACTCGTCGTGTTTGGAGGACAAAGAATGCTGAGTTGCATCCAAAGAACACCATACCTACTGTGAAGCATGGGGGTGGAAACATCATGCTTTGGGGCTGTTTTCTGCAAAGGGACCAGGACGACTGATCCGTGTAAAGGAAAGGATGATTGGGGCCATGTATCGTGAGATTTTGATTGAAAACCTCCTTCCATCAGCAAGGGCATTGAAGATGAAACGTGGCTGGTTCATCATGACAATGATCCCAAACACATTGCCCGGGCAACGAAGGAGTGGCTTCGTAAGAAGCTTTTAAAGGTCCTGTAGTGGCCTAGCCAGTCTCCAGATCTCAACCGCATAGAAAATCTTTGGAGAGAGTTGAAAGTCCGTGTACCACAGCAACAGCCACAAAACATGACTGCTTTAGAGGAGATCTGCATGGAGGAATGGGCCAAAATACCAGCAACAGTGTGTGAAAACCTTGTGAAGAATGACAGAAAACATTTGACCTCGGTCATTGCCAACAAAAGGTATATAACAAAGTATTGAGATAAACTTTTGTTATTGACCAAATACTTATTTTCCACCACAATTTGCAAATAAATTCATAAAAAATCCTACAATGTGATTTTCTGGATTTTTTTCATCATTTTGTCAGTCGTAGTTGAAGTGTACCTATGATGAAAATTTCAGGCCTCTCTCATCTTTTTAAGTGGGAGAACTTGCACAATTGGTGGCTGACTAAATACTTTTTTTGCCCCACTGTATATATATATATATATATATATATATTGTGTATAATGTATATATTTATGTTGTATTATACCAGGCACATTTGAAAAAGAGAACTAGGTCTCAATATGTCTTCCCTTTCAAAATAAAGTTAAATAAAAACTCTCTCACACTTGATCACTCTTTCTGGAGCTGAGTATTGTCCTGCACAGCATGTACTCAAGGTTTAAAAAGGCTTCTAAAGTCCCAAACGGACCTGCCCAGTGTCTGATTTTATGTGGGCGAAACTCATTTTACAGAGCCTCTTGCTTTGAACAGCAAGGACTTGGATACTGTAGAAGATGCATATATTGGCCTTCAACTTATTCTTCTACCACTGGCAGAGGATCAGGGTTATTCAAATAGTAAAAAAAAACTGTTGTGGACAAGTTCTCCGCCAAGGAAAAGCAAAATTCAAGATAGGGGAAATGGAGGAGGGCACACACTAACACACAAATGTTCTCTCTCTCTCACACTCACACTC
The DNA here is from genome assembly GCF_045791955.1 of Oncorhynchus clarkii lewisi. NCBI lineage: Eukaryota > Metazoa > Chordata > Actinopteri > Salmoniformes > Salmonidae > Oncorhynchus > Oncorhynchus clarkii. The sequence continues at coordinate 35,370,772 of NC_092176.1, read as the reverse complement.
ACTGTAGTGGCTTCCTTTCCTCTTTACCAAGGCCACTGCCCAAGCCTGAAGCGGGGTTGTTTGGTACGCATAGTCCACACTCAAGGTTTCCAAATGGCCAAACATTCAATGACATCCAGGGATATGGTGCAACAAAAATGTTTATTCTTCTTATATCTAACAAATAAATGATTCTCCAATCAACTTAAAGCATAGAATACTTGATATGGAAAATACATATTATGACCTGTCTGTATGGTCAAAAAACTATACCGCTCCCGCATCTAGCAAGGACTTCCTCCCCCGAAGGCCCAACTTCCTGCCTTTATCCTAACACACTTACCACAATACAATGAATAGGCAAGAGGGGGGGGGGAAACTGAGTTACACTAACAAATGAATATATCTCAGTCAGGTAAAAATATACATCATAAAGGTATGTACCTAATATTTCATCATGTACATTAATATTTAATATATTTACACAAATATACATGGAGCTCCGTATGTTCAGTCTTTTCAGTCAAATCTAACACTCACAAACACACACACTCTCTCTCACACACACACACTCTCTCACTCACACATACTTTCTCTCTCTCTCTCTCTCTCTCTCTCTCTCTCTCTCTCTCTCTCTCTCTCACACACACACACACACACACACACAAACTCTCTATCTCTTAGTCACTCACACACACTCTCTCTCTCACACACGCGCACTTCCTCTCTCTGTCACACACTCTCTCTCTCTCTCTCTCTCTCTCACACACACACACACAAGCACACACACACTCTCTCTCTCTCTCTATCTCTTGTCACTCACACACACACACACACACACACACACTCTCACACATACACTCTCTCTCACACACGCACTTCCTCTCTCTGTCACACACACATACTCTCTCTCTCTCTCTCTCTCTCTCTCTCTCTCTCTCTCTCTCTCTCTCTCTCTCTCTCTCTCTCTCTCACACACACACACACACACACACACACACACACACACACACACACACCTTCCCTGTGATTTAACACTGGTGGGTCAGCTATTCCTTGGCATTACTACACTTCTCTGGGAGAGAAACATTGTGATATTCTCATATGTGCTGTTGTAAACCTCTCAGAGAACCACATTGGGATTCTCATATCTGCTGTTCCAGACCCCTCAGAGAACTACATTTCCCCAGCAGGGTACGGTCATAGGAAAGATGAGCCTGGGAGGTGGGGGAGGAGAAGGGAGGCAGAGTAGAGGAGAGGGCAGGCTGGATGGGTCAGGGGGAACCAGGAGAGAGAGGCGTGGGGTGAGGCGCGGGAGGCGCGGGAGGCACACATACAGACCGTTCCAGCAGAGCAGCATCACTAACTCTATGTTAAAGGACTCAGCCAGAAGCATCCACAGACGTGACAGCCGTTGAGTTTCAGAATCAGTCCAGGGCACTGCCTCTCAGAATCCACTCAGCGAACTGTCAGGACTCAATTTGTCATTAAGCAGCCGGGAATAATTGATTTCAGAAATTGGAAAGTGGGATTTAAACTATTTCCATATACAATTGAAATACATGGGGAGGACTTGACTCACCAATGATTTGCAATAGACCCTTTGGAACCAATACTTTGAAAGGTTTTGGAAAGTCTACTTTAGGTTACATAATGGGTAAATTCAGTATTTTTGATTACAAAGGCTTGAACCTTTAGTTGATAGTGGAGTCAGGACACAAGTTCAATTGTCTTTTCAATGAGGGCAAAGAGTCAATTGCAATCTAGCCCCAATAATTATATTTGACTTTGGCTCAAATATTTAGCTGAAATTGGAGTTTGCTGAACTTTCCAGAAGGATCACTTCCCCACTGGGAGCTCAACGGAGGCTCTCCTTTATCCCTTTTCCCCATCGGTAGCTCCTAACTATCGCATTTCTGGGTTACTGGGAGGAAGTAGTTTCACAGCCTGCAGACTCAGAGGTTCTTATGTGTCAAAATTGCTCCCCTCTAAAGGTGTGTGCAAACAAACTGTAGCTCACTGGTGGAAGAGGAAATATGACAGAGACATCTTGCCCTGGTTTTAACAGCTTTTAAGTCTGAGAGAAACAAAGGAAGGAGTCTTGACTGTTTTTTATATTTTTTTTACGATGCCCCAAAACTCTGCAGAGCTTCAGGGTAAATAAGCTCCACCAGCAAAACTCTTATCAGGCCTAAAGTCTTGATCTGTGTTTTAGTATTCCATATTTGCCTCTGGCTGTGGGTGTACATATATAATGGTCAGCCATTCTGTCTAACATTGCCAGCAGGCGCCTGGGGAGATTCATGGGGCAGATGTGGTAATGGATTTTTAAAAGCTTTTGCATGGCAAGTCCGTTCTGTATCATTGAGAGAGAGAGAGAGAGAGAGAGAGAGAGAGAGAGAGAGAGAGAGAGAGAGAGAGAGAGAGAGAGAGAGAGAGAGAGAGAGAGAGAGAGAGAGAGAGACAGAGACAGAGACAGAGACAGAGACAGAGAGAGAGAGATCTCAATCTCAATACCCATGAACAGTAATGACCAGACAAATCCTTTAAAGTCTGATTGATGAACACTTAGACGAGTGGTGCTCTGCCAGGAGTAGCCCTGAAGTACCCCATCATGTGCCATTTTACCAGTAGGTCTATGGTCTCATGAGTCTTCTTAAGTACCCCCTGTCAATTGGCCATGTACCACTGACTTAGACTTTATTTAAATGAGAATAGAAAAGCGTAGCCACGTATGGCACGTCGTATAGGAGGTGATTGACTTTTAATGAGCGCTGCGACTGGGTGATGTAGGCAATGTATTATCTTTGCATTAAAAACTGCTCACATACTTAGGGCTTGTTGCAGTTCGCTCAGGTTCATTTGCATTTGGGAACAGAGTTATAGCACCGAGGAGGCCCATTAGGCCACTGACAAATAATTAATTGGAGGGTATCAAATATTGCCACACACTTTCAGGCTTCAATGCCTATCTTTCCAAAATCTTTACATTACACCCACCCCCCCCCACTAATATACCGTAACTTGAGGGAAATTGCAATAATTTCTAGAGAAATTAAATTAATTCAGTTCCGTGGGTTAAAACTAAATATAGCTCAAGATTATGGGATGAAGAGGGTCTAATGATGCTTATTCCCTCATTGTTTGTTTTCATTTTTTTCATTCTTTCTGTCTGTTTACGGGTATGTGATGAGATCAGCGGAGGATCCTCAGAAGAAGAGGGTGAGAACCATCCTCCTCAGGGAAGTTCATAAAAATTGTAATAATGAAACATTAGAAAGTTATCCTTTATAGATAAAAAATGTATGTGACTGATCGGCTCAAATTGGTCTTATGTACCAACATTTGAAATGGTGTTTTTTACATTGGATAAAAGTAGAGATTCAAAATGGTATGTCATATGCTGAGGAACAATGGGAAAGTAATTCTGCTTTGAAAGTTGCTAAACTTGTAAACTCACTTTTGACAAAAATACCTTTGAGTATTTTGATACCTACTGTAGAGCTCTCCTTTGTCTACACCCATTCAGCATTGTTCACACCCTCTTAAGCCAGCCCCACCCATCTCTTTAAGGATTCACATGTGAGGTCATGTGCTAAACAGTGAGTAGTGTAGTAAAGATTAAGATTAAAAGTGGTAAAAGTAATAGCCTACAATAAAGAAGAATTCCAGGTAAATAGAGTGTCCAGATAACAATATTTTAAAAATATTAGATGACGCCTACACAGACACACTTGTCTAAATTGATGGGTCATGTGAAAGACATGCTATAACACCCAGCCACATATTGCTAAGAGGATGGGTCTCTACAGAAGGTGGAAACAGTACAGCCAAATGGTTTGCTGGATGACATGCCTTCATCAATCAAGTAGTTGACTTGTTGTGGTATTCCTTCACAGCAGACAGCAAACACGCCAAACGCAATATAATTTTTTAAAGCATCATTATCAGGTAAACTGAAAGTTAAAACACACAGCCCGACTTCACGTACCTCTGGAAAATACAGAAATAAAGTGATAAACTGTTCTGCCTTATTATTATTCGACCATGCTTGTCATTTATGAACATTTGAACATCTTGGCCATGTTCTGTTATAATCTCCACCCGGCACAGCCAGAAGAGGACTGGCCACCCCACATAGCCTGGTTCCTCTCTAGGTTTCTTCCTAGGTTTTGGCCTTTCTATGGAGTTTTTCCTAGCCACGTGCTTCTACACCTGCATTGCTTGCTGTTTGTGGTTTTAGGCTGGGTTTCTGTACAGCACTTTGAGATATCAGCTGATGTACGAAGGGCTATATAAATAAATTTGATTTGATTTTATTTGAAAGTGCGATCAATAAAAGTAGTGCCAATCATGTTGGAGGTCAATTAAATAATCAAAACATGTTGTTTATGCTTTACATACAAAGTGTTGTCATTGATTCCTTGTAGAGATGCCACATTGCTGCTTTTGTCACATGGGATGGCAGCAGCTTTCCACCAAAGTGTTTGTGTCCTGGTAATATTATCCTCTGCATAGTTGTTGATGAAGTTCACCACTCACAGTAAGTCCTCATGCTTCAGGTGTAACCTGTGCTTGCTTGGGTCAGCTCTCTTTTTGATGGGAGGCATTAGATCATTCTCCTTGTATGACTGGTAGTGGAGAGTGAAGCGTGTTCTACTGATGCTGAAAGACAAATTCCAGATTCATATATTTTGGCATTATTATACAATCACCATCAGACACACCTGGCTAATTTGATGGGTCATGTAATCATCTGGTGAAGTGATCTTTTTTTTAGACATGGGAGGCATTAGTTGGCCACCTGGTCAACATCCGGTGAAATTGCAGAAAGCGAAATTCAAAATACAAAATTCTTAATATTAAACATTCATGAAAATACAATTGTCTTAAGTCATTTAAAAGCTTAACTTCTTGTTAATCCAGCCGCTTTGTAATATTTCAAAAATACTTTATGGCGAAAGCACACCATGCGATTATCTGAGGACAGCGCCCCGCATTCCATTCCCAAAAAAATTCCTGGATGGATTCTCCTTGAGTTTTCGTCTGCTATATCAGTTCTGTTATACTCACAGACATCATATTAACAGTTTTGGAAACTTTAGAGTTTTCTCTACCCAATGCTATCAATTATATGCATATCCTAGATTCTGGGCCTGGGTAAGAGACAGTTTACTTTGGGCACCTCAGTCATACAAACCTTCGAATACTGCCCCCTATCCCGAAGAAGTTTTAACTTGGCTTTCGAAGACTTTAGAAAGGCAGGGTAGGATAGATATAGGTCTGTAACAGTTTGGGTCTAGAGTGTCACCCTAATGACCATGGCAGCATTCCAATCTTTAGGGATCGCAGACAGACAGAAAGAGAGGTTGAATAGGCTAGTAATAGGGGTTGCAACAATTGCGGTGGAGAATTTTAGAAAGAGAGGGTCCAGATTGTCTCGCCCAGCTGATTTGTAGGGGTCCAGGTTTGCAGCTCTTTCAGAACATCTGCTATCTGGATTTGGGTGAAGGAGAAATGGGGAGGCTTGAGCAAGTTGCTGTGTGGGGTGCAGAGCTGCTGACCGGGTAGGGGTAGCCAGGTGGAAAGCATGCAGTCGTATTAAAATGCTTATTGATTATTTGGTGACAGTGTTTCATAACCTCAGTGCAGTGGGCAGCAGGGAGGAGGTGTTATTATTCTCCATGTACTTTACAGTGTCCCAAAACGTTTTGGAGTTTGTGCTACAGGATGCAAATTTCTGTTTGAAAAAGGTAGCCTTTGCTTTCCTAACTGCCTGTGTATATTGGTTCCTAATTTCCTTGAAAAGTTGCGTATCACAGGGGCTATTCGATGCTAATGCAGAACGCCACAGGATGTTTCTGTGCTGGTCAAGGGCAGGCAGGTCTGGAGTGAACCAAGGGCTATATCTGTTCTTAGTTCTACATTTTTGAATTGGACATGCTTATTTAAGATGGTGAGGAAAACATTTTTAAAGAATAATCAGGCATCCTCTTCTGACGGAATGAGGTCAATATCCTTCCAGGATATCCAGACCAGGTCGATTAGAAAGGCCTGCTCGCTGAAGTGTTTTAGGGAGTGTTTGACAGTGATGAGTGGTGGTCATTTGACCGCGGACCCATTACGGATGCAGGCAACGAGGCAGTGATCGCTGAGATCCTGGTTGAAGACAGTGTATTTAGAGGGCAGGTTGGTCAGGGTGATATCTATGAGGGTGCCCGTGTTTACGGATTTAGGGTTGTACCTGGTGGGTTCCATGATAATTTGTGTGAGATTGAGGGCATCTAGCTTTGATTGTAGGACGGCCGGGGTGTTAAGCATGTCACAGTTTAGGTCACCTAACAGGACAAACTCTGAAGATAAATGGGGACAATTAATTCACATATGGTGTCCAGGGCACAGCTGGGGGCTGAGGGGGTATATAACAAGCGGCAACAGTGAGATAATTATTTCTGGAAAGGTGGATTTTTTTAAGTAGAAGCTCAAACTGTTTGGGTACAGACCTGGATAGCATGACAGAACTCTGCCAGCTATCTCTGCAGTAGATTGCAACTCCACCCCCTTTGGCAGTTCTATCTTGGCGGAAAATGTTGTAGTTGGGTATGGAAAATTCAATTTTTTTTGTGGCCTTTCTAAGCCAGGATTCAGACATGGCTAGGACATCAGGGTTGGCAGTGTGTGCTAAAGCAGTGAATAAAACAAACTTAGGGAGGAGGCTTCTGATGTTAACATGAATGAAAACAAGGCTTTTGAGGTTACAGAAGTCAACAAATGATAGCGCCTCGGGAATAGGAGTGGAACTAGAGGCTTCAGGGCCTTGGTTAACCTCTACATCACCATAGGAACAGAGGAGGAGTAGGATAAGGGTATGGCTAAAGGCTATAAGATCTGGTCGTCTAGTGCGTTGGGGACAGAGAATTAAAGGAGCAGATTTCTGGGCGTGGTAGAATAGATTCAAGGCATAATGTACAGACAAGGGTATGGTAGGATGTGAGTACAGTGGAGGTAAACCTAGGCGTTGAGTGACGATGAGAGAGGTTTCATCTCTGGAGGGACAACTTCAGCCAGGTGAGGTCTCTGCATGTGTGGGGGGTGGGACGAAAGAGCTATCTAAGGCATGTTGAGCTGGACTGAAGGCTCTACAGTGAAATAAAACAGAGTACTAGCAATACAAAGCTAGCTAACAGTAAGCTTTAATTAACTTGCAATGAAAGCAGCTTTCTGACAAATTTAGAAACGTATAATATCTGAAACTGTAGCTGGACTCTTACATGGATGAATGCTTCATGATAGACGTCGTTTCCGTTTTGTTTGTACAGCTTGCTTGGCCCGTTGTTGTGTCAAGTCACTCTGGTTCACAATGACCGTGTGCAATGCCACAAGAATCATCTTCAGCTTTAACCCCCACCCAAACTCAGACCATTTTACTCACCCAAGCAGAGCTGGTTAGGCTGTTTTCATGTTATCCAGAGTGTTGGTGACTGTAACTGTGCCCCTGGCAACAATTGCCAATGTTTACTGACACCGGCCGTATTCAACCGGTGTTAAGCGTTGGTAAATTCATCAGTTATTCTGCCCTCTGGCACACTTAGACGAGAGTGCTCTGAAACAGTTGTTGCAGTGACGTTCTATTGAAATTGATACTTGTATAGCTGAGTCTTTTGTTAAGTTTTGCTACGTGATACATAACAAAAAGCTGCGTTAGACAGGATTACCTACACAAACTGACCAGCTCAAATAGACAGAAGTGTGTTATATGGCAGATAAACTCATCTCTCGGCATGTCCAGCCCACTCATTATCTCAGCCAATCATCATCCCTTTTTCTGTGGCTTAACCAACTAGGCTCGTAATTTAACAATTGTACTCATATTTACAGATGGCATACAAATTTGTTATTAAGGCACATGAAAGTTCACATGTTCGAGAAGGTATTTCTGCCAAAGAACCCATTTTAAAAAGAAAAATATGTTTACATTCAAATGGCTCTCCTGTGAAGTAGTGACCGCGACATACACCTGAAACGGGTCACATGTTTAATATACTCATGTCACCAAATAATGATTAAAACACATTGTTTTGCAATGAAGGTCTACAGTAGCCTCAAGAGCACTCTGTAGGGTAGCATCATGGTGTAGCCGGAGGACAGCTAGCTTCCATCCTCTTCTGAGTACATTGACTTCAATAGAAAACCTAGGAGGCTCATGGTTCTCATCCTCTTCCATCGACTTACACAGTAATTATAACAACTTCTGTAGGACATCCTCCAACCTATCAGAGCTCTTGCAGCTTGGACTGACATGTTCACCCAATCAAAGTATCAGAGAAAGAATCAAGTACAGAAAGCATAAGCTACAGCTAGCTAGCACTGCAGTGCGTAAAATGTGGCGAGTAGTTGACTCAAAGAGAGAGTAAGACAACTGTTGAACATTAATTTATTGAAAATTGAAGGAGAAGCAAGAGAAAGTGAGAGAGCGAGAGAAAGAGAGAGAGAGAGATACAGTTGAAGTCAGAAGTTTACATAAACCTTGGCCAAATACATTTAAATGCAGTTTTTCACAATTCCTGACATTTAATCCTAGTAAAAATTATTTGTCTTAGGTCAGTTAGGATCACCACTTTATTTTAAGAATGTGAAATGTCAGAATAATAGTAGAGAGAATGATATATTACAGTTTTATTTCTTTCATCACATTCCCAGTGGGTCAGATGTTTACATACTCTCAATTAGTATTTGTTAGCATTGCCTATAAAGTGTAACTTGGGTCAAACGTTCTGGGTAGCCTTCCACAAGCTTCCCACAATACGTTTGGTGAATTTTGGCCCATTCCTCCTGACAGAGCTGGTGTAATTGAGTCAGGTATGTAGGCCTCCTTGCTCGCATACGCTTTTTCAGTTCTGCCAACATTTTCTATAGGATTGAAGTCAGGGCTTTGTGATGGCCACTCCAATACCTTGACTTTGTTGTCCTTAAGCTATTTGCCACAGCTTTGGAAGTATGCTTGGGGTCATTGTCCATTTGGAAGACCCATTTGCGACCAAGCTTTAACTTCCTGACTGATGTCTTGAGATGTTGTTTCAATATATCCACATCATTTTCTTTCCTCATGATGCCATCTATTTTGTGAAGTGCACCAGTCCCTCCTGCAGCAAAGCACACCCACAACATGATGCTGCCACCCCTGTGGTTCATGGTTGGGATGGTGTTCTTCAGCTTACAATCCTCCCCCTTTTTCCTCCAAACATAACTATGGTCATTATGGCCAAACAGTTCTGTTTTTGTTTCATCAGACCAGTGGACATTGCTCCAAAAAGTATGATCTTTGTCCCCATGTGCAGTTGCAAACCAGAGTCTGGCTCTTTTATGGTGGTTTTGGAGCAGTGGCTACTTCCTTGCTGAGGGGCCTTTCAGGTTATGTTAATATAGGACTCGTTTTACTGTGGACAGGTACTTTTGTACCTGTTTCCTCAAACAAGGTCCTTTGCTGTTGTTCTGGGATTGATTTGCCCTTTTCGCACCAGAGTACATTCATCTCTAGGACACAGAATGCGTCCCCTTCCTGAGCGGTATGACGGAGGCGTGGTCCCATGGTGTTTAAACTTGCGTACTATTGTTTGTACAGATGAACGTGGTACCTTCAGGCGTTTGGAAATTGCTCCCAAGGATGAACTAGACTTGTGGAGGTCTACATTTTTTTTCTGATGTCTTGGTTGATTTCTTTTGATTTTCCTATGATGTCAAGCACAGAGGCACTGAGTTTGAAGGTAGGACTTGAAATACATCCACAGGTACACCTCCAATTGACTCAAATTATGTTAATTAGCCTATCAGAAGCTTCAAAAGCCATGACATAATTTTCTGGAAATTTCCAAGCTGTTTAAAGGCACAGTCAACTTAGTGTATGTAATCTTCTGACCCACTGGAATTGTGATAGTGAATTATCAGTGAAATAATCTGTCTGTAAACAATTGTTGGAAAAAGTACTTGTGTCATGCACAAAGTAGATGTCCGAACTGACTTGCCAAAATTAAAGTTTGTTAACAAGAAATTTGTGACATTTCCGATTTCAAATGTAGCTATATTTGTATTCTTTTCACTTTCACTTCCACTTAGCTAGCAATTGCAGCTAGCTAGTTTAACCTACTCAAACACCTGGCTCAAACAGAGAGGGATATAATGTTAGCCCGCTGGCTATGGCTATCCAAATTAGAACTCTTCAAAGTCAAGGTAAACTTTTAGTTTGATGAATTTATATCCACCTGAGCCCAGCGGTCTAAAAGCTAAACTGTACAGCATGAATGTTTACTAAAACTTTGGTTCCAGTAGCTATGTTGATTATGACGTTAGCTAATATGGTGACAGTGATGTAGGCTGTGTGTAGTGGTTAGCGGTTATGATATGAAGGTTTGGCTTGGAAAGTTTTTTTCACCTAGTCACAGACAGCTGATTTGTTGTGCACTGAAATACACAAGCGAAGGGAAAATGTGAGAGGAGGAGAGTGCGTAAATGCAAAAAGGAATTATACAATGAACAAAGTGATCATGATTTTTGTATGTGGCTGCTATGAAAGTGAGCTGTGTGTGTGTGTGTGTGTGTGTGTGATCAGGTTTGTATTCGTTCCGCAGCTTTTAAGGTAAAACGTTTTTCTTAATTGGAAACAAACAGAAGGAAACGGGGAAAAACATACCTGAATTTGTCCAATAGAAACTATGATTTGCCACTGTTGGACTAATGATTACACCCTAGATCAGCAAGATGCAGGCAAGAGTGTGCAAGGCGGTATTGAATGTGTCAGTGTCTGTCACCTTGATTACTCGAACTGTCTGCACCTACAGTAAGTTGTACATTTTCAATCATAGGCTAGGTTGTAGCAACCTCATGATGGGTATAGGGAAAATCTGAGTAACATGTAATAGCCTAAACCTATTGATGTTACATTGCGCTGGGTGAATGGAATATGAATGACAGTCATTCAATTTGCTGTAATAGTAATAAAGCTGTGCTCACAAAACCAAATTATCGTCCTCCCTCATCTTATGAGATGATCAGCGTTATTTCCCAAACCAACCTTTTACTCTTCTATTCCATACCAGAACCTTCAATTTATTGTTTCAATAGGGTAATAAAATCCCTTATTTACTTACAGATGTAAGAAATTAATTTGATCAGTTTCTCACAGCAGGAAAATAATCCTGTGGCAACAGGACATTTGAAATATTGCGTGGATTATAATTAATGGACATTTTTGTAGGGGTTTATAAAATGTTTTGTTAGGGAAAATAAAGTCTGAGTGGAAATTACAAACTTAAGACCTTTTTAAACCTCGAATACACTACAAGTTTCCATTTCCTTTAACAATAGTGTTATCAAATTTAGATGCTAGTACATCTGTACCTTCATTCCTATGTGGAATCGTTCCTATGTGGAACTTAAAGCATGAAACACACCAAAAATTGTACTGATACGTAGGTACTTATCACAGTGGGAGACCATTCCTTTCTTTAGCTAGAACAAATGCGGTACCTTCTGCATGCCGACCAGGTTGCGACAAACCTACCGTTTCTACTTGTAGAATCGCAATTGTTGTCAGTGGCCAACAACTTGACTTTCTCCAGATCAGAGAGCACAAACCCACACATGGGGGAGCCAACAGGAGTGACAACATAAATAAAAAATATAGGGCATTCTCTCCATACATCCACAATTAAATATCATGAGACAGTCACACTTCATATGTAACGTGGCTATGGGATCGTAGCGAGCTAAGTGCACAGACACAATGCACCCAACACTAAATACTTCCTGCAAGATAGCTAACCACTGTAGCTAGTATTGAAATTATAATTAAATCACAATGGATTAGTTTCCATGAAAGAGCTACTTGTGTTGGCTGCCGAGTTAGTGCAGTGGCCTTTGCTATCTAGCTACGTTGTGTTAGTTAGCGAATAGGTTAACTAGCTAGCTATGTTGTGTTAGTTAGCGTATAGGTTAACTAGCTAGCTATGTTGTGTTAGTTAGCGAATAAGTTAACTAGCTAGCTAGCTAAACATTTTGTTATGGGCTGGCACTGGCAGTATGGGATTATGGAGTGGGAATTAAATAGTTCCTTCGTCATCTTGCTAGTTATTTAGCTAGCTCTGGCCATCTGGCTAGAAACAACAAGGACCAATCTACAAAATAACAACATTAGCGCAGCTAACTATCTAGCAAACATAGAAATCTAAACCATAAGAAACCAGAGATATAAGAAAAGGAGGAGATACAGTAAGAATGGAGAAATGTATAACGCTCTGCCCAGAAGAATGTAGTCCAATCGCTTTCACGTTGCAATGTTGCGTTACGCGTAGGCTAAGCTATTTGTCACGCAATCCCTTCTAAAAGTCAGGGTATTAGTCGAGAAATCTGCCTATTTTCCCCAAAAGTATGTAATGTTAAGATTTCAAAGCTATACACTACAAGAGAGAACAAGTTAATAATCTCACATCTCTGAAATTATTTGCAATGCTGTACTTCTTGTTCACATAATTAATGTGAATTTTGGGTTTTTGATTTAGCGCTCAACTGACTCCAATTCACTCATTGAAGGAGTGACCTTCTTGTCCCAGAATCATCCAGAATGCACTGCAGAGCCCATTTATGTTGCATGGGCAACATACATAAAATCAAATCAAATCAAATCCAATTTTATTTGTCACATACACATGGTTAGCAGATGTTAATGCGAGTGTAGCGAAATGCTTGTGCTTCTAGTTCCGACAATGCAGTAATAACCAACAAGTAATCTAGCTAACAATTCCAAAACTACTACCTTATAGACACAAGTGTAAGGGGATAAAGAATATGTACATAAAGATATATGAATGAGTGATGGTACAGAGCAGCATAGGCAAGATACAGTAGATGGTATTGAGTGCAGTATATCCATATGAGATGAGTATGTAAACAAAGTGGCATAGTTAAAGTGGCTAGTGATACATGTATTACATAAAGATGCAGTAGATGATATAGAGTACAGTATATATATATATATATACATATGAGATGAATAATGTAGGGTATATAAACATTATATTAGGTAGCATTGTTTAAAGTGGCTAGTGATATATTTTACATCATTTCCCATCAATTCCCATTATTAAAGTGGCTGGAGTTGAGTCAGTGTGTTGGCAGCAGCCACTCAATGTTAATGGTGGCTGTTTAACAGTCTGATGGCCTTGAGATAGAAGCTGTTTTTCAGTCTCTCGGTCCCAGCTTTGATGCACCTGTACTGACCTCGCCTTCTGGATGATGGCGGGGTGAACAGGCAGTGGCTCGGGTGGTTGTTGTCCTTGATGATCTTTATGGCCTTCCTGTGACATCGGGTGGTGTAGGTGTCCTGGAGGGCAGGTAGTTTGCCCCCGGTGATGCGTTGTGCAGACCTCACTACCCTCTGGAGAGCCTTACGGTTGTGGGCGGAGCAGTTGCCGTACCAGGCGGTGATACAGCCAGACAGGATGCTCTCGATTGTGCATCTGTAGAAGTGCTTTTGGTGACAAGCCGAATTTCTTCAGCCTCCTGAGGTTGAAGAGGCGCTGCTGCGCCTTCTTCACGATGCTGTCTGTGTGGGTGGACCAATTCAGTTTGTCTGTGATGTGTACGCCGAGGAACTTAACTTACTACCCTCTCCACTACTGTTCCATCGATGTGGATAGGGGGGTGTTCCCTCTGCTGTTTCCTGAAGTCCACAATCATCTCCTTAGTTTTGTTGACATTGAGTGTGAGGTTATTTTCATGACACCGCACTCCGAGGGCCCTCACCTCCTCCCTGTAGGCCGTCTCGTCGTTGTTGGTAATCAAGCCTACCACTGTTGTGTCGTCCGCAAACTTGATGATTGAGTTGGAGGCATGCGTGGCCACGCAGTCGTGGGTGAACAGGGAGTACAGGAGAGGGCTCAGAACGCACCCTTGTGGGGCCCCAGTGTTGAGGATCAGCGGGGTGGAAATGTTGTTGCCTACCCTCACCACCTGGGGGCGGCCCGTCAGGAAGTCCAGTACCCAGTTGCACAGGGCGGGGTCGAGACCCAGGGTCTCAAGCTTGATGACGAGTTTGGAGGGCACTATGGTGTTAAATGCTGAGCTGTAGTCGATGAACAGCATTCTCACATAGGTATTCCTCTTGTCCAGATGGGTTAGGGCAGTGTGCAGTGTGGTTGAGATTGCATCATCTGTGGACCTATTTGGGCGGTAAGCAAATTGGAGTGGGTCTAGGGTGTCAGGTAGGGTGGAGGTGATATGGTCCTTGACTAGTCTCTCAAAGCACTTCATGATGACGGAAGTGAGTGCTACGGGGCGGTAGTCGTTTAGCTCAGTTACCTTAGCTTTCTTGGGAACAGGAACAATGGTGGCCCTCTTGAAGCATGTGGGAACAACAGACTGGGATAGGGATTGATTGAATATGTCCGTAAACAGCTGGTCTGCGCATGCTCTGAGGGTGCGGCTGGGGATGCCGTCTGGGGCTGCAGCCTTGCGAGGGTTGACACGTTTAAATGTTTTCCTCACGTCGGCTGCAGTGAAGGAGAGTCCCGCATGTTTTAGTTGCGGGCCGTTAATACGATTCCAATGGAGTTTCCCATCTCCTCAAAAGTATTTTTGAAATAACATACATGAATGTGCATTGCCAAACAATGCTTCGGCCACCTGGATTAGAGTATTTTAACAAGGCTGAGTGGCTGACGACTTCAAGGTCTTTGCTGTGTGAACACTGCCGGCACTGTTCAGAGGTGCTAAGTACTGTCGGCAGGCAAACGTTTGACAATCCTACCGGTGTGTCTGAGCTATAAGGCCTCCATGAGAGAAATTCCATCATATCAATACTTTATTTACCATTTATCTATCCTAATATTATCACAGCTGTGCATTAATTTGGTAGGTTTTGAGTCTCCACACTATCACTCCGTTACCAAATAGGTGGTTATTTATCATAGCCAAAACTATGAATAACCGTGTAGAATACTAGAGTAACACCACCTAAGCACTTTCTCCTTCAGAACATTTATACATCTGAAGCATGGCACTGAGTAAAGAGTGTACTCTGCATTGGTTTAATTGGAACATCAGTTAATCCAATGACATCCGTTTTAAATTTATTATTATATTGTTTACATTGAAATACTGTCAGCTGATGACATGATCGCCACACTCCCCTCTCTCCACTGGGATTCTCTGTCTCTGACCCTATTACGGGGGCTGAGTCACTGGTTTACTAGTGCTCTTCCATGCTGTGCCTAGGAGGGGTGCGTCACTTGAGTGGGTTGAGTCACAGACATGATCTTCCTGTTTGGTTTTGTGCCCCCCCGGGCTTGTGCGTTGGAGGAGATCTTCGTGGGCTAAACCCTTGTCTCAGGGTAGTAGTTGGTGGTCTGTTGATGTCCCTCTAGTGGTGTGGGGCCTGTGCTTTGGTAAAGTGGATGGGGTTATATCTTGCATAGTCAAATCAAATCAAATTTTATTTGTGACATTACACATGGTTAGCAGATGTTAATGTGAGTGTAGCAAAATGCTTGTGCTTCTAGTTCCGATAATGCACTAGTAACCAACGAGTAATCTAACCTAACAATTCCACAACTGCTACCTTATACACACAAGTGCAAAGGGATAAAGAATATGTACATACAGATATATGAATGGGTGATGGTACAGAATGGCATAGGCAAGATGCAGTAGATGGTATCGAGTACAGTATATACATATGAGATGAGTAATATAGGGTATGTAAACATGAAAGTGGCATAGTTTAAAGTGGCTAGTGATATTACATAAATATGGTTGGCCCTGTCTGGGGGTATCGTCGGACAGGGCCACAGTGTCCGTCCCCTGACCCACCCCTGTTCAGTCTCCAGGATCTATGCTGTAATAGTCTATGTGCCAAGGGGCTAGGGTCAATCTGTTATATCTGGTGTAATTCTCCTATCTTATCTGGTGTCCTGTGTGAATTTAAGGATACTCCCTCTAATTCTCTCTCTCTCCCTCTCCTCCCGGAGAACCTGAGCCCTAGGATCATGCCTCTGGACGACCTGGCGTGATGACTCTTGGCTGTCCCCAGTCCACCTGGTCGTGCTGCTGCTCCAGTTTCAACTGTTCTCCCTGTGGCTAGGGAACCCAGACCTGTTCACCAGACGTTCTACCCTGTCCCGGACCTGCTGTTTTCGACTCTCTCTCTACTGAACCTGCTGTCTCAACCTCTGAATGCTCAGCTATGAAAAGCCAACTGACATTTACTCCTGAGGTACTGACCTGTAGCACAGCCATTAGAGGACTGGCCTCCCCTCACAGCCTGGTTCCTCTCTAGGTTTCTTCCTAGGATCCTGCCTTTCTAGGGAGTTTTTCCTAGCCACCGTGCTTCTACATCTGCATTTCTTGCTGTTTGGGGTTTTAGGTTGGGTTTCTGTCACTTTGTGACATCTGCTGATGTAAACAGGGCTTTATAAATACATTTGATTGACTGATTGACTGCAGAGAATATGAGGGTCTTTGAGGAAAAACAACATTAATTATATCATACCATTATACATTACCTTACCCACTCATGCTGACAAAAAGCTGCAAACACATACACCACTCTGTCTATGCAAATGTGCACAACGCCACAAGGAGCTCTCTACCACTCCCAAGATTTCCTCAGATATCTTCAAAGCGTTTCAGAACTCCTGCAAAGCCTTGGTTTATTTAGAGGCATCGGATCAACAGCGTGGCACCGGGGGAGCCTGAGCTGTCTCATCCGTTTGTCACCAGGAGTTGTGTTCTTATTTTCCACTTCCGCACATCCAAGTCTATTCCTCCCTTCCTCCGCCTACCTTTCTCCCCTAGCTCCTACCCCCTACCTCCTCACAGCAGAAGTTCGTCAAATAACCGAGCAACACTTCAAAAACAGGAGCTGGGGTGTTGTCCTCTAAAAATCTCAGCATGGTCTGTCCTTCTCAGAGAGGAAAAGGGGGACAGGGGGAGAGGTGAGACAAGAGAGAAAAGAGAAGAGAGCGTAGAGGAGAGAGGGGACGGAGAGGGGAGAGATCAGAGAGGAGATGAAGCGGGGAGAAAGACGAGAGGGGAGAGGGGATGGAGAGGGGAGGGGAGGGAGAGGGGAGAGAGGGAGGAGAGAGTGAGGGAGGAAGGAAGGAGAGTGAGAGAGAGGGAGGAGAGAGAGAGGGGAGAGGGGAGGGAGAGGGGAGAGATAAGAGAAGGGAGAGGGGAGGGAGAACAGAGGAAAGAGGGGAGGAATGATTGGAGATGAACACAATGCCCAAGAGAAAGCCAAAGAAAAAAGGCCTCTCAAAGAGTTGGAAACTTTTTCATCAAAAAAAAAACCCTTTCTGTTTAGTGTATTTATGACACTGCGGAATTTAGAGAGAAGGGTTTAGTCTGGCTCTACTCCTCTTGGCAGCTCCCCACTGGGCACAAACTGCTTAAATCAACGTTGTTTCAATGAAATTTGTCAATGCATTGTGATGTGGAATCTACGTGAAAAATACATTGGATTTGTTTTTGCAATTATTAACGTAAACTGCTGTTTTTAGGTAACATTTTACCACTTTATGTCATCATGGTAACATATTTGCAACATAGACAAACCTTGTGTAAAATATGTGGAATTTGTACCTTTGTAACAATGTCAGATTTTCAACGTTATGTCCACTAACAGAAAAAAACTATAGGCCTGGCAGCACCTCCTACTGGAGAGTTGATCTATCTACAGCTATCCCATCCATCTCCTATCCAGGGTTGTAACCAGGGTTTTCTTATGTAATCATAGAAAGCGCTTATGTTCAGAGTTGCAGGTCTGTAGAAATCTTCCAAATTGCTATGATAATCTGCATAGAATCTCAAACAGGATTGATCACTTGCACCATGTACTTTATTGTAATCTCAATTAACTGCAGTACAGGTCATTTGGTTGTGCTATTAGATGAAGCAGACTGAGAACACTTTAAATTGTTGTATAAATAAACAACACATCGAACATTTTATTGCCAATTTAAACTTTGGTGTGCTTTTAAATTGTGGAAAGAGCATTTAGGTGACAACTAAGTCAAAAATCAAACATTGGATTTTCCATTGGAATTTGTTGTCCTTTTAGATGGTTGAAAGCATAGCGATAACACATTGGGACTGTCTTTTTGAGTGGTTGAAATATCATGAATCTACGTATCTACCAAATATTGTCACATTTTCCACGTCAAAATGATGTGATGGACCAAGTGGGTCTGCTGTGTGTTTCAGTGAGTGTGCACAGACGAGCAGTATGAGAGTCAGCAAAAGAGGATTTGAAACAAGGCTAGCGGTGCCAATGCTTACCAAATGGGAACGTTTGAAATGGGACATGGAGGGGAAATCCAATTGGAACAAAGCTCTGTCTGATCCTGTATTGTAGTGAATGTTGCACAACATCAATGCTTACTGCTTACACAAACATTCAGTGCATCAATAAAAAAAAATCTAAATGGATCCCATAGAAAGAAAGTGGCTAGCCGGTAATAAAGATGCATTAGTGTGTTGTGCTTTTATCCAAATGACCATAAAGTCTGTGTTCCTCAGTCCCAAATTCAGAAAAATAGCCCTTTCCCCTCTCTCTCCTGCTTTCTTATCCTTCAGCCTGCAGGTCCCTGTGGCTCCAGTCTGCAGTTTAAATCTTCCAAATAGCACCCTGTTTCGTATATAGTGCACTACTTTTGACCAGAGTGCCATGTGCCATAGGAAAAGGGGTGTTATTTGGGACGTAGCCCTAATCCGGCTGCAGCTGAATAAGCTGCAATGTGGGCCATTATTCACTCCCAAGTACTGTAGTTTCCTGGCTGCTCTGCGGCTCTCTCTGCAGCAAGCGAGAAATGCGGTCTGAATGGAGAGGATGATTGGTTCAGGGGCAAATATGAAAGAAAGTGAAGGGTACTAGCCCCCCAGACAGACGAACAGACTTGCTCATCCCTAACTGGGTTCTGGGGGGACGGATGGACATGGTAGTACAATCTGGATGTCTTTCAATAGAGTGTTCTGAAATTACATACACAATGTTCCTATAATTTTACTTTGGGATTGTAGTTTTACGTCAGCCTGCCTGTGTTTCTGCTGTATTCATTTTTTCTTTAAAGCTCCAACTGCTGATGTCAATTTGCGAATTTAAAACTAAATCTGGTTAGTGTACTTTGAAGGATTTGAGATTATTATTGCATTCTGTGTTATAAAATGTATTTGGATCTAATTATTTTTTCTCAAATGTTCAATCTCCTCTCTATCTCTCCCCTCCTCCCATTCTCTGTCTTTCCTACTTATTTATCTCTCCCCTCTCTTTCATATGGAACAATGCAATCAGGCTTCTTCCCAAAAAGCTCTGCCTCTCTCCTCCACTTGGTCCTTGTTACAGACTTGTCAATTCTTCCTCTTCTCTAAAGAGATGGTGCGATAGAGAAAAATAGTCTAAGGAAAAGGCTATCAGCCTCCTGCGAGCCTCCTGTCTTTGGGGAATAACTGCCAGGCAGCTGAGGAGCTAGGCTCTGTGTGAGTAAGTTTAAATCTGCAATGCCAAGCTGTCATCAGAGACCTGATGGGCATCACCGGAGCCCCCCGTTATGCACCCCCAAGTTATTAACTACCCTACCCAGCTCCCCTAACTCAAATACCCTACCCAGCTCCCTTAACTCAACTACCCTACCCAGCTCCCCTAACTCAAATACCCTACCCCAGCTCCCCTAACTCAAATACCCTACCCCAGCTCCCCTAACTCAAATACCCTACCCAGCTCCCTTAACTCAACTACCCCATCCATCTCCCCATAACTCAAATACCTTACCCCAGCTCCCCTAACTCAAATAACCTACCCCAGCTCCCCTAACTCAAATACCCTACCCAGCTCCCCTAACTCAAATACCCTACCCAGCTCCCCTAACTCAAATACCCTACCCAGCTCCCCTAACTCAAATACCCTACCCCAGCTCCCCTAACTTAGCTACTCTACCCCAGCTCCCTTAACTCAACTACCCTACCCAAGCTCCCCTAACTCAAATACCCTACCCAGCTCCCCTAACTTAAATACCCTACCCAGCTCTCCTAACTCAACTACCCTACCCAGCTCTCCTAACTCAACTACCCTACCCAGCTCCCCTAACTCAAATACCCTACCCAGCTCCCCTAACTCAAAGACCCTACCCAGCTCCCCTAATTCAACTACCCTACCCAGCTCCCCTAACTCAAATACCCTACCCCAGCTCTCCTAACTCAACTACCCTACCCCAGCTCCTTTAATTCAACTACCCTACCCAAGCTCCACTAACTGAGTTACTCTACCCCAGCTCCCCTAACTCAAATACCCGACCCTAGCTCCCCTAACTCAAATACCCTACCCAAGCTCTCCTAACTCAAATACTCCACCCAAGCTCCCCTAACTCAAATACTTTATCCTAGTTCCCCTAACTCAAATACCCTACCCCAGCTCCCCTAACTCAAATACCTACCCCAGCTCCCCTAACTCAAATACTCTACCCCAGCTCCCCTAACTCAAATACTCTACCCCAGCTCCCCTAACTCAAATACCTACCCCAGCTCCCCTAACTCAAATACTCTTCCCCAGCTCCCCTAACTCAAATACTCTACCCCAGCTCCCCTAACTTAAATACCTACCCCAGCTCCCCTAGCCCATTAGTTCCATGCTATGTGATCTCTTGGCTTCTAGTTCTTCCAAGCCCAGCCCAGGCATGCCTTGTCTCTATGCTACACTACCTCATAACTCATGGACACAGAGTGGGAAGAAGTTGTTCCTAAGAACTGATACAGGGTCAGAAAAACATGTTTTTATGGGGAACATCTACCAGACAACATACACTGAATTCCAAATCTATCCTCTTCCCCCTAACTGTTTCTCGCATCTACACAACTGCCTTAGGGGTACGAAGTATATTTGTCAATTTGGAATTCAGTAAATTGAGAGGGCTTAAGCAGTGAGTGTTGTGTGGGCAGTAATGGTAGGAACACTGCCATCTAGTGCTAGCGCTGAGACAGAAAGTGAGACAGACAGACAGACACACTAAACCACTAACATTGAGGTGAACCAGAGAGAAACAGTAGGATACATACTCTTGCACAGGAAAGGGAAATCATTATATACCTGCAGTTACAAAGGAAGGCCCTGACTGCATCAGGTTCTAAACGTCAGGGCTATTGAGTATCTTTTGGAAGCACAAAGCAGTCTGACCTTCTCAGTGCCTCCCCATTGAGTGGACTTTAGGTAGGCTGCTTTATGAACATAAAAGTGTGAGAGTCCAGGTTTGTGCTGTTAAGGCACAGACACACCGGTCGGTAGCATTTACCGGCCAAGATTACTTAGCATCTCTGAACAGAGTGACGGTGTGTTTTGGTCCCTAAAACACACAGTGCCAAATGAACGGTGAAGAAATGGCAGACGAACCGGCAAACCGTCACTCGGTGCAATGGGTTTTCTCCTTTAGACAATAAGGAGGAAGTGGTAGCTGCAGAGAATCATTTTGGAGATGCCAAAGAAGCTTTCAATGTTTCTTCTGAGAAGGGTATTGTTAGTCACAGACCATGCTTGGTTGAAACAAACGATCACGTGGAGAGTTGTTTTTACTCAGCATTTTGATTTAACACAGGGATGGGATGTATGGAGGGTGGAATAGAGGCAGGAAAAGAAAGAGAGAGAAAGACAGAGAGAGAAAGAGCAAGAACAGAGAAAGAGAGAGAGACATAGAGAGAGGGGAGAAAGCGAGATATTGAGGGAGAGCAAAGGAGAGAGAGAGATCAGAGGAACAGAGAGAGGGAGAGCAAGAGAGAGAGAGAGATCAGAGGAAGGATTAATACAATTGAGGTCCACAGGATGTCATGTGTGTCTCACAGGTATACAGTGCCTTGCGAAAGTATTCGGCCCCCTTGAACTTTGCGACCTTTTGCCACATTTCAGGCTTCAAACATAAAGATATAAAACTGTATTTTTTTGTGAAGAATCAACAACAAGTGGGACACAATCATGAAGTGGAACGACATTTATTGGATATTTCAAACTTTTTTAACAAATCAAAAACTGAAAAATTGGGCGTGCAAAATTATTCAGCCCCCTTAAGTTAATACTTTGTAGCGCCACCTTTTGCTGCGATTACAGCTGTAAGTCGCTTGGGGTATGTCTCTATCAGTTTTGCACATTGAGAGACTGACATTTTTTCCCATTCCTCCTTGCAAAACAGCTCGAGCTCAGTGAGGTTGGATGGAGAGCATTTGTGAACAGCAGTTTTCAGTTCTTTCCACAGATTCTCGATTGGATTCAGGTCTGGACTTTGACTTGGCCATTCTAACACCTGGATATGTTTATTTTTGAACCATTCCATTGTAGATTTTGCTTTATGTTTTGGATATTGTCTTGTTGGAAGACAAATCTCCGTCCCAGTCTCAGGTCTTTTGCAGACTCCATCAGGTTTTCTTCCAGAATGGTCCTGTATTTGGCTCCATCCATCTTCCCATCAATTTTAACCATCTTCCCTGTCCCTGCTGAAGAAAAGCAGGCCCAAACCATGATGCTGCCACCACCATGTTTGACAGTGGGGATGGTGTGTTCAGGGTGATGAGCTGTGTTGCTTTTACGCCAAACATAACATTTTGCATTGTTGCCAAAAAGTTCAATTTTGGTTTCATCTGACCAGAGCACC
Organism: Oncorhynchus clarkii lewisi; assembly: GCF_045791955.1. Classification (NCBI taxonomy): domain Eukaryota; kingdom Metazoa; phylum Chordata; class Actinopteri; order Salmoniformes; family Salmonidae; genus Oncorhynchus; species Oncorhynchus clarkii. Next base: position 35,348,117 of record NC_092176.1, on the reverse strand, counting down.
TTCTTCCACATGTTTGGTGTGTCTCCCAGGTGGCTTGTGGCAAACTTTAAACGACACTTTTTATGGATATCTTTAAGAAATGGCTTTCTTCTTGCCACTCTTCCATAAAGGCCAGATTTGTGCAATATACGACAAATTGTTGTCCTATGGACAGAGTCTCCCACCTCAGCTGTAGATCTCTGCAGTTCATCCAGAGTGATCATGGGCCTCTTGGCTGCATCTCTGATCAGTCTTCTCCTTGTATGAGCTGAAAGTTTAGAGGGACGGCCAGGTCTTGGTAGATTTGCAGTGGTCTGATACTCCTTCCATTTCAATATTATCGCTTGCACAGTGCTCCTTGGGATGTTTAAAGCTTGGGAAATCTTTTGTATCCAAATCCGGCTTTAAACTTCAGTATCACAACAGTATTTCGGACCTGCCTGGTGTGTTCCCTGTTCTTCATGATGCTCTCTGCGCTTTTAACGGACCTCTGAGACTATCACAGTGCAGGTGCATTTATACGGAGACTTGATTACACACAGGTGGATTGTATTTATCATCATTAGTCATTTAGGTCAACATTGGATCATTCAGAGATCCTCACTGAACTTCTGGAGAGAGTTTGCTGCACTGAAAGTAAAGGGGCTGAATAATTTTGCACGCTCAATTTTTCAGTTTTTGATTTGTTAAAGAAGTTTGAAATATCCAATAAATGGCGTTCCACTTCATGATTGTGTCCCACTTGTTGTTGATTACAGTTTTATATCTTTATGTTTGAAGCCTGAAATGTGGCAAAAGGTCGCAAAGTTCAAGGGGGCCGAATACTTTCGCAAGGCACTGTATGTACACCACCGTTCAAAAGTTTGGGGTCACTAGAAATGTCATTGTTTTTGAAAGAAAAGCTCATTTTGTCCATTAAAATAACATTAAATTGATCATAAATACAGTGTAGACATTGTTAATAATTTTGTAAATTACTATTGAAGCTGGAAAAACGCAGATTTTTTTGTGGAATATCTACATAGGCGTACTACATAGGCCCATTGTCAGGCCCATTGTCAGCAACCATCACTCCTGTGTTCCAATAACACGTTGTGTTAGCTAATCCTATTATATCATTTTAAAAGGCTAATTGATCATAGAAAACCCTTTTGTAATAATGTTAGCACATCTGAAAACTGTTGTTCTGATTAAAGAAGCAATAAAACTGGTCTTCTTTGGACTAGTTGAGTATCTGAAGCATCTGCATTTGTGGGTTTAATTACAGGCCCAAAATGGCCAGAAACAAAGGACTTTCTTCTGAAACTCGTCAGTCTATTCTTGTTCTGAGAAATTAAGGTTATTCCATGTGAGAAATTTCAAAGAAACTGAAGATCTTATACAACACTGTGTACTACTCCCTTCACAGAACAGCGCAAACTGGCCCTAACCAGAATAGAAAGAGGAGTGGGAGGTCCCGGTGCACAACTGGGCAAGAGGACAAGTACATTATAGTGTCTAGTTTTAGAAACAGACGCCTCACAAATCCTCAACTGGCAGCTTCATTACATGGTACCCGCAAAACACCAGTCTCAACGTCAACAAGGAAGTGGCGACTCTGGGATGCTGGCCTTCTAGGCAGAGTTGCAAAGAAAAAGCCAACTGTTGACATTGAGACTGGTGTTTTGCGGGTACCATTTAATGAAGCTGCCAGTTGAGGATGTGTGAGGCGTCTATTTCTCAAACTAGACACTATAATGTACTTGTCCTCTTGCTCAGTTGTGCACCGGGGCCTCCCACTCCTCTTTTTATTCTGGTTAGGGCCAGTTTGTGCTGTTCTGTGAAGGGAGTAGTACACAGCGTTGTACAAGATCTTCAGTTTCTTTGAAATTTCTCGCATGGAATAGCCTTAATTTTTCAGAACAAGAATAGACTGACGAGTTTCAGAAGAAAGTTATTTGTTTCTGGCCATTTTGAGCCTGTAATCGAACTCACAAATGCTGATGCTCCAGATACTCAGCTAGTCTAAAGAAGGCCAGTTATATTGCTTCTTTAATCAGAACAACAGTTTTCAGCTGTGCTAACATAATTGCAAAAGGGTTTTCTAATGATCAAATAGCCATTTAAAAGGATAAACTTGGATTTGCTAACACAACGTGCCTTTAGAACACAGGAGTGATGGTGATAATGGGCCTCTGTAGGCCTAAGTAGATACTCCACAAAAACATCTCCCGTTTCCAGCTACAATAGTAATTTACAACATTATTAACAATGTCTACACTGTATTTATGATTAATTTTATGTTAATTTAATTAACAATAAATTTACCTTTCTTTCAAAAACAATTACATTTCTAAGTCACCCTAAACTTTTGAACGGTAGTGTGTGTGTGTGTGTGTGTGTGTGTGTGTGTGTGTTTACTCTTAACAGTATACTCATGATTTGTTTGATGTAATGTCATTACTTTTCAATTCTAAGAATTAAACATGACTCAACAACACAAGGATTGCAGCCATGTTGGAATACAATTCAGGACTGGAAATTTGATTCCTCAGTTTAGATGGAATTGACCCAACCTTGTCCTCCACAGTCGTCAACATAGCTTCAACCACAGTGTGATCAAACAATGTTATCATATCCAGTCAGGAAGAATTTTTGGTGCATCAGAGAGAGAGAGAGAGGGAAAGGGAGAAAGGGTGAGAGAGACACACTCATGTGAAAAGGATGTCATGCTGCTTGTTAAGCGAGAACCACTTCCTCTTAATTCAGGCTACACCAAGAATAGAAACCAGGACCTCTGCCTTGCTAGTGTTATGGGCATCACGTTTCTTTCTTAGCGAGTACCACTACCCCCGAAGCGCAACACACACACAGCAGTGTTGATAAGGGCTAATGATGCAAAATTGTGAAGGTTTTCAAAAGCAAATTAACCTACTGTATATGCCCTTGTCCATTCTTATGCAAATATATCTGCCTCGGCAGCCACTCTTGGGAAGGAAGGGTGTGTGACTTATCTTTTAAAACACTAAGCAGTTTATTAACCACACAACAACAGGCCAGTAAAGAACCGCTATCTGAAAAAAACAGAAACATTTTTCATCCTTATCAACTTAATGAGAAACGTGTGTTACTTACTGTTACTGCATTATGACAGCCACTAGCATGATTTCAATTCTACTCATTTACTGGCTTCACCTTCGATGGTTTCTGGTCAACAGACACAATGTCACACCTGGCTGTTCAGTGTATAACATCTAGAGTATGTCATTTAAGGCTTAAGATTAAAATATATTAATTTCCATTAGGAGAGATGCTAGGGTAGAAATCATCTGTATCCTACAATGTGGCTCGTGGTCATTAATCACAGCTCTCATGGTTTGTTTGGTACCCGGGGAGCACGTGTGTCACTACGGCAAGCAAGACCGGGATTTAGTGCGTGCGCTGTGTGGAATACAGAATTCACGCAGTGCGAGAGAGCCACACACACTGGAGTCAGGGTACGGAATGTGTGTGTGTGTTCCTGTGGGAGAGAGATAGCTGACTATACACAGGAGCCAGGGTTGCAGTTCACAAAATCCACACAGAGCGTCGTCCCCTCACCTGTGGAGCGAAGAGTGAATTGGAGATGGAAAGCCGCCCCCGTTCCAATGACCAAATAAGAGCGAGCGAGTGTGCCCACGCGCTGAATGCATAGGCTATTTTCAGTGAATGTTCTAAGGATTCGGTGACTTTACATTTATTGTGTTTGAGTGAAAGTACATTTGTACTTTTGATTTCTACGCTGTCCGTATTTATTTTGTGTTTCTCACCTGGATTTTATCACTAAAAGCTCAATGGAAAGGTAAAAGGACACCGTGCCTACCAAGAAAATAACTCGCATCCAAAAGATCCAACAAGTGGATGAACGAATATTCTGCCTCTGCACTAATGACTGGACTAAAACAACGGATTAAGCATCTTTGAATGATCTCATTGTTTTTGGATTTTATCTCTTTGTTTTCTAATCCAGTGAGAGAAACCGCTGTTCCTTTTCATCTGCACTGACATCTCACTGGCGGCGTGTCTCTGCAGATGGAGCCACCGTGATGTGTTTAGTCTTGTTCAGCAAATAGCCTGTATAAGTGTGACAATTTAGGCAATTAATTCAACTCGATGATTGTCAATTAATTTCCTCAACCCAGGCTAGATTTAAGTCGCATTTTGTTTAACAAATAACTGTCAAGTATCCAGAAAAATAAAAAGGAGATACAGTGACAACGTCAAGTTTATATTTATATATAAAAACAATAATCCACTAGTCTTCTTCATGTTCATTCACCAAGGAACGGGAGATAGGCTACCACAGATCCTCTCTTCTCTCCTGCCTCTCGAATCTGGGACCACATCTGTTCCTTTCTATTCATGGACTTGATCCTCCGCACCCTGTTTGAAACTGGAGAAAAGTTGTGAGTGACTCTCTTGAACTACCCCTTATATGAAGATCAGGGCACAGGTGGCAGCCCCAGACCGTCACCGCAGCCATGCCTATCATGCATCCAATCACCTCCAATTTGATGTACCGGGGCATCTGCACCATCCCAGACATGCTCGCCTACCGAGCCCCGGTCAACCTGCCCGAGGACGAGGTGGAAGGTGAGGAGGAGAGTTTACATGTTCTGTTCCCAGCTCTGGTTCTGTTCCCAGGTCTGGTTCCGTTGCCAGCTCGCAGCTATGCTGTAGCCTTTCATCTCACATAATCGTTTCATTATCAATTCATACTTGGTGAAGCGAGGTCTTGAGTCAAAGTAATGGCAAGAGAGCGGTGAGTTCTTTTAGACTGTCGCCATCAGTGCAAGTAGATTCAGCACCACGGACAGCGCCGCTCAGGGAGTTCGCATTTGAATCAGTCCCTTGCCTCACCATGTTGACTAGGTGCGACTCCGTTTGGAATAGCGTCCACCCACTGTAGATTGTCACTCACAGATAATTTGTTACTTCGCTACCCCAACTTTATAGTTGATCTTGTTATGAAGTTATCAATTAATCAATTTATTTGATCGTCAATTAGTGGGCCAATTGTGTGTAGTATAAACATGTTGTGTTTGCAGGTGAAAGGGGATTTGTGAGAGGCGTGGGATGTCCACAGATGATCTTTTAAAGACAGTTCTTCAAGCCTATCCACCATTTGCCCAGATAAGATTGAGATTCAATTTTGTTTTAGCTCATCACTGATCATTTATTTGGGATTTATTTCTAATGTAAGGTAATTTTAAGGAGAGCACACCTGTATGTTGTAATTGTCTCATGGTGGACTTGCCAGTCAGTGACTGACCATCAGTAACATTCTAGTATGAAGGTGTTGCTCCCTCTAACTCTCCCAGATAAGGGTTAGAGATCACCGTTGTTAATGTTTGTATGTATTGATCCTCACGCAAGCATGTTTCCCTATTGCAAGATTATCAGCATCTATATGAACAGCAAATGAGATGTAAGCCTGTGGCAGACACAAAAGCTCCATTACAGAAAAAACCCTGTGGAGAAATAATCTAAATGAGAAAACGCTGACACTGTGACAAACATATCCCATTGTGGGGTTATATTCAGTATTGTGGGGTAATATTCAGTACTGTGGTCTTATATTCAGTATTCTGGTGTTAGATTCAGTATTGTGGGGTTATATTCATTATTATGGTGTTATATTCAGTTTTGCGGGGTCATATTACATTTTTGGTGTTATATTCAGTATTGTGGTTTTCAGTATTGCAGTGTTATATTCAGTATTGTGGTGTTATATTCAGGATTGTTGGGTACATTCAGTATACCATACTCCGGCGCCGACAGAGAAGGCCGCCTCGCTTCGCGTTCCTAGGAAACTATGCAGTATTTCGTTTTTTTACGTGTTATTTTTTACAGTGGTACCCCAGGTAATCTTGGGTTTCATTACATACAGTCGAGAGGAACTACTGAATATAAGAGCAATGTCAACTCACCATCATTACGACCAGGAATATGACTTTCCCGAAGCGGATCCTGTGTTTTGCCTTCAACCCAGGACAATGGATCGGATCCCAGCCGGCGAACCAAAACAGCGTCGCTGTAAAAGGGGCAAACGAAGCGGTCTTCATACTATTCGCCAATGTCCAGTCTCTTGACAACAAGGTTGATGAAATCCGAGCAAGGGTAGCATTCTAGAGAGACATCAGAGACTGTAACGTTCTTTGCTTCACGGAAACAGGGCTCACTCGAGAGACGCTATCGGAGTCAGTGCAGCCAGCTGGTTTCTTCGCGCATCGCACCGACAGAAACAAGCATCTTTCTGGTAAGAAGAGGGGTCGGGGGGGTATGCCTTATGATTAACGAGACGTAGTGTGATCATAACAACATTCAGGAACTCAAGACCTTCTGTTCACCTGATTTAGAATTCCTCACAATCAAATGTCGACCTGATTGTCTACCAAGGGAATTCTCTTCGATTAAAATCAAAGCTGACCACGACTCCATTTTGTTGCTTCCAGCCTACAGACAGAAACTAAAACAAGAAGCTCCAGCGCTCAAGTCTGTTCAACGCTGGTCCGACCTATCTGATTCCACGCTTCAAGACTGCTTCGATCACGTGGATTGGGATATGTTCCGCATTGCGTCCAACAAGAACATTGACGAATACGCTGATTCGTGAGCGAGTTCATTAGAAAGTGCATCGGCGATGTTATACCCACAGCAACGATTAAAACATTCCCAAACCAGAAACCGTGGATTGATGGCAGCATTCGCGCGAAACTGAAAGCGCGAACCACTGCTTTAACCAGGGCAAGGTGACCGGAAACATGACCGAATACAAACAGTGTAGCTATTCCCTCCGCAAGGCAATCAGACAAGCTAAACGTCAGTATAGAGATTAAGTAGAGTTGCAATTCAACTGCTCAGACACAAGAGGTATGTGGCAGGGTTTACAGTCAATCACGGATTACAAAAAGAAAACCAGCACCGTCGTGGACCAGGATGTCTTGCTCCCATACAGACTAAATAACTTCTTTGCTGGCTTTGAGGACAATACAGTGCCACTGACACTTCCTGCTACCAAAACCTGCGGACTCTCCTTCACTGCAGCCGACGTGAGTATAACATTTAAACGTTATAACCCTCGCAAGGCTGCAGGCTCAGACGGCATCCCCAGAAGCGTCCTCAGAGCATGCGCAGACCAGCTGGCTGGTGTGTTTATGGACATATTCAATCAATCCTTTTCCCAACTTGCTGTTCCCACATGCTTCAAGAGGCCCACCATTATTTCCGTTCCCAAGAACGCTAAGGTAACTGAGCTAAATGACTATCGCCCCGTAGCACTCACTTCCGTCATCATGAAGTGCTTTGAGGTACTAGTCAAGGACCATATCACCTCCACCCTACCTGACACCCTAGACCCACTCCAATTTGCTTACCGCCCCAATAGGTCCACAGACGATGCAATCGCAACCACACTGCACACTGCCCTAACCCATCTGGACAAGAGGAATACCTATGTGAGAATGCTGTTCATTGACTGCAGCTCAGCATTTAACACCATAGTACCCTCCAAACTCGTCATCAAGCTCGAGACCCTGGGTCTCGACCCCGCCCTGTGCAACTAGGTACTGGACTTCCTGACGGGCCGCCCCCAGGTGGTGAGGGTAGGTAACAACATCTACACCCCGCTTATCCTCAACACTGGGGCCCCACAAGGGTGCGTTCTGAGCCCTCTCCTGTACTCCCTGTTCACCCACGACTGCGTGGCCATGCACGCCTCCAACTCAATCATCAAGTGTGCGGACGACACTACAGTGGTAGGCTTAATTACCAACAACGACGAGACGGCCTACAAGGAGGAGGTGAGGGCCTTCGGAGTGTGGTGTCAGGAAAATAACCTCACAATCATCGTCAACAAAACAAAGGAGATGATTGTGGACTTCAGGAAACAGCAGAGTGAGCACCCCCCTATCCACATCGAAAGGACAGTAGTGGAGAAGGTAGTAAGTTTTAAGTTCCTCGGCGTACACATCACGGACAAACCAAATTGGTCCATCCACACAGACAGCGTTGTGAAGAAGGCGCAGCAGTGCTTCTTCAACCTCAGGAGGCTGAAGAAATTTGGCTTGTCACCAAAAGCACTCACAAACTTCTACAGATGCACAATCGAGAGTGTCCTTTCGGGCTGTCTCACCGCCTGGTACGGCAACTGCTCCGCCCACAACCGTAAGGCTCTCCAGAGGATAGTGAGGTCTGCACAAAGTACCTAGGTGTCTGGCTAGACTGTAAACTCTCCTTCCAGACTCATATCAAACATCTCCAATCTAAAATCAAATCTAGAGTCGGCTTTCTATTCCGCAACAAAGCCTCCTTCACTCACGCCGCCAAACTTACCCTAGTAAAACTGACTATCCTACCAATCCTCGACTTCGGCGATGTCATCTACAAAATAGCTTCCAATACTCTACTCAGCAAACTGGATGCAGTTTATCACAGTGCCATCCGTTTTGTTACTAAAGCACCTTATACCACCCACCACTGCGACCTGTATGCTCTAGTCGACTGGCCCTCGTTACATATTCGTCGCCAGACCCACTGGCTCCAGGTCATCTACAAGTCCATGCTAGGTAAAGCTCCGCCTTATCTCAGTTCACTGGTCACGATGGCAACACCAGGTGTATCTCACTGATCATCCCTAAAGCCAACACCTCATTTGGCCGCCTTTCATTCCAGTTCTCTGCTGCCTGTGACTGGAACGATTTGCAAAAATCGCTGAAGTTGGAGACTTTTATCTCGCTCACCAACTTCAAACATCTGCTATCTGAGCAGCTAACCGATCGCTGCAGCAGTACATAGTCTATCGGTAAATAGCCCACCCGATTTACCTACCTCATCCCCATACTGTTTATATTTATTTACTTTTCTGCTCTTTTGCACACCAGTATCTCTTCCTGTACATGACCATCTGATCATTTATCACTCCAGTGTTAATCTGCTAAATTGTAATTATTCACCTACCGCCTCATGCCTTTTGCACACAATATATATAGACTCTCTTTTTTTCTTTTTTTTCTACTGTGTTATTGACTTGTTTATTGTTTACTCCATGTGTAACTATGTGTTGTCTGTTCACACGGCTATGCTTTATCTTGGCCAGGTCGCAGTTGTAAATGAGAACTTCTTCTCAACTAGCCTACCTGGTTAAATAAAGGTGAAATAAAATAAAACAAATAAAAATTTGTGGTGTTGTATTCAGTTTTGTGAGGTTATATTCAGTAGTGTGGTGTTATATTCAGTTTTGTGAGGTTATATTCAGTATTTTTCATTTTAAATGTATTTTACTTTTGGTATTGTGGGTTTATATTTGGTATTGTGGGGTTATTTTCAGTATTTTGTGGTTATATTCAGTGCTGTGGTCTTATATTCAGTATTGCGTTATTATATTCAGTACTTTTGCCTTATATTCATAATTTTCTGTGTTATATTCAGTATTGTTGGGTTATATTCAGTATTGTTGTGTTATATTTGGTATTTTATCCTTATAGTCAGTATTTTGGGGTTATATTCAAGATTGTGGTGTTATTTTCAGTTCTGGTCATATTATGTGTTCCAGGGTTATATTCAGTATTGTGTGGATATATTCAGTTTTTTCGGGTTCTATTCAGTATTTTGGGTTTATATTTAGTATTGTGGTCTTATATTCAGTATGTTCAGTGTTATATTCAGGTTAATGTGGTTATGTTCAGTTTTGTGGGGTTGTGTTCAGCACTGTTAGGTTTTATTCAGTCATGTTTGGATATTTTCAGTATTGTGTGGAAATAGTCAGTATTCTGGGGTTATTTTCAGTTTTGGGATTTTTTTTGTATTTTGTATTTATTTTTAGCATTGTGGTCTTATATTTAGTATTTTCAGTGTTATATTCAGTATTGTGGGGTTATATTCAGTATTATGGTGTTATATTCAGTATTGTAGTGTTATTTTCAGTACGGTGGTGTTATATTCAGTATTTTGGGGTTATATTCAGTATTGTGGGTTTATATTTAGTATTGTGAGGTTAATGTTCAGTATTGCGGGTAAATTTTAATTTTTGTGGTATTATATTGTATAGTGATGTTTTCACTATTGTGGGGATATATTTAGTTTTGTTGGGTTAGTCAGTCCTGTTTGGTTTTATTCAGTATTTTGGGTATATATTCAGTACTTTGGGCTTATGTTTAGTATTTTGGGTTTATATTTAGTATTGTGGTCTTATATTAAGTTTGTTTGGTGTTGTATTCAGTATTTTGGGGTTAAATTCAGTATTCTGGGGTTATATTCAGTAATGGAGTGTTATATTCAGTATTATGGGGTTAAATTCAGTACGGTGGTGTTAGATTTCAGTATTTTGGAGTTTAATGCAGTATTGTGTGTTTATATTTAGTATTGTGAGGCTAATTTTCAATTTTGCAGGGTTCATTTTCAGTTTTGCAGGGTTATATTCAGTATTGTGGTATTATATTCAATACTTTTTCTTTTATTCAGTATTTTCGGTGTTATATTTAGAATTGTGGGGTTATATTCAGTATTGTGGTGTTATGTTCAGTATTGTGTGGTTATATTCATAATTGTGGTCTTATATTCAGTACTGTCTTAAATTCAGTATTTTCTGTGTTATATTCAGTATTGTGGTGTTACATTCAGTATTTTAGAGTTATAGTCATTATTGTGGTGTTATTTTCAGGTTTGTGTTGTGGCATTCAGTATTGTGGTGTCACATTCATGATATTGGTGTTATACTCGGTGTTGTAGGATTATATTGAGTATTGTGGAGTTATATTCAGTATTATGGTGCTATAATCAGTATAGTGATGTTATGTTCAGTATTGTGGTGTTACATTCCGTATTGTAGTGTCATATTCAGTATTGTGGTGTTACATTCAGTATTGTCGTGTTATATTCAGTATTGCGGGGTCATATTCAGTCCTGTGGGGTTATATTATGTTGTGTTTTCATATTCGGCATTGTGGGGTTTTATTCCGTATTGTGGTGTTATATTCAGTATTGCGGGGTCATATTTAATATTGTGTAGTTATGTTCAGTATTGTGGGGTCATGTTCACTTTTGTGGGGTAATATTCAGTATTGTGTGTGGGGTAATATTCAGTATTGTGTGTGGGGTTATATTCAGTGCTTGGGGTTATAATTAGAATTGTGAGGTTATTCAGTATTGTAGTATAATATTGACTTTTGTGGAGTAATTTTCAGTATTTTGTTTCATATTCATTATTTTCCATGTCATTTTGAGAACTGTGGTGTTATATTCAGTATTGTGGTGTTATATTCAGTATTGTGGTGTTATATTCAGTATTGTGGTGTTATATTCAGTATTGTGGTGTTATATTCAGTATTGTGGGGTTATATTCAGTATTGTGGTGTTATATTCAGTATTGTGGGGTCATATTCAGTATTGTTGTATTACACTCAGTATTGTGGAGTTATATTCAGTATTGTGGGGTCATATTCAGTATTGTGGGGTCATATTCAGTATTGTGGGGTTATTTTTAAGATTGTGGGGTTATATTCAGGATTGTGTTGTAATATTCAGTATTGTGGGGTTATATTCAGAATTGTGGGGTTATTTTCAGTAGTGTGGGGTTATATTCAATATTGTGAGGTGTCATGGAGTGGCTCCTTCTGGGTATAGATCATGGCTTCCCGCTCTCTCCTACACCCAAGTTCTGTTATCTCTGGTCGTAAATTAGTTGCGGAGACTCTCTCCTCCTGGACAAGCAGAAAGAGTGACAGAGAGAACAAAGGATTTCACATGGCCAACTCCTAATTTCCCAAAATGAGAATTTGAAACAAAATGTCCACTTGTGAATAGGTGGTATTGGGCCGTGGACATAAAATGAATTAGTAAAGATGAAACCATTTGTGAAATGATGTAATGTGATGTTAAACCTTTAATGTTAGAGAATTGTATTCCCTTTAAAGTTTAACAAAGTCATTGGCCCACCCCTGTGAATACAGACATGATCTGGTATCATGGAACAGTCCTTTCCTATTGTCACGAATAAAAACCCCTCCTGAGGAAATCCTCTTCAGACCACTAATACCTCGGTGTCAGCTGAGGTGGCACAGGTTTGAGTACCAATACTGAGCAAACCCACAGCGTAAGCTGTGATTGCGAATCATTATTGAATTCCTAACCATTCCACGTGGAGCATTGGCTACACGGCTGGAAATGGTTGATCGATCCCGACAGAATAAGAGCAAATCTTAGATACTAATTACTAGTTTGCAGCTAGAAATTATGTAAACCTGGGATGCTATTTCCGACAACCGCCGAAACATCTACTCTATGATAACATTTCTGAATGGTACTCTGAAGTATCCATTCTAACCACAAAAGACTTCAGGGATGCAGAGAAAGAGAGAGACGCGGATGAACTGACTCTCCAGCAGACGGACTGAAGATTCCAACAGAGATCACGATGACACCTGGATGTGAATATATATTGATTGCAATTATTCCCGAGTGAGTGAGCGTTCATGTGCAAAGGATTAGCATTTCAATTAATATAATTATAGTAGTACTGTGTGTAGTGATCCCTCTGGTCTTTTCCATTTCTTTCTCAGTCCACACCCACTTCCCTTTGTCCACCAAGCCGTCATATCGGCTTAGCCCACTAGGGCATCTTCCCTGTCCTGTGTTAGTAACCAACATCTACTGTGTTGTTTGTTTATGCATTTCTGTGATTATTTAGTTAGTTAGTAAATCACTGATTTAGCCAATTGGTGTATGGATGATTCATAGTAAAGGCTGGGTTCGTGCAGATAACCAACAATTCACAACGTTTGGAATGACGCTAATGTGAGGTAAATAATAATTCATTAATAAGAATACTAATTGATCAGATATTAAAATATCTGAAGAGTTATATTAGGAGAATTATAACTTTGTAATCTGATGATTTTCCTTGGTGCCCCGACTTCCTAGTTAATTACATTTACCTGATGAGTGTAATCACATAATAATAATTACAGAGAATTGATTTGAGTCTTCACTTTTAATGATGCCAAAGACACGACAGGGGTCATATTCAGTATTATGGGGTCATATTCAGTATTGTGGGGTCATATTCAGTATTGTGGCGTTATATTCAGTATCGTGGGGTTATATTCAGTATTGTGGGGTTATTTTAAGTTTTGTGGGGTTATATTCAGTATTGTGGTGGCTGGCTGTAATACACATTACAACACACAGACATGCTCACATGTATTATGTCAGAAATCTGTCTTTTTGACAGAAAGCTTATTTTAGTGCTGTATTTATTGTTGTGGGATCTGTCTGGTTTACTATTGAATCACACACTGCTACTATCCCCCTGTCACAGTGAATCTCACTGATGTAAATATTGTGACAGACATTTCCCATTGTAGGGTTACATTCAGTGTTGTGGTGGCTGGCTGTCTTACTAGCTATACATATTACAACACTCCTCCGCCCTGTATTGGAATAGAAATCCAGTGGATGAATCACCTCAATGACTAAATGCTTACATTGTGACAGATATCTACTATTGTAGGGTTGGATTCAGTCTTACTGTGTCTGGCTGGATTTATACACTGCAACACTCCCCAACACTCCCCCTGTCACCTGATTGAGGTTTATGGATCTGATAGAATATATTTATAGATTGTATTTCAAGGGAACACAATAGTTTTGAGTGCAGATACAGAGAGGGAAGCAGGCCTAAGGCAGTCAACCCACTCTCCAGTAACGGTATATACTATGACACAGACAGCAGCACTTGGTTGCACGGTTGATTCTGATGGATTGACTATTGCTATATTGTGCTGTTTAGGATTGAGGAGATGTATATCAATGTACTGTAAGACAATCCAAATGAATTACATGTTGGCCAATCTGACCATGACAGAATGCATGCGTAAGTGTGAATGACAGCATCTGATTGTGTGTCGCTGGTCAGGTCTTGTGAGAGATCGTCTCCACCGTGGTTATTGATGCAGAAATTCGCTGGGACAGAAACGAGATGAACAGTTAATTGAATCTCGAGTCACATATGCACGCACAGCCTCACAGGGGCACGCACGCACGCACACATACACGCACGCACGCACACACACACACACACACGCCTGCGCACGCACGCACACACACACACACACACACACACACACACACACACACACACACACACACACACACACACACACACACACACACACACACACACACACACACACACACACACACACACACACACACTTTGGCTTGGCACAGTAGAGGAAACCCATTCAGTGCTGCGACTGGTTTCAATTACAAGAGCTTGCTGAAAAATGGTAATAGCGAGATTCTATCATTTAGTTTGGATGATGAGTTTCAACTCCGATAGACTGAGCATGTGTTAAATTAACACTCTGAATATCTTTTGACACCTACAGTAGAGTGGATGCCAACAGGATTGTTCAAACTGTTAGCAGTTTCGGGAATACATCTCTGTCTCTATGTCTGTCCCTCTGTCTCACTTTCTCTCTGACTTTCTGTCTGTATAATTGTCTTGCTGTCTGTCTCTCTGTCTTTCTCTCTGTCCCTCTCTCAACCAGCAAACAGAGAACATGTAAGATGAAAAAAATAGGTTAGTCAACTCTCCCCATAGGATAACCCTTTGAAGAACACTCTTTAGTTCGAGGAATAACAATATAGACTCAACACTGACTCCGAATGGGAGCCCCCAGTGCCAAGGTGTCCACCCCCCACTGAAGCTCCTGCCACAAGTGGTGTTCATCTGCCCAAATGTATTTCTGCAGGCATGGATGTGCTATGGCACCTGGCATCAGCAGCATAATATTGTGTAGAGGACTGAGGGTCTTCCAAATATTGAAAGTGTTATTTTGTAAATGTGTATATATTTTTTCATGTTTTTTTCTCATTTTTTTTTTGGGGGGGGGGGGGGGGGGTGTGTGTTAGAATACCATTTTGGTATTTTGTATATAGTTATTCCATTCAAAATGTAGAACTTCACCAATTTGGCCACTTGGGTACATTTGGGATACTTGTGTGGGACACCTGGGTGACTTCATGATAAATGTCATGTAGCACACTCATTTTGGAAGTTATCATTCTGAAACTTTGCACAAGTACTGTTGCCCTCTTATGTTTTTCACTGAAATTGTCCCCATCATCCTATCTGAATGTTTGTTATATCTTGTTCATTTTAAAGATGATGATACAACAATAAAAATAAAAAACGTATGTTTTTTTTCAATGTATTATCTAAACCAGATCTATTGTGTTATATTCTCCTACACTCAATTCACATTTACACAAACTTTAGAGTGTTTTCTTTCAAATGGTACCAAGAATATGCATATCCTTGGTTCTGTGCCTGAGCTCCAGGCAGTTAGATTTGGGTATGTCTTCAGGCGGAAATTGAAAAAAGTAGGGGGATAGCTCTAAGAGGGTATTACCATTCCTTCCTTCTGTCCTTCCTTAAGAGCAAATATGACTTTCAGAGAAAAGACATAGCACATAGAATTGTGTTTGCACACTGACTGCATGTTGTGACCTACGAAAGAAGACAAGGCACTACAAATTGATTTCCCAGTTTTCAGAGTGAGGAGTTTTCATGTACAGTATATAGTACAAATGGATCTCAATTTCTAGTTGTTTTATTTTTTTCTATTTATCATCTGTAAGCAATAGCCTCAGGCTCTTTGAACAGATACAGATTCATTTAGAATTTATCCAATGATATGAGAAGAAAACGGAAGGTGTTGGCTCACTGCAATCAGACTCTCTCACAATGAGCTAAGCCTCTCAGGCTTTACACCCAAATCTGTGCCAGTCTGTTTTAGACAGACGGAATTATAAAACAGCTATATAAGAAAATACATCTCCTTCAGCCAGTGATGATCACAATGTTTTCAGGGGGTAGACATTGCAGATAGATTGTAGCTTCCATCAATGTAATTATCTGCATTATTTCCAATCCCCCATATATACTTATAGTTTATACAGTTGAAGTCTGAACTTTACACACACCTTAGCAAAATACATGTAAACTCAGTTTTTCACAATTCCTGACATTTAATCCAAGTAAAAGCCCAGTAGAGGCCCATTCCTCCTGACAGAGCTGGTGTAACTGAGTCCGGTTTGCAGGCCTCCTTGCTCGCACACACTTTTTCTATGGGATTGAGGTCAGGGCTTTGTGATGGCCACTCCAATACCTTGACTTTGTTGTCCTTAAGCTATTTTGCCACAACTTTGGAAGTACAGTGCCTTGCGAAAGTATTCGGCCCCCTTGAACTTTGCGACCTTTTGCCACATTTCAGGCTTCAAACATAAAGATATAAAACTGTATTTTTTTGTGAAGAATCAACAACAAGTGGAACACAATCATGAAGTGGAACGACATTTATTGGATATTTCAAACTTTTTTAACAAATCAAAAACTGAAAAATTGGGCGTGCAAAATTATTCAGCCCCCTTAAGTTAATACTTTGTAGCGCCACCTTTTGCTGCGATTACAGCTGTAAGTCGCTTGGGGTATGTCTCTATCAGTTTTGCACATCAAGAGACTGACATTTTTTCCCATTCCTCCTTGCAAAACAGCTCGAGCTCAGTGAGGTTGGATGGAGAGCATTTGTGAACAGCAGTTTTCAGTTCTTTCCACAGATTCTCGATTGGATTCAGGTCTGGACTTTGACTTGGCCATTCTAACACCTGGATATGTTTATTTTTGAACCATTCCTTTGTAGATTTTGCTTTATGTTTTGGATCATTGTCTTGTTGGAAGACAAATCTCTGTCCCAGTCTCAGGTCTTTTGCAGACTCCATCAGGTTTTCTTCCAGAATGGTCCTGTATTTGGCTCCATCCATCTTCCCATCAATTTTAACCATCTTCCCTGTCCCTGCTGAAGAAAAGCAGGCCCAAACCATGATGCTGCCACCACCATGTTTGACAGTGGGGATGGTGTGTTCAGCTGTGTTGCTTTTACGCCAAACATAACATTTTGCATTGTTGCCAAAAAGTTCAATTTTGGTTTCATCTGACCAGAGCACCTTCTTCCACATGTTTGGTGTGTCTCCCAGGTGGCTTGTGGCAAACTTTAAACGACACTTTTTATGGATATCTTTAAGAAATGGCTTTCTTCTTGCCACTCTTCCATAAAGGCCAGATTTGTGCAATATACGACTGATTGTTGTCCTATGGACAGAGTCTCCCACCTCAGCTGTAGATCTCTGCAGTTCATCCAGAGTGATCATGGGCCTCTTGGCTGCATCTCTGATCAGTCTTCTCCTTGTATGAGCTGAAAGTTTAGAGGGACGGCCAGGTCTTGGTAGATTTGCAGTGGTCTGATACTCCTTCCATTTCAATATTATCGCTTGCATAGTGCTCCTTGGGATGTTTAAAGCTTGGGAAATCTTTTTGTATCCAAATCCGGCTTTAAACTTCTTCACAACAGTATCTCGGACCTGCCTGGTGTGTTCCTTGTTCTTCATGATGCTCTTTGCGCTTTTAACGGACCTCTGAGACTATCACAGTGCAGGTGCATTTATACGGAGACTTGATTACACACAGGTGGATTGTATTTATCATCATTAGTCATTTAGGTCAACATTGGATCATTCAGAGATCCTCACTGAACTTCTGGAGAGAGTTTGCTGCACTGAAAGTAAAGGGGCTGAATAATTTTGCACGCCCAATTTTTCAGTTTTTGATTTGTTAAAAAAGTTTGAAATATCCAATAAATGTCGTTCCACTTCATGATTGTGTCCCACTTGTTGTTGATTCTTCACAAAAAAATACAGTTTTATATCTTTATGTTTGAAGCCTGAAATGTGGCAAAAGGTCGCAAAGTTCAAGGGGGCCGAATACTTTCGCAAGGCACTGTATGCTTGGGGTCATTGTCCATTTGGAAGACCCATTTGTGACCAAGCTTTAACTTCCTGACAGGAGCGGACTAAGCACGCACCCATGAGGGGCTTGAGTGTTGAGGATCAGCATGGTAGATGTGTTGTTACCTACCCTTACAACCTGGGGGCAGCCCGTCAGGAAGTCCAGGATCGGTAGCAGACGGAAGTGTTTAGTCCCATGGTCCTTAGCTTAGTGATGAGCTTTGTGGGCACTATGGTGTTGAATGCTGAGCTGTAGTCAATGAACAGCATTCTCACATAGGTGTTCCTTTTGTCCAGGTGGGAAAGGGCAGTATGGAGTGCGATTGAGATTGCATCATCTGTGGATATGTTTGGCCGGTATGCGAATTGGAGTGGGTCTAGGGTTTCTGGGAAGATGGTGTTGATGAGAGTCATGACCAGTCTTTCAAAGCACTTCATGGCTACCAAGGTAAGTGCTACGGGGTGGTAGTCATTTAGGCAGGTTACCTTTGTTTTCTTGGGCACAGGGACAATGGTGGTCTGCTTGGAACATGTTGGTGTTACAGACTCAGTCAGGGAGAGGTTGAAAATGTCAGTGAAGACACTTGCCTGTTGGTCCACGCATGCCCTGAGTACACGTCCTGGTAATCCATTTGACCCCGCGGCCTGTCGTCTGACCTGTTCAAAGGTCTTGCTCACATTGGCTACGGAGAGCGTGATCACACAGTCATCCGACACAGCTGGTGCTCTCAAATCAAATCAAATCAAATCAAATCAAATTTTATTTGTCACATACACATGGTTAGCAGATGTTAATGTGAGTGTAGCGAAATGCTCTCATGCATTGCTTGTTTTGAAGTGAGCATAAAAGGTATTTAGCCCATCTTGTAGGCTTGCATCACTGGGCAGCTTGCAGCCATGTTCTCCTTTAATAGTCCGTAATAGTTTTTAAGCCCTGCCACATCTGCCGAGCTTCAGAGCCAGTGTTGTAGTATTCAAACTTAGTCCTGTATTGGAGTAAAGGTAGTCTAGAGTATTTTTTCCTCTGGTTGCACATGTGACATGCTGGTAGAAATGAGGTTAAAACAGATTTAAGTTTGCCTGCAATAAAGTCTCCGTCCGCATCTGGATGAGCATTTTTTTGGCCTTACACAGCTTGTTGAGTGCGGTCTAAGTGCCAGCACCAGTTTGTGGTGGTAAATAGACAGCTACAAAGAAATATAGATTAAATCTCTCTTGGTAGGTGGTGTCGTCTACAACTTATCATGATGTACTTTACCTCAGGCGAGCAATACCTCGAGACTTCCTTAATATTAGACATTGCGCAACAACTGTTATCGAAAAATAGACACGCACCCCCACTGCACGTCTTACCGGAAGTAGCTGCTTGGTTTAGCTGATGCACGGAAAACCCAGCCAAATGTATATTATCCGTGTCGTGATTCAGCCATGACTCGGTGAAACATACCATATTACAGTTTTAATGTTCCATTGGTAGGATGGTCTTGAACCGAACTCAACCAGTTTATTATCCAGTGTTTTCACGTTGGCAAATAGAATGGATCACTTACAGGCTAACCACACCGCTCGCATCGTGTGCGCAAAATACATTTATGAATCTATGTAATTCAATTATTACACCCACACTGCTCGCACGCGTCAACGAGCGTCTGCGTTGCCAAGGGCTAAAATAGAAGTCATTCCTATTTCTGATGCAAATCACGCTGCAAGTCCTGCCTCTCCTGCCTCTCCCATCTCCTCATTGATTTGAAGCAGGTACCCATGTCTCCTCATTGGTTATACCGACGTGAGTGATTGAAAGACGAACTGTGTTGCCGGTCGGTGTAGTAATACTATGAAAGTTTAAATGCCAATCACCATATAAGTTCAAAGATGAAAAGCCTGGAAGGAGGAGAGATGACTAAAAACCATTTTTGTTGACTGTTTTATGTGTGGATTAATTGTCGGAGTAGAGAACCTTGTGCATTTCAGGTAAGATAAAAACTCAATGTTTATATCCCAGGACAAATTAGCTAGCAACAGCAAGCTAGCTCAATAGGACAAATTAGCTAGCAAGTGCAAGCTAACTAGCTAAATTGCCATAAATGTTTAATGCTTTTCGACCTGTCCCCAAATTAATGTAATTGGTTCAGAGTTTGTTTTGATATTCTAACCTGCGTGTCGTTATCGCGTTTTGTGTAGGGGACAAAATAAATTTATGCAAAATGGTGCATGATGGCGCACTTGCGCAGCTGGTTTGGGTTCCGTGTTACAAGGCACCCGGATCTGCGCCCCCCTCTCCGTCTTCTCTTCATGCGAATGACAGGGTTTTGGGCCTGGTCCGTAGCAACAGTATATCCTTTGCTTCAGATGAAAGAAACAACCTTCATCCAGTCTGAGGTGAGTAATCGCTGTTCTGATATTCAGAAGCTCTTTTCGGTCATACCAGACTTTAGCAGAAACATTTTGTACAAAATAAGCTACAAACAATGCAAAAAAATACAAAATAGAGCAATTGTTAGGAGCCAGTAAAACGGTAACCCTCCAGCGCCATTCTCTAGTCTACATACAATTTACATAAAGTATTCAGACCCCTTGAATGTTTTCACATTTTGTTACATTACAGCCTTATTCTAAAATGGATTAAAGAAATAAAAAAATCAACAATCTACACACAATACCCCATAATGACAAATCGAAAACAGAATTTTTGAAATTGTTGCAAATATATTAGTAATAAAAAACAGAAAACAGAAACAGAAATAAATAATAAATTGAGCTCAGGTGCACCCTGTTTCCATTGATCATCCTTGAGATGTTTCTACAACTTTATTGGAGTCCAGCTTTGATAAATTCAATTAATTGGACATGATTTGGAAAGGCACACACCTGTCTGTATAAGGTCCCACAGTTGACAGTGCATGTCAGAGCAAAAACCAAGAGGTTGAAAGAATTGTCCGAGGAGCTCCGAGTCAGGATTGCGACGAGGCACAGATTTGCGAAAGGGTACGAAAAAATGTCTGCAGCATTGAATATTCTCAAGAACACAGTGGCCTCAACTATTATTAAATGGGAGAAGTTTGGGACCACCAAGACTCTTCCTGGAGCTGGCCACCTGGCTAAACTGAGCAATCGGGAGGTGACCAAGAACCCGATAGTCACTCTGACAGAGCTTCAGATTTCCTCTGTGGAGATGGGAGAACTTTCCAGAAGGACAACCATCTCTGCAGCACTCCACCAAACAGGTATTTATGGTAGAGTGGCCAGACGGAAGACACTCCTCAGTAAAAGGACCATGGCAGCCCGTTTGGAGTTTGCCAGAAAGGCACCTAAAGACTGTCAGACCATGAGAAACAAGATTGAGAGAAACTTCCCAAATACAGGTGTGCCAAGCTTGTGGTGTTCTGCCTAAGACTCTAAACTGTAATCGATGCCAAAGGTGCTTCATCAAAGTATTGAGTAAAGATTCTGAAAACGTATGTATATGAGACATTTCCGTTTTTTTTTTCTTCAACATTTGCAAAAATGTCTAAAAACCAGTTTTTGGGAAAGGGAAAGGGGGATACCTAGTCAGTTGTAAACAGAATGCCTTCAACTGAAATGTGTCTTCCGCATTTAACCCAACCCCTCTGAATTAGAGAGGTGCGGGGCGGGGCGCTGCCTTATTCGACACCCACATCTTCGCCGCCCGGGGAACAGTGGGTTAACTGCCTTGCTCAGGGGCAGAAAGACAGATTTTTACCTTGTCAGCTCTGGGATTCGATCTTTGTCGTTATGTGGTATTGCGTTTAGATTGATGAGGGATATTTTTTATTTAATACATTTTAGAATAAGGTAATAACCTAACAAAATTTGGAAAAAGTCAAAGGGTCTGAATACTTTCCGAATGCACGTCATATTACATTCTATTGGTTGATTTAAAAAAATATATATAATTGAAAGTAAAAAACATACCGTTTTGAATCGTTTTGTATATCAGTTCATAAACCATGGAATAGGTACATCGAAAAGGTACATCGAAAATCCCTTCCCAACCATATTGCAATCTATATTGCACATTTTTTTGTCCTTAAACTGGTCTTTGCAGTTCCTTACTTGTTCCTTACTTGTCTGCCCCTTCCACTTGCCTCTTCTATTTTTGCGGTAATGCTGCAATTAGTTGGTTGTAATTCTGGGTAGAGCAGAGATTTCCATATATTTTTGTTAGATGCATGCGTGACATTACTCCACCACTGCTATTTATGATTTAATTGACAAAAATTATACTTAAAATAAATATAGTTTCTTCATCAGTATATTTTCACTAGGCAAGTCTGTTAAGAACAAATTCATATTTACAATGACGGCCTAAGAACAGTTGGCAAACTGCCATGTTTAGCGGTAGAACAACAGATTTTTTACCTTGTCAGCTCAGGGATTCGATCTAGAAACCTTTCGGTTACTGGCCCAACGCTCCAACCACTAGGCTACCTACCACCCCTTTTTAGTTTTGCTTTTATTAACCATAATATTTGTTGTATTGTTTGTTCTGTTTTTTTTCTGGTCAATTAAACTGAAATTGCAACTAACTTTCTATGACTTGTTTAAAACAACAGATATTTTGGAGATTATTTGTTTTTTAAATAACTGAAAGAGAGAGGTTGTAATCTGAATAAAGGGGAAAATGCCATTCTTGAACATGGGGTGAGACATTCTTACTAATCTGCTAGTGAACCAGTTCGGATTTAAGTATAACATTTTTATGACTGAAGCTTTTAGAGGTCTAATGGTTTAATATTTCATCATTTCTGCCCTCTGAATTCATATTCATTATATAAATAGGCCCAGTTATTGTAAAAAAAAAATTGCTTGGTGAGGGCAAGACCATAAGCAAATAGGTTAACTGAGATATGACTAAAGAGTTAATCAGGGTGATTTTTACACAAATGTTCCTTTCCATGGTAGTAAGATCGTATCTATTTATCCTAACTTTCTATTAAAATACATTGTAGTGAGATCATTTCCTTCTTTCCGGATATGAATACAGAGTATGTCCACATCCCCGTCAAGCCATTTTATTGATTAACTACACAGTAATGTTAAAGTTGAGTTTTTTTGTGATCCAATATGTAATATTATCGTAATATTGTGGGTTTAAAAGAAAACATGAATCATCAGAGTTGTTTTTAAACCCTGGATTTCTAGCCCCTTGTTATTATTTTGGGATCTACTTTTAATAGCTAACATATCGATAGCCAAAATAAATAGTAGATATGCCGATAGTGGACAGCATTGTTTTACTCCTCTTGAAACTTTCTGAGAAATAGCCATTACTATACATCACTTTAACCCAGAGATTCTTCAAAATTATATTTCAGTCGTACTTTATCAAAAGCCTTTTCAAAGTCAGCTATGAATACCAGGCCCTGTTTCCCAGATTTTTCATAGTGTCCTATTGTTTCCAGTCTTATATTATCTTCATTGTGTTTTTTTTTATGATTTTAATGCATCCTTTTCAATAGCTGTAAGAATCACAATTATCATTCACAATGTGTGCTTATTTTGAATGATTTGAAATCTCATTACTCAAACTTAAGGGGAGCCAAGATGCAGGAGATCTTTCAGTTCTTTCTCACGTCTAATACCACTGAAACACTGTATGTATACTGTATGTACTATGCTCTCTGTAAGGTCTCTGCTAGGTAGAGTCTCTTTAGATGAGGATCGGGAATTGTCTTTGGTCGTCGGCGATGTTAAAATCATCAGCATCAGCCAGCAGATTAGGGAGGCAGGGAGCTTTGACTTCAGCCGGCCAAATTGCACATTGCTATGTGATAGGGGACGTCCAGGGCAATTACTATTGACACTCATAGCCAAGAACTTGATTTTCAATTTTCAGATTGGACACTCAGGGGGATAAGGCAAACAGCATCGTTCTCCCAGCGCCTGAGAGGGTTGTCAAAAGCCATAATTTGTGTTGCTCTGAAGGCTGAAGTGTGTGTGTACAACAAGACCAGGATTAAGGGGATGTGTTCTCATCATTTCCTCCTACACTATTGGGGAAGAATGAGGATGGATCCTCTTCAAAAACAGATTTCTATCACCTTCAGATACCCTATCTATACAAAAGTATGTGGACACCCCTTAGTTGCTGACAGGTGTATAAAATCAAGCACACAGCCATGCAATCTCCATAGACAAATATTGGCAGTAAAATGGCCTCACTAAAGAGCTCAGTGACTTTCAACATGGCACCTTCATAGGATGCCACCTTTCCAATATGTCAGTTCATCAAATTTCTGGCCTGCTAGAGCTTCCCCGGTCAACTGTTAGTACTGTTATTGTGAAGTGGAAACGTCTAGGAGTAATAACGGCTCAACTGCGAAGTGGTAGGCCACAAATCAAATCAAGTTTTATTGGTCACATACACATGGTTAGTAGATGTTAATGTGAGTGCAGCGAAATGCTTGTGCTTCACGTTCCGACCGTGCAGTAATATCTAACAAGGAATCAAACAATTTCACAACAACTACCGAATACACACACATCTAAGTAAAGGGATGGAATAAGAATATGTACATATAAATATATGGATGAGCAATGACCGAACGGCATAGGTAAGATTCAATAGACGGTATAAAATACAGTATATACATATGGGATGAATAATGCCATATATGTAAACATCCTTATTAAAGTGGCATTAATAAAATGACTAGTGATTTGTTAGAATGGCCAATGATTTCAAGTCTGTATGTAGGCAGCAGCATCTATGTACTAATGATGGCTGTTTAACAGTCTTGATGACCTTGCGTGCATGGCCACGCAGTCATGGTTGAACAGAGAGTACAGGAGGGGGCTGAGCACGCACCCTTGTGGGTCCCCAGTGTTGAGGGTCAGCGAAGTGGAGATGTTGTTTCCTACCTTCACCACCTGGGGGCGGCCTGTCAGGAAGTCCAGGACCCAATCACACAGGGTGGGCTTAATGATGAGCTTGGAGGGTACTATGGTGTTGAATGCTGAGCTGTAGTCAATGAACAGCATTCTTACATAGGTATTCCTCTAGATGGGATAGGGCAGTGTGCAGTGTGATGGCGATTGCATCGTCTGTGGACCTATTGGGGTGGTATGCAAATTGCAGTGGGTCTAGGGTGACAGGTAAGGGGGAGGGGGTGATATGATGCTTGACTAGTCTCACACAAGCTCACAGAACGGGACTGCCAAGTGCTAAAGTGCGTGGTGTGTAAAACTTGTCTGTCCTCACTACCGAGTTCCAAACTGCCTCAATGAAGCAATGTCAGCACAAGAACTGACACTGAGCTTCAGGAAATGGGTTTCCATGGCCGAGCAGTCACACACAAGCCTAAGATCACCATGCGCAATGGCTAGTGTCGGCTGGAGTGGTGTAAAGCTCGCCACCATTGGACTCTGGAGCAGTGGAAACGCATTCTCACGAATTATGAATCACGCTTCACCATCTGGCAGTCCGACGGACAAATCTGGGTTTCAAATCAAGTCAAATCAAATTCACAGCAGATAAGGTTGGTAATGTCTAACTCCTTCTTACCTCCTTAATTTAAAAAGAAGAACACATTTTAAAAATCACACAGTTGACAAATTGCTAGAGTGATCAGTAGCGCAGTCCTACATGGACAGTAGAATCAATATCTGTGCACATTTTTTTGGATCCGTTCCCAATGAGTTGCCTAACCCCCACTGTCCTCTCCTGATGAAATCCTCAGGTGGATCAGACTTTCTCTGTGGCTCCAATTGATGTGGCCGGCAACATCGACTACAAGTCACTGTGTTACATCATTACACACAGAGATGAGAAGGAGGAGTCCTAAAGACGTTCTGACACCTGATAGGGCAGTTCTGGAATCTCCTCTGTGCTCATCTTTTGCCAATACATGAAAGAAAATTTTAAAATTCAACACCTGTCTGTGAAATGTTTAGGCTTGTTTCAAATCAAATCAAACTTTATTTGCCACATGCGCTGAATACAACAAGTGTAGACCTTACCGTGAAATGCTAACTTACTTGCCCTTATCCAACAGTGCAGTGTAAGAAGAGTTAAGAAAATATTTACCAAATAAACTAAAGTAAAAAATAATTAAAAGTAACACAATAACATAACAATAACAAGGCTACCAACAGGGGGTACTGAGTCAGTGTGCATGGGTACAGGTTAGACATCATTTGTACATGTAGGTAGGGGTGAAGTGACTATGCATAGATAATAAACAGCGAGTAGCAGCAGTGTACAAAACAAACAAGGTCAATGTAATTGTCCGGAGGCCATTTGATTAATTGTTCAGCAGTCTTATAGAACATAATTGCAAAAGAGTTTTCGAATGATCAATTACCCTTTTAAAATTATAAACTTGGATTAGCTAACACAAAGTGCCATTGGAACCCAGGAGTGATGGTTGCTGATAATGGGCCTCTGTACGCCTATGTAGATTTTCCATTAGAAATCAGCCATTTCCAGCTACAATAGTAATTTACAACAGTAACGATGTCTACACTGTATTTCTGATCAATTTGTTGTTATTTTAATGGACAAAAAAATGATTTTCTTTCAAAAACAAGGACATTTCTAAGTGACCCCAAACTTCTGAACGGTGGTGTAAATCAACATTTGGGCCAGTTTAACAGACAAGGGGAGAAGGGCTATGTTTAGGGCTCAATATTGTTGTTCTGAGAATATGCAATGTGTCTGCCTCCGACATAAAACAAATGATTGACTTACACACAAAATTACTTCTTTACTTATTGTCATAGGAAGGTCTGGATGGCTGTCTTCTGACTTACAATGGCAAGAAAAAGTATGTGAACCCTTGGTCATAAAATTGCATCTGATCTTCATCTGTTACAACAATAGGCAAACACAGTGTGCTTAAACTAATAAAGAACAAACTAATAAAGAACAACGTATGTTTCTTGTCTATATTGAATACATCATTTAAACATTCATAGTGTCGGTTGGAAAAAGTATGTGAACCCCTAGGCTTATGACTTCTCAAAAGCTAATTGGAGGAGTCAGCTAACCTGGAGTCCAATCAAAGAGACAAGATTGGAGATGTTGGTTAGAGCTGCCCTGCAATGTAAAAAACATTCACACAATTTGAGTTTTCTATTTTTATTTTACCCCAATTTCGTGGTATCCAATTGGTAGTAGTTACAGTCTTGTCTCACTGCTGCAATTCCCATACAGACTCGGGAGAGGCGAAGGTTGAGAGCCGTGCGTCCTCCAAAACACAACCCAACCAAGCCGTGCTGCTTCTTGACACAATGCACAACCAAGCCGCACCAATGTGTTGGATGAAACACTGTACACCTGACAACCTGGTCAGCATGCACTGCACCCAGCCCACCACAGGAGTAGCAAGTGAGACAAGGATATCCCTGCCGGCCAAACCCTCCCTAACCCGGACGATGCTGGGCCAGTTGTGCGCTGCCCCATGGGCACTGTGATGCAGTGCCTTAGACTAATGCACCACCCGGGAGGCCCTTGAGTTTGCTATTGACAAGAAGTTTTGCCTGATGTGAACCATGCCTCAAACAAAATTGATCTCAGAAAACTTATATAAAGCTGGAAAGGGTTACAAAAGTATCTCTAAAAGCCTTGATGTCCATCTGTCCACGGTAAGACAAATTATCTATGAATTGAGAAAGTTCAGCACTGTTGCTACTCTCCCTAGGGGTGGTCATCCTGCAAAGATGAGGTTAAGAAGAATCCAATAGTGTCAACTAGTCTTACAGAAATCTCTGGAACATGCTCACATCTCTGTTGACGAGTTTACGATACGTAAAACACTAAACAAGAATGCATTCATGGGAGGATACCACGGAAGAAGCCACTGCTGTCCAAAAAAACATTGCTGCACTTCTGAAGTTCACAAAAGAGCACCTGGATGTTCCACGACGCTACTGGCAAAATATTCTGTGGACAGATTAAACTAAGGTTGAGTTGTTTGGAAGGAACACACAACACTATGTGTGGAGAAAAAAAGGCACAGCACACCAACATCAAAACTGCATCCCAACTGTAAAGTATGGTGGAGGGAGCATCATAGTTTGGGGCTGCTTGCTGCCTCAGGGCCTGGACAGCTTGCTATCATCGACAGAAAAATGAATTCCCAAATTTATCAAGACATTTTCCAGGAGAATGTGAGGCTATCTGTCCGCGAATTGAAGCGCAACAGAAGTTGGGTGATGCAACAAGACAATGACCCAAAACACAGAAGTACATCAACAACAAAATGGCTTCAACAGAAGAAAATATGCCTTCTGGAGTGGCCCAGTCAGAGTCCTGACCTCAACCCGATTGAGATGCTGTGGCATGACCTCAAGAGAGTGGTTCACATCAGACATTCCAAGAATATTGCTGAACTGAAACAGTTTTGTAAAGAGTAATGGTCCAAAATTCCTCTTGACCGTTGTGCAGGTCTGATCCACAACTACAGAAAACATTGAGGTTATTGCTGCCAAAGGAGGGTCAACCAGTTATTAAATCCAAGGGTTCACATACTTTTTGCACCCTGCACTGTGAATGGTTTCAAGGTGTGTTGAATAAAAACATGAAAATGTATAACTGTTTGTGTGTTATTAATTTAAGCAGACTGTGTTCGTCTATTGTTGTGACTTAGATGAAGATCAGATCACATTTTATGACCAATTTATGCAGAAATCCAGGTTATTCCAAAGGGTTCACATACTTTTTCTTGCCACTGTATAAAATGTTTACGTAAAAAAATATATCTTTTTAAAAGACATTCTGTCAGCTTAAGAGGTTTTAAATAACAGCGGTGTATTAATAATGACACTGACAGCCTGCAAGGCTATTTTGATATGTCTGTTGCTCCCCTTCTAGATGCAGAGGAAACATTGACTTCTCATAGCCTCAAGGTGATGGCTTGCTTTCCATTTCTGTGGAAATACTTGAGTGAATACAAATGAAGATATTTAAAGAATCCGGGATATGCTCAGTAGGCTAAGTCAGAAATGATGCACATTATGTTTGCCTGTGCAGAATTTGTGGGCGTTGTGGGGGTGTACTTTCAAGGGGTCAAACACCAATCGTCCGTTGGAAACACATGTTGCCATGGTGATGAGGACAACACGTGACAGTGACCAATCTTCATGGCAAAGATGTGTTGGCTGATTTTCAGGTTCTCTGGGTGCAGGATGACCAAATACTCATACTGTACTGTACTCAAAGAGAAGAACTTGTTACTCCTGATTGTTGATAATCTAGCCAGCATCTCTTTAGACCACCAACAAGGCCTTACTTCTCATAATAAAAAACATATTGTATTCTTGTCCTTGCATATTGTATTTCACCTGTGGGCCTATAATATGTTAATAGTTTATCTCCATACAATATGGGGTAACAAAGAATTAGAGTGGGACTCCACCTTGCCTAAAAAAATGTTAACCTTTTACTGCAGTGGGCTAAATCAGGGTAACACAGTGTGCTTCTTGGTAGTCTTAAACAAATCTTGGTAGTCTTTGAAACAAAACGGCTTAAAAATATTTGACACCTATAACATGTCAGATACACACTACCGTTCAGAAGTTCACTAGAAATGTCCTTGTTTTTGAAAGAAAAACATTTTTTCTATATTAAAATAACATAAAATTGATCAGAAACACAGTGTGTACATTGTTAATGTTGTAAATGACTATTGTAGCTGGATGATTTTGATGGAATATCTACATAGGCGTACAGAGGCCTATTATCAGCAACCATCACTCCTGTGTTCCAATGGCATGCTGTGCTAGCTAATCCAAGTGTATAATTTTAAAAGGCTAATTGATCATTAGAAAACCCTTCTGCAATTATGTTAGCACAGTGGAAAACTGTTGTCTGATTAAAGAAGCAATACAACTGGCCTTCTTTAGACTAGTTGAGTATCTGGAGCATCAGCATTTGAGAGATAGATTACAGGCTCAAAATGGCCATAAACAAATAACTTTTTTCTGAAACTCGTCAGTCTATTCTTGTTCTGAGAAATTAAGGCTATTCCATGTGAGAAATCTCCAAGAAACTGAAGATCTCGTACAGTGCTGTGTACTACTCCCTTCGCAGAACAGCACAAACTGCCACTAACCAGAATAGAAAGAGGAGTGGGAGGCCCCGGTGCACAACTGAGCAAGAGGACAAGTATATTAGATTGTCTAGTTTGAGAAACAGACTCCTCACAAGTCCTCAACTGGCAGCTTCATTAAATAGTACCCTTAAAACACAAGTCTCAACGTCAACAGTGAAGAGGCAACTCCGGGATGCTGGCCTTCTCGGCAGAGTTCCTCTGTCCAGTGTCTGTGTTCTTTTGCCCAACTTAATCTTTTATTTTTATTGGCCAGTCTGAGATATGGCTTTGTCTTTGCAACTCTGCCTAAAAGGTCAGCATCCCGGTGTCGCCTCTTCACTGTTGACATTGAGACTGGTGTTTTGTGGGTACTATTTAATGAAGCTGCCAGTTGAGGACTAATCAAGTATTGTAAACAGGTGTCAGTAGAATAGGATTGTCTAAAACCGGACTGAAGGTCATACAAAATGTTATTGTCATCAATATACTTTAGGATCTGTTCATGGAGTGCTCTTTCTAAAACCTGACAACACACTCAAGATTGACACTGGTCTGTACTTCCCTTGTTCAACTTTTCTGATAGAATATAATGTTGGCCAGATAAAGTAATGCCTCTGAATTTCATAGAGCTGCTAGCTAGTTTCTGTCAGTTAAGGGTTAAATCATTTATTTCCCCTTTGATCGATTGCAGAGATGAACTGTGTATACTTTATTGCCTGTGAAATGAACTGTGATGAGTTTTGGAGGTTGAACGTTTTTCAGTCAAATGAAAGAAACCACCCTAAAGGGATGGTATTGTGTCTCAGTTTAATGAAAAGTAATTTGATCTTCACTGGATATATAGAAGCATATACAGTATACTTCTTTTATATTATGAAAATATATTCACTGTTGTGCAGTTATCAATATCTCACCCTGTTGTTGCCCTTTATAAGATCAGTGTGGTATGAACATAATGGATGTTTTGTAAATAGTTTGAATACATTTAGGATAAGCTTTTTGGACAGCTTTGTTTATATGCGTAGCAGAACATTTGATTTTTGCATTTGACCTTTTTGGGTGTTCTCATGGTTTTAGCCTGAAGGATATAGAGAGACTCAGTTTGGTTTCTGGAGAGATTATTTGAGCACACAGCTTTGAAGAGGGAGTGGAAATGGAGAATAGAGGAGTTAGATCAATGACTCAGTATATTCCACAGAAATAGGATGAACACTAACACAGAGATTCATCTTACAGCTAGCTATACACTGGAGCGGCTGCATTCATTATTCTTATAGATGAAGGAACTCTATGCTTCATTGATGTCTTGTCCACTTTAGCCCTCTTTGTAAAACAGTTGTTGAGTGGTAATATACAGTGCCAGGTGAAAGT
Source organism: Oncorhynchus clarkii lewisi (assembly GCF_045791955.1). Lineage (NCBI taxonomy): Eukaryota > Metazoa > Chordata > Actinopteri > Salmoniformes > Salmonidae > Oncorhynchus > Oncorhynchus clarkii. Next base: position 35,316,852 of record NC_092176.1, on the reverse strand, counting down.
GTACACACCCCTTGCACGGTCTTCACATTTTGCTGCCTTAAAATTAAATTAAAGTATTCATTTAGATGTTTTTATCTACGGATCTACACAACCAACTCTACATATTCAAAGTAAAATAATGTTATAGAAGAACCCCCCCCCAAAAAAAACTGATGATGTCTTGATTGCATGTCTTCACACCCAGTAGTTAAGACTTAGTGGAAGAACTTGACAGCCATTACAGCTGTGAATCATTTGGAATAATATTCTACCAACTTTGCACAATTCACTCCATTGTTTTTTGTCAAAATTCGTCAAGCTCAGTAAATTTGGTTCAAGTATCAGTGATGGACAGCAATATTCAAACCTTGTCTCTGATTTTCAAGCAATTTTTAAGTAGGACTGACACTAGACCACCCAGGAACACTCAACACCTATATATATATATATATATATATATATATATATATACACACACTAAATTCAAAAACACAGATATGGTAAGCACAAATAAAACCTAACATATCACCCTGAAAAACAACTACATTCTTCCACAAATAACTCGGAAGATTCTGGGCCAATTGTGCGCTGCCCTATGGGACTCCCAATCACGGCCGGTTGTGATGAAGCCTGGACTTGAACCAGGGTCTTAGTGAGGCCTCTAGCATTGAGATGCAGTGCCTTAGACCAGTGCGCCCCTCAGGAGACTTAACCATTCCTGTGAATGGGTTAAGCAACTTAGGTGTCTATACTTCAACAGCAAAGTTAGATAAGACAGAAGTTCATGAAGTAGGGCCTTGTGATCAAAATGAGAGTAATGTAGAGATCTACGGATCTTTAGCAAAGTCCAGTGAACTTTTTGATACAGGATTCAGTGATGAGGATCAAAACTGTCACCTGTAACAAAACGAGGGGCAGTATGGTAGATGGCATCCAAAGTTTTAAGAGTAGCCTCAGCTGCACTTTGATAAATAATATCACCATAATCAAGAATCCTTTTAGAATTTGTCAATTGTTCGAATATTTGGGGCGCCCAAGTAGGCTCCTTTAGAGCAGACGATGGGTTAAGGATGTCATACTGTAGCTGTTTAAAAATAGTCAGCAGAGTCACACGCATCCACACGTGCAGGAATGAGCACAGGCACATACCTGCACATCCTCACCCACACAAACACGCACGCACGCACGCTCACACACACACACAGTCAGACACGCACACGCACACACAAACACAGTGAAGAGGTGTTTTGGTTGGAAGTATTGATTTTTAGGGGCCTTACATAAATACATGGTTGGTCTGCAGTAATTACTGATGTGAGGGAGTCGTCCTGGCAGATGAGAGCTTGACTGGAGGAGTACATCACACTCACACACACACACACGCACACACACTCATGCACGCACGCACGCACACATACACACACGCACTCACGCACACACACACACACAGGCTCTGACTGACTGGAGAAGTTATCTGGCTCTGAAGCATGGATAGGAGCCCAGGATTAAAGGAGTGTGTGTGTGTGTGTGTGTGTGTGTGTGTGTGTGTGTGTGTGTGTGTGTGTGTGTGTGTGTGTGTGTGTGCGTGCGTGCGTGTGTGTGTGTGTGTGTGTAGAGGAACCCAGGATTCTAGGAGTGGGTATTTCCTCTCCACACCACTTTACTAAGCTCTCACAAAGCCACTGCAGCTGGTAATGACAAAGTTATTAACTAAACTCAAGGCAACAACTTTACTTTAGGAAATGGATGTCTCAAAGACGTCTACCCATATTGTCGGTGCAGTGGGCTTTTATTCAGGGATGAAGATTGTTCAACCGTTTCATTATTTGTTCTCTAAAATGTAAATGAAGTGTATGGGATTGACCATAAACCTTTGATCAAGGTATTCCAGTTGGCGTATTCGGCAGGATGTTTCTCGTTTAGTCCAATCCTGCTACTGTTACTGAGAGTGTGACTTAGCATTATCTGAATTGCGAGCCAAAATCACTGTAATGTAAGATCAATCCAGGTCCACAGAAAATGTTCAGATATAAAGTTTCCTTTGAATGTCTCATGTGAATGTTGTTGCTATCCCAAAGTAACTTACTTCAACTGTTTGGTTCCCAAGTACTTTGTACGTGATCAAATAGTGACTTGTGAGCTGTAACGATACACTGTTTATGGCTTTCTATTTTAGTCCTATTGATTTACAGTAATGTAGGGAAAAGAAGCCTGGAACACCTTTCTCTTGTAAGGTTAAACTCTAAAGGAGTTTCTCCAGATCTCCACTCCATCAAGCCCCTAGGGGCCTGTACATAACGGCATGTTTGAAGCAGCTTCTTACATCAAAGGAAATGCCACTCGGTACAAATATATTTTTTATTATGTCTTCAATGGCGCACACACTCCCAGAGAGAGGAGGCCACTACGAAGCGCACCGAACCGAGCAGGAACAAATGAAAGAAAAGGGAACAAACACGGGCCAGTTTAAAGAGGGTCAAACCGATACAGAAAAGCTGAGGCACCAAGGAAACAGTATCTGAACTAGGCCAAGAGCATCAATGCTTATTCACTTGATCTGTGTCATTAGGGAGTGCTATTTAAGCAATAAGGCCTAAGGGGGTGTGGTATAGGGCCATTATATCACGGCTAAGGGCTGTTCTTATGTATGACGCATCGCTGAGGTCTTATTTGTGGTATATTGGCCATATACCACAAACCCCCGAGCTACCTTATTGCTATTATAAAATGGACACCAACGTACTTAGAGCAGTATAAATGAATGTGTTGTCAGCCAATCAGCATTCAGTGCTTGAACCACCCAGTTTATAATGCATCTTAAATTGTCTCCATGCCCTAAAGTCTGTACTGTAACCTCTGTTTCGTCCAGTTTTAACCATGTGCTGGCTATTGCCTCAGGTTGTATTGTGCAGATATACCCTAAACAACTTTGTAAAACGTGAACCACTTTAGAGTAGTCTTTGTCTATACGGTCCTCTTCATGGTAATACGTGAGTCACAGTTATATTTGAAACTGGTGGAAATGTCTTTATAACTGGTGTGCTTCCTCATGATCATTTTGAACAGGAATCTTTTTAATTATGTTTCCGATATTAAGGTCCCCCTCATTTAATCGCTGATCATATTCATATGAGATTCATTAGAGAGCTTTCACCCCCCCAACCCCAAAACAAAGACAAAAACATAACAACAAGAACCAACATTAACAACAGATAAACAGAAAAAAATACATCCTCACATTCCCAATAGTCAAAATAAATAAATAATAATATGCAGTCGCAGATAATGCAGATTATGCTTCAACTATAGCCAATATTCACATCCAAAAAGAGAGAGAATATACAGATTCCAATATACAATTCCAATGCTTCTACAATGTCACCGGTTTACAGAAATTCAAAAACAGATTCCGTGAAACTCTTTATTTTTCACTATATAAGTACATTTTTCAAGAGCTTGACATTAATTACACTGCTCAAAAAAATAAAGGGAACACTAAAATAACACATCCTAGATCTGAATGAATGAAATATTCTTATTAAATACTTTTTTCTTTACATAGTTGAATGTGCTGACAACAAAATCACACAAAAATGATCAATGGAAATCAAATTTATCAACCCATGGAGGTCTGATCCAACTTTGATGTAAAGTCCTTAAAACTTGTCAAAATGAGGCTCAGTAGTGTGTGTGGCCTCCATGTGCCTGTATGACCTCCCTATAATGCCTGGGCATGCTCCTGATGAGGTGGCGGATGGTCTCCTGTGGGATCTCCTCCCAGACCTGGACTAAAGCATCCACCAACTCCTAGACAGTCTGTGGTGCAACGTGGCGTTGGTGGATGGAGCGAGACATGATGTCCCAGATGTGCTCAATTGGATTCAGGTCTGGGGAACGGGCGGGCCAGTCCATAGCATCAATGCCTTCCTCTTGCAGGAACTGCTGACACACTCCAGCCACATGAGGTCTAGCATTGTCTTGCATTAGGAGGAACCCAGGGCCAACCGCACCAGCATATGGTCTCACAAGGGGTCTGAGGATCTCATCTCGGTACCTAATGGCAGTCAGGCTACCTCTGGCGAGCACATGGAAGGCTGTGCGGCCCCCCGAAGAAATGCCACCCCACACCATGAATCTTGGTGTTCTCTGGCAAATGCCAAACGTCCTGCACGGTGTTGTGCTGTAAGCACAACCCCCACCTCATACCACCCTCATGGAGTCTGTTTCTGACCGTTTGAGCAGACACATGCACATTTGTGGCCTGCTGGAGGTCATTTTGCAGGACTCTGGCAGTGCTCCTCCTTGCACAAAGGCGGAGGTAGCGGTCCTGCTGCTGGGTTGTTACCCTCCTACAGCCTCCTCCACGTCTCCTGATGTACTGGCCTGTCTCCTGGTAGCGCCTCCATGCTCTGGACACTACGCTGACAGACACAGCAAACCTTCTTGCCACAGCTCGCATTGATGTGCCATCCTGAATGAGCTGCACTACCTGAGCCACTTGTGTGGGTTGTAGACTCCGTCTCATGCTACCACTAGAGTGAAAGCACCTCCAGCATTCAAAAGTGACCAAAACATCAGCCAGGAAGCATAGGAACTGAGAAGTGGTCTGTGGTCACCACCTGCAGAACCACTCCTTTATTGGGGATGTCTTGCTAATTGCCTATAATTTCCACCTGTTGTCTATTCCATTTGCACAACAGCATGTGAAATTTATTGTCAATCAGTGTTGCTTCCTAAGTGGACAGTTTGATTTCACAGAAGTGTGATTGACTTGGAGTTACATTGTGTTGTTTAAGTGTTCCCTTTTATTTTTTGAGCAGTGTATTTTAACCAATGACGAGGGGAATTGACATACATCCAGTGGAGAGCATTTTAATGTCTAGCTCGTAATAGACAGAGGTCAACTGTTTTCTTTTCTCTCCTATGTAAAGACAAATTCTCTGACAAAAATTGAAGATGCAAAATTTAGGGATTATTGGTATTGGGGTGAAGGTCATCTCAGAGATGTAGCCCAGAACTGAGCTCCCTAACGTTTATATCTCAGCACACTCCCACAAGCAATGATACAAGGTTCCTACTGTAGATGCATGTTACTTTTAAAACACAGGTCTTGGATTTTAGGGTCAAATTTGGGAAGCTTTACAAGGGTGATAAACATGTATGTTCTCATTATCCAATTGTTTTGCAACAATTTCCGGCGAGTGTTTAGTGTCTGTATCTGAGCTCAAGAGCAGATCATACCCCAGTCCTCTTCGGAAATATCTTCTTGCATATCTTGTATCCACTGACGTATCTTACTATCAGAGTTGTCATTATGAGTAGCTACCATTTTCCCATATAGTAATGTAATGTGACCTCTCCCATAACACATATCAACAGAGAACATTTCTAAAGTGGTCAAATGAGGTTGTAGTGCAGATTATTTTGGACTGGAAAAAATAAAGCTTCTCAATTGTACGTTTTTGAAAAAATGCTTTTCTGGTAAGTTCAATATGCCCTTTAGTTCTTCAAATAACATGAGGACCTTTTCATTGTATATGTCCATTACTTTAACAATACCTTTTCTTTCCCAGTCTTTAAACTCCAAGT